>NC_056728.1:1510105869-1510215869 GCF_019279795.1 Protopterus annectens
TTAAACATTGTGGCATACTAATTAGTGCATAAACAGCTGTATAATATGCTAATCAACCATTCCAAGATGACGGAGCTGTTCATCAAGCTATAAAGGAATTGTGTACTTTCCATGTAGTTATCTGCCCCATACTCCAAAACCTTTTAGAATACAACCACTCATCCACTCATCAAGATTTCTCTTGAAGAGGGCCAGTGAGGTGCTCTTCTTGACATGTATGAAAAGTCTATTCCATAGCATGGGCAGTCTCTGGGTTAAGAAACTATCCCTCTAGCATGTTCTGTTGATTGTGGTAATGAGGTTGAGGTCTGTGGAGCATGTGGTGTGGAGGGATTGGGATTTCTTTAGATGTAGCATTTCAAACAGAGCTGGCTCAGACATGGCTTTGTAAGTCAAGCAGATATCGCCTCTAAGTAGGTGATATGAGGCAGACAATAGTTAGAATTTTTTGAGTCTGTCCATACAGGACAAATGTTTAAGGCCTAGGATCCTCTTTATGAGGTACTTTTGTGGCCTCTCCAGTTGTTGCAGGTGTTTAGTGAGGTACAGGCCAATTGGGGCATTGTACTCAATGATTGGCCTAATGAGGGAAGAGTAGAGGGAGACCATGATCTCTTTCTTCCTGGATGCAAAACCCTTATGAGATGTGCCACATAGAAGGACTTTCTGACCACAGTGACAATGTGGTGGTCAGATGAGAGGTGCTGTCGACCTGTGTTCTCAGATCTCTTATAACGCTTTCTGTGTTCATTGGACTACTATTGATGTGGTAATTCATGGGAATCATGTTTTTGCCAAAGGGGATGACAACACATTTTTTTGGCATTGAGCTTAAGGCCATGGTTCTGACACCAGTCATTGGTCTCAGTGAGGCCTTTCTGTAGGATGTCAGCATCACTTGGGGAGCTAATAATAGCTCCCATCATGCAATTGTCTGTGAACTTTGTCAGCCAGAGTCTCTTTATGTTGGCCTGGACTTCAGAGAAGTAGATACCAAACACAAGAGGACCCAGGACCGAAGCCTGTGGGACTCCACTCGTGACTGGTCTGCACTCTGACTTGGTGTCAGCTACTTTCACACTGTTGGTTCTACCTGTGAGCTAGTTTGCAACCCAGTTAGTGATATAGGGGTTGATGCCTAGCTTAGTGACTTCTTCTATGATTCCTGAGTGGGGAATGGTATCAAAGGCCTTGGCCAGATCAAGGTAGGCTGCAGGAACCACCTTGCCTTCATCCACAGCTCTGGTGTCTGATTCAAAGAAGTCAACCAAGGTGAGCAGGCATGATCTACCCCTCACAAAACTAAACTGTGTGGGATCCAGAGTTTGTAGGTTCCCTATATCCTTGTTTATTAGGTTCATGATGATGCGTTCCATATCTTTGCATATCAGACTCATCAGGTTAATGGGGCGATAGTTCCCAAGGTCTGTAGTTGCTCCTCCTTTGTGGAGAGGGATGACTGTAGCAGTACGCCATTTGGTAGGGATAAAGCCTGAGGTGAGGCTGTGATTGAACTGGGCACACAGATGAGGTGCCATTTCACTCTGTAGTTCATGTAGAACACAGCCAGGGATATTGTCAGGTCCCATAGAAGCTGTATTTTTGGCCTTGGACAGTGCTGTTTTAACCTGTGCAAGAGTAATACTGGGTGCTACACTTTGTTTTACAGCACAATAAACCACTACCATGCCTGATAAAAAGTATATATATGCTTAGAAAGCTTGTGAGGAAATTATTACTCTATTTTTTTTTACTTGGATCGCTTGTCTGTTTACTTAATAAAGGATTTTCGACTGGAAACAGACTGCCTGCCTTGCTTGGATTACTTTCGAAAACTTAGTAATGCTGTACAATTATTAGATTAGATTATCAAATGTTGTTCTAAATATATTGATATAGGCTCAGTAAGCCAACCTTAACAAGAGACAATAGGCTGGATAGGTGGCATTACTAAATCTTTATGCACTTTGGGTAAACCATATATAACAGGTAGAGCAGGTTTCAAAACAGAAAAAAAAACAGTAAAAAATCTTTTCCTAATATAGATGGAATTGAATCTGTTAGGTGTTTCTTAGGTAGATCTGCTACAAATGCTAATTCCATCATTAATACTATTTGTACCTTACTTGAGCTAGTCCTTGAAAACAATGTCTTCTATCATAATAATCAAATCTATTTGCAATAGGATGGAGTAGCTATGGGTATGCCTGTTGCCAAGTTGTCAATACATATGCCAACCTAGTTATGTTTGAGTGGGATCAGCAGTTTATTTTTAATAATTCTTCTAGAGATAACATCTTGTTTTATGATAGGTTTGTTGATGAAATTTTTTGATATTGGGGTCAGGTGAAGAAGAGTTAGAAAATTGCATTTCTTAGCTAAACAATACCACCGCATTCCTGAAGTCTGAAGTTGCATTTTCTAAGATCAATGTTGTTTTTTTTTAGTTGTTAATGCCTACAAAGATCTCTAGGAATGTTAAGTACAAGAATCTATAAAAAAGAATGTTAAGAACAATACATACTTATATTTCAGTAGTGTACATCCTCCTTATGTATTTAAGAATTTTCTGAAGGGTCAGTTTTGTCATCTCTCTAGATTAACTATGGTTGATGAGGTTTTCTCTCAGAAGCTTCAATTATCTGTAAAGGACTTTTAGCACGTGGTTATAAGTTGGAAGAGATAACATCTGACTTTAATACTGTTAATAGTTTAAGGAGTGACAATATGGGCACAGTTTATACATCTAGAAATACTGCTGCTAAAGACAAAGTTGATATAGGTATTAATAATTATGTACCCTGTGTTACAGCTTACACTAAAAGTGCAAGATCTATTATTAATATTTTGAAGCAAAATTGGTTCATTCTTATGGCATCAAATGATATAAAAAATTGACTGGGCTATGTCCTAGGATTGTGTTTAAGAACAGACTAAACCTTAGGAAATAGTTTTGTTATAGGATAGACATACTATATTTAATGTACCTGATATAGGAATTATTCCTAGAGATGGAACTTTTCCTTGTTTGAATTGTAGCCACTGTCAGTATATTGATAGTTCCCCTTTTTTTTCAAGCATCCTGTTATCGAAAAAGCTTTTTTTTCAAACTGTTGCTGATTGTCAGTTCTGTAATTTGGCTTATGTAGCACTTTGTACATTTTGCAAAGATTTCAGTATTGTCAAGACCAACAGATGCTTCAAAGACAGAATATCACAACATATATATGACATTAGGAAGGGTGATCTAACTAATTTTTAGCTAAGCATGTGTCTGAAAAGGATGGATTTAAATTTACTATTTTACAAATTGTTAATCCAGCTATTTGTAGGGATGACAATTATTACTTTAATTGAGTACTATAAATATAAATGGATAGTGCATCTAATGCTATAAATTTTCCAAGTTTAAATGAATTTTTTTCTTTGAAACCTGTTTTAAAGTTATATGGAATACATCATTAATTGATTATTAGAATTAATTGATTTGTAAATTGAATTACTGTTTTCTCACTATTTAAATGTCTGTTGGTTGGGATGTTTGTGCACCTGATGAAGCATTTTTTTAATTGAAAGCTTGTGTTTTTCTTTATTAAAGTTCTTATGCCATGTTCAGTATTTGTTTTTATATTATTTGCTTGATTGGGAACAGTTAATTCTCTGGAATTACTGTTTTTAATTATTTATGAGTGTAGGTTCTTGCTGAAGGGGTAGGATCAATGCAGTTGCATTTGACATTCCCCCATATTTAATAATCTTTTGTGCAGGACTAATCTAGTCCTGCATGGAAGCGGCAGTTTAGGGGGAGAACAGCAGCATGCCATGTATATTAATGAAGGTGCACTGCCTGACCTCCTAATACTACATGGAGCGTGGACGAGTGCAGGGGGCATATCTGAGAGCAGAGCTCTCAGAATAAACACGCCCCTGCAAAGAAGAACAGCAGAAAGTGTAAATAAATGAGCAAGACCACTCATAGGTGTCCGCATATCCCCACTAACAGTCCCCCATGTGTTCAACAGCAACAGGACATAAAAATAAAAAGAAGAAACCCCTTCATTTTTTTAAAAAAACCCTAGTACAGCTAACCGTAGGTGCATGGGTGTGCCCATCGCTTAGTTACGGTTAAAGCAGCTTAAAAGGCTGAAGAGGATAACAAGGAAGATATAAGCAAATGAAGTAGCACAGCAATAGTGTAGTGGTCAAAGCATCCACCTCACAAGCAGGCCTTCCTGGTTTGAGTCCCACTGCAGCACATGCCATTTTCTATGTGAAATCTGTATATGAAAATTTTTTGACATTTTTTTGCTGTATAACCTACTAAATAACATTTAAATGTGAACCAGAAAACTGCATTAAATGCACATGTGACGTGTCGGTGTCATAATGAATAAGGCACTAGTAAGCAGGTTTAAGCACAAATAAGCAGTAGTAAGCATATATAAGCACTAGTAAGCGTATTTAAGTGTGTTTGCGTGGGGGTAAGCATTGCCTACACAGATTAAACAAAGTAGAAGCTGAGTATAAGAAACTGTACCTGGAGGTTAGCAGTGCTTACCGTTGAGCAAACCAATGCAAACCTGCTTTCAATGGCTTTAAAGAGCCTTAATCACTCTGTACCCAATAGCCTGTGTTCTGCCCAGCAACAAATAAACAGCTACTGCACGGCTCAAACTCAGGACCCTGTACACCACAGTCACAGTAGTTAACCACTAAGCCATCATAGCAATGCATATAAATGAGGTATCAGCAAACTAATTCTCACCACAGGAAAATCAAACCAAACATGTGAACTGAATCTATGTACAGTGTAATGTTGTATAACCTGCCACAGAACATAAATATGTGAACTGGAATACTGCAGTAAGCATAGATTTGAGGTATTATTGTAATAAAGTGTAGAAGTCCCCAGGTCCCCATACAATGTATGTACACATGAATCATGGATACCAGACACATATATAACCTGTAATGAAGAATAAATCACTGCCAAATGGCAAATATAGTGCTAATTAACTATTAGGCAATGCTAACCGCAGCACAGCTCAAGTTAGTAAGTGCAAGCAATGTGTAGGGGAGCCAATTTAATCTGCCTAGTGGTATACCTCTTTAAGCAGTGCCAACCTTATGTAAGCAGGTGTGCCCATAGCTTAGCCTTTTTAAAACCGGCCAATTACAGGAAAGTGTGGGAAATTCGCCGTATTTAAACCCCACAGGCGGGAATACTTCTCATAACTGGTTGTAGCTTCCTACTGCAGGCAGAATGGCTGGTGTGGGCGAAGGCGCTCAATTTAGAGTGCAGCGCTGGGGCATCCAGGAGTAAAAATTCATGGTATGGCTCCTGGTAAAACACCATGAGCAGAGACTACTGCAGGGTCAGTACTAGGGCTTGCAGTATAAAGTGGAGGCCTGGGATAGTCTTGCCCGTGACCTCACCAGTGCCACAGGTATCCCTCGGACTGGTGAGCAGGTCAGGCACCACCATGCTGACCTGAAGCAGTGGAGGGGAGATGTACTATAACAGTGGATCCAGGAGTCTTGGCAGATGCCCAATGCCCCAGTACTGAATAAGTACTCATTCTACTAAGTAGCAAATAATTGCCTAGCTTGTGTATACTATGGATAGGTATGGCTAAATATCACTATATTTATCTGACAGCTGCAGATGTCCAGGCTGCGAACCAGCAAGCCCATGATGCTAGGTTGCAAAGGCTGCATCACGAGGCAGGTTAGTAATTAGTCTGCATGTACTGTCATAACAAAATAAATATAAGAGCATTAGAAAGGGTTGTACCAGTAGAAATAAATGTGTAATAGCCTGTGAATAAAGGTATAACCCCTGGAATGATTCTGTTTATTCTTCTTTCAAATGTTGGCAAACCATTGCATACTATAAATAGCACTGTTGTATTTTAAGCTGTGTCACCCACACTGTGGTATGCAGATAAAATGTGTATGAAGTCCTGCATAACAATGTTGGAAGTGCCAAGAGGTCAGTCATTTTACACAAGTGAGGGAGGCTTAGATAGAAAACAGTCAAAAGCTTTACATCAATGCCCCAATAGCACAGTGTACTGTAATGTTAGCTATAATTTTTTGTCACATACAGCATGGGTTTGAATCCTGGGAGTGCTACTAAGTTGTATGCATAATCATACCCCACAACTGTACAGATTTTGTTACAATGTTCAGATAGAAAGCTGTATGCATAATTACACCCAACTGTACATAATTTGCTAGAATATTCAAATTGGAAGTTGTATGCATATCCATACCCCACAACTGTTTCAATCTGTCCAGCATGTCCAGATAAATGGCCCATATCACCAGCCTGGTACCCTGTTCCCCTGAAAAATCAGTCTGATGATCCAAGAAATGTAGGCAGCCATTAATGACATATAACTGATAGTCAAATGTGTACATAGTCATAGAATGTATATGAAAACAAACCTGTAATTCTAGCACCTCACCCAAAGTGTATGACAGCAATTCTCAACATATGTTGCATTAACATCTGCATCTTGTCACGCCTAAGACACAGGTCACGTATATAATAATCTATAAACATACCAGTGTACAATATAAGGTCATTGGGTAGTGTAATGATACATGTAAGGGAAAGATCACTGCAGTGACTAAGAATGTTGTGAAAACTACAAGGATATATTAGTTGTTAACTGAACTCTCTATCTCACCCCTACCATATGTGAAAAATAACCCAATGACACTCCTCAACTGATATGTGTACACTCCAAACTTTTGTTGGGACATATGTCCTAATGGTTTATAAATATTCACATTTGTTTCCATGCATGTGCCATGTTAAAATACACCCATATTGGGGGCCTGTTGCCATCAATGAAATCTGCATGCTCTTGTAATGGCCACTGTTATTCCATATATGCATGTGTTCTGCTTGCTCTGCAACTTTGTTAAATCTGGTGTTTTGGGTTAATGGGAATACCTATGCATGCTGTTATAACTAATCCTGAATGCTGTTGAATGTTACTAACCCATATCTGTCATAAACCAGCTACAACATAGCTCGTATGGGAAGGCTGGTCCCACTGGACCCATCTGTCCCACCTCAGCTGGCTATGGCACCGGGCACCAGCACATCTGGGGCCCAGCCTGGGACCTCCTCCTACGTCGGCCCTGTGCCAACTTCAGGTGGAACCACTGCAGGGGATGGGGCTCAATCGCCCCTCAGATCGGCCGCAGAGGGGAACTTGCCACCCGTCAACATGTCTGGGCCGTGGTGTATAGGGAGCTCAATCTGGAGTTTTGAGACCGGCTATGCCAGCTTGAGGGCCGAGTGGCACAATTAGAGGGTGAGCCTGCCCCTCCTACACAGCCCCAGCACAGCCACCTTTGGCCCTGTGAAGGTGCAGTGGTGACTGCCCATGGGAGGGGACATCAGTCCCACTGTTTCCATTTGGAGCTCGTGCTTGTGACTTCCAAACACCCCTCCCCATCCAAGGTGTTTACCCCCCACATGTGTCATATACCACCCCTGTATGAGTCTTATTTATCTTTTCTGTTAACCTACCCAACCTACCTCCCCAAATATACCTCCTACCCTTCCCCAACATCCCACTCTCACCTGAAAAAAAAGGGCAATCTGTTCCCACAAAAAAATCATGCCCCATACATAGCTGTCCATTTCACATACATGTCCACTGGACATATGTAATCTGGTCTAAATGGCACCGCAATGAATTTATGTTGTCCTCACCCCTCTCCCAGGGGATTGAGGGTCCAAATCTACCTCCAAATTCAGTGTATATGCACAGCTGTTGCTGTAGAAGAAATGGGCAGCTATGAACCTTTCTACACGCTTCCTGCACATGCCTAGCTATTTCCCCTACTGTCTTTCCCTCTTTGTGCCCCTTTTTTCACCACTTTCCTATCAACCCATTTCTCTTTTCTTTTAAAGAAATTACCGTGGGGGTAAGTGGCAGTAAGCACTTTTAAGCAGCAGTAAGCAGGTTTGTGGGGGTTTGTGCAGAGCTAAGCATTGCCTACACAGGTTGAGCAATTCTGAAGCTAACTGAGTGTAAGAAGACATAAGCTGAGGTTAGCTGTGCTTACCATCATGCAAACCCTCACAAAACCGCTTACAACTGCATAAAAGTGCCTTAATCACTCTGTATCCAATGGCCCTTGTTCTGCCCAGCAACAAAATAAGCTGCCTCTGCAAGGCTCAAACTCAGGATCCTGCCCTCCTTACACAAAATGACTTACCACTAAACCATGGCAAATATACATAGCCTGGCATTTTTTATATTTTCACAAACATATCATCCAGCACAATCAGTCAACAGTACAGAAAATTTATTAATATCATACCACACAACCTGTTAATGCCAGAAGTCTGAACAACATATGCCACAATGTGGGTGCAAATAGGGATATATGTCAACTAATGCTCTAATACACTTAAAATGTTGCTAGTTACACAGTTATATGTATTAGAACACATATGTAGAAGGAGATGAAGTCTGAAACACAAAAGAGTCGGTACTAGTTACTGACTTCAATGCTGCAATCATCCATGTCAATTGCCAAGAAGAAGAGGTACAGGCCAAAATATGAGCCAAACATGCATGGGCATATGGACAGATATATATCTGTAAATGTAGACAGATAGACAGCTATATGTATATATATATATATATATATATATATATATATATATATATATATATGACTTACAAATAATCATATAACATTTAACATCAATTGTATATAGATACATAAATAGGTTCATATGTATGTAGATATATATATATATATATATATATATATATATATATATATATATATATATATATATATACACACACATATATATATATATATATATATATATATATATATATATATACACACACACACACACATACACATATACACAAACAAAAGGTATCAGTAGCCATACATATGTAGAAGTAGTGTGGAAGTACTGGGTGCAAAGTATATTCCTTAGCCACAAGCCCTTCAACTGGCACTTGTGAAATGTGTAGTGTGGCAACCATTCCCACAAATGAGAATACAGACATTAAACATATGCACTCCCACTATTCAAAGGACACAACACAACTCACAGGTATGCATACACAGATAACCTTTATTTGTGTACTATACAATAATGTATGTCAGTACTCACACCACATAAAGTTTGAAAAATGTAACCAGTGATGAATGCACAGCCCACACAAAACAGTAGATGCAAGAAATGTGGATATATACCATACTATGCAGTCCATTAGTATAACAGTAGACACAGGATTTGCCTTCAAGATATGTAACAATCAACAATTACAGATGTAGTTCAACAACCTCCATTTACACCCTGTAGTCATGCCCTATTGGGAAAAGTAGCACTTGTGTTTATATCACAGTATTGTGTACATAACATTGCTTAACCTAACATCTCACTATCATACTGAATGACCCTCATCTTAACAGTTATATCCCTGAAAAGGTGTCATAGCCTAGGTTAATGCCCCCCCCCCCCATAAAAGGCTGTACAAGTGCAAGGAACACTGTGTACCACACACTTACCTCTGGAATGTACAAGGGCACATATGTGTTCTCCAGCTGTTGCCCCCGTATATATGGACCTGGCCCAACAGTTGGTGTGGGAGTCCATGACATGACTGGGATGATAGCAGTAATGCTAGCGGTAAATAATGATAGGCCATTACCTAACAACCCCTTTCTGTATCACAGCGAGACAAAGACTGGCAGATATGAGGAGGACAGAGGCAGGAACATAGGGCCATATTTGCATTACTGCTGTTACACACCCTGGAAATTGCTGGTGTTACAGGATTTGTTGCAGCATAACCTTATGCAGGAATACAACCTTGAATTACAAATGGATGTAGCCATGTACTGATAGCACTCAACAGACAGAATGCCACAGATATATCTGGGACAATACCTGTGTAGTGCACAGACAAAACCTAACAGCCAATCCCCCTGGTATTATATGGATAGGCCCACAGTTGAGAGCTATGCAGACAGACAACATTCCATGCAAAAGTACCATGTACATGAAAACCCTGTAAGAAAAGCAAGATGTAATGCACATAACAACACTACTTATGCTGTCTATAGGTCTGGAACCTTACCCAAATGTGAATTTGGCCTGTGTCTGCAGGTTCTGCTGTAAGAGGTTTTGCTACCCGCTGTCTGTAACACTGATGTCCACACACAGGAAGGATGTCATCCATACTGGAAAGGTAAAGGGACAATGCCCACAGAAGTCAGCAATATATAGTACAGGGTTGCCATGACAGTGGTTAGCTTAAGTACTACACAGCAGGCTGCATGCAATCAGCAACTGGTGCAGAGGCCATCACCTGATTATGTGCAATACCTACAGAAGCTTACTGCAATCTATTCAAACTAGCTCAATCACTCTACTGGAGAGACTGAGAGAGAGAGAGAGAGAAAAAAAGAAAACATAACTTTAAAAAAAGTAACAAAGCTCAGGGATTTGTTACAGTGGAAAATACATAAAAAGTATGTGGAACAGATATGTATTTACTTGCACGTGGTATATGGCATAAAATAATAGGATGTATAATGTGAAATGATTTATATGTGCCATCACAACTTTTTCTTGTAATGATGTTCAGCTCAACCACTGGTCTGGACAATAGTGTCAGTCCCTGTGGGCAGTGGGACATACCTGTCAACTGTGCAGATCAGCAGTGAATGGCAGAGATATGACCCATGATATCTGTGCTCTGTACATTACTTTGGCCAATGGCTGGTGGTGGTATTAATACTGCCATGATAGACACATGGATGTGAGATCACACCACCTGCAGGACAGTCATGTTAAAGTATAGCATAGCACGCCCAACTGCCATAGCAGTACAATATCCTTATCTAAAATCTGTCACCATATATACCTCCCTAATGTTAGCCTGTGTTCGCATGTGACACCTGTCTGTGTTGCAGCAAGGCAGAACAGTTCAGCTGTGAAGTAAAGAGAGTTACAAGAGTGTGGACCAATGTTTGTATGCACCCCACATACAGATACATATATGTGTTATACATATTCACAGCTGTGTATGTCTACAGAACCCTGGACACTTATACATATATATAGGTATATAAACAACACAAAATTATATCTACACATATATGCACATATGTATAAATATATATATAATATATATATATATATATATATATATATATATATATAAATATAATATGTATGCATACAGATCTATATATATATATATATATATATATATATATATATATATATGTGTGTGTGTGTGTGTATGTCTATACACACACACATACACACACACACACACATATATATATATATATATATATATATATATATATATATATATATATATATATATATATATATATATATAAAAACGTACCCAACAAGCGCCCAAAAAAGGATTTATATAAAACTAAACCCAAGATGGATGGAGTATGGACGGACAATTCTATAATCCACAATTAAACGCTCCAAGTCCAACGTGAAGTAAATTAAAGTAGCTGTTTATTTAACAAATAGAACGTTAGCGCTATCGCGGTTGCCCGCTTCATCAGACGTTACAACATCAATACTAAAGAATACACTAATATAGCATTTCAAAAAACGTCATATCCCATTACATTTAATTAATTAAAACAATGCATCTCTCATTACAAATGCGCTAATCCAACCTTTCAAATCACGTCACTTCCCATTCATACAGAATCACATTTTAAAAAATCCACAAACTACTCAATTAAATAAATACTTGCCTAAATATTAAGAATGTATATTGTTAACCTATTATACAGTCCTGAACAAAACATTACATTCTTTAAAACCACACAAAAAATAAAAATAATAAATAAAAAATAATATAACCTCGGACACTATCATCCAACTCATAATGGTTTAAAACCATTCCAAGCTGTAAGACATATATTACATGAATATGTCCTGCACTATCAACCAACTCATAAAGATGAAAAAAACATTCTAAGCTATGCGGCATACATTACATCAATATGTCCTACATATACTAGATGAGCTAAGTGGAGTTATATTAAAAACTAACCTACTCTTCCTATATCCAATAAATAAACAAACACGCTAACAGATATAAATCACACATATATATATATATACATATATATATATATATATATATATATATATATATATATATATATATATATATATATGATACACAAAACAAAATCCTACATATACAAGCTATACGGCATATATTACATGAATATGTCCTGCACTATCATCCAACTCATAATGATAAAAAAACATTCTAAGCTATGCGGCATACATTACATGAATATGTCCTGGATATACTAAGTTGTGTCAAAAACTAACCTACTTTTACCTATATCCAATAAATAAACAAACGCGCTGGTATATACAAATCACATGTATGTATATGATACACAAAACAAGGTCCTACATATACACACTTGTACCAAGTGGACAAATAAATCACCAAGGCTAACCTATCTAACCTTCCTTTAATAGCTAAATGACACATAAACATATCATTACATTAATAAATGCCAGTCATGCCTATACTACTTAATGGATCTAGCTTTCAAGACTGGCTTCAGGGGTATACATTCATTTAGCCCTCTCCCACAATGTGCTGCTAACCTCAATATCCATTCAATTTCAGACAATTCAGTTGAATTGACTATGTCACCCCCTCTCAAACTACTAAACTGAACATGTAATACTTGAAACAAAAATCGATGGTTGTCATGCTCTAGCATATGCTTGGCAATGGCACTGCATGCGTCCGATCTAGCATAACAGTAGAGATGATCTCTTACCCGTTCCCGTAGGGACCTGTTAGTCTTCCCCACGTAAAATGCAAAGCAAGTTTGGCAGCATGCCACATATACTAAATTCCTTGTTGCACAATCTGCCCTACACCTAATCTCCCAAAGCTTTCCGTCATTCGGGTTCCTAAAGAACCTGGACGTATCAATTAAACTACATTGGGCACATGATCCACATGTTCTGGTACCAAAATCAACTGTTATCATCCCCTGCTCCTTTACAGCACATAAATCTGGAAAACATAAGTGCTGCTTAAGGTTTTTCAAATTATTATACACATATCGTGGGCAGTTGCCAACAATATTGCGTGTATCGCCATCTGTCGTAAGTATGTTCCAATTATCAAACAAGGCTTTCTGAACTATTCCTAGGTCCATTGCATAAGGAAGAATCACAGGTAATTGCAAGGTAGAACTCGTCTCAGTGTGGATGGTTCTCTCATGTCTATTTGCCGAATAATACGGTCTCCCTCTACTCCCCCTTAGTTTTATTACTTCATTGCATACAGAATCTAGGACCTCTCGTTTGTAACCCCTTACTAAGAAATTATGCTTTAATCGTTCAATCTCAACATAGAACATTGCATCATCAGAACAGAGGCGGGAAAATCTCAAAGCTTGACACTTTATTATATTCCTATACACACCAGGCTGGTGCATACTGTCCACCACCAGATATGTAGCTCTATAGCAGTCTTTCCTGTATATGCTAGTGTTGAAAGTGCCAGATTCCCTGTAGACCAACACGTCTAAGTAGTTGATACTAACCTTAGAATGGTCCATTGGGAATCTCAAGAACCCTTCTAAGCTGTTTACATATGATACAAAAGACTCCAGATCTGCACTGGTGCCTCGCCACAGGAGAAAGAGGTCATCGACAAATCGTCTGTAAGAGATCATCTCTACTGTTATGCTAGATCGGACGCATGCAGTGCCATTGCCAAGCATATGCTAGAGCATGACAACCATCGATTTTTGTTTCAAGTATTACATGTTCAGTTTAGTAGTTTGAGAGGGGGTGACATAGTCAATTCAACTGAATTGTCTGAAATTGAATGGATATTGAGGTTAGCAGCACATTGTGGGAGAGGGCTAAATGAATGTATACCCCTGAAGCCAGTCTTGAAAGCTAGATCCATTAAGTAGTATAGGCATGACTGGCATTTATTAATGTAATTATATGTTTATGTGTCATTTAGCTATTAAAGGAAGGTTAGATAGGTTAGCCTTGGTGATTTATTTGTCCACTTGGTACAAGTGTGTATATGTAGGACCTTGTTTTGTGCATCATATACATACATGTGATTTGTATATACCAGCACATTTGTTTATTTATTGGATATAGGTAAAAGTAGGTTAGTTTTTGACACAACTTAGTATATCCAGGACATATTCATGTAATGTATGCCGCATAGCTTAGAATGTTTTTTTATCATTATGAGTTGGATGATAGTGCAGGACATATTCATGTAATATATGCCGTATAGCTTGTATATGTAGGATTTTGTTTTGTGTATCATATATATATATATATATATATATATATATATATATATATATATATATATATATATATATATATATATGTGATTTATATCTGTTAGCGTGTTTGTTTATTTATTGGATATAGGTAAAAGTAGGTTAGTTTTTAATATAACTCCACTTAGCTCATCTAGTATATGTAGGACATATTCATGTAATGTATGCCGCATAGCTTAGAATGTTTTTTTCATCTTTATGAGTTGGTTGATAGTGCAGGACATATTCATGTAATATATGTCTTACAGCTTGGAATGGTTTTAAACCATTATGAGTTGGATGATAGTGTCCGAGGTTATATTATTTTTTATTTATTATTTTTATTTTTTGTGTGGTTTTAAAGAATGTAATGTTTTGTTCAGGACTGTATAATAGGTTAACAATGTACATTCTTAATATTTAGGGATGTATTTATTTAAATAAGTAGTTTGAGGATAGTTTTAAAATGTGGTTTTGTATGAATGGGAAGTGACGTGATTTGAATGGCTGGATTAGCGCATTTGTAATCAGAGATGCATTGTTTTAATTAACTAATTGTAATGGGATATGACGTTTTTTGAAATGCTATATTAGTGTATTTTTCAATATTGATTTTGTAACGTCTGATGAAGCGGGCAACCGCGATAGCGCTAACGTTTTACTTGTTAAATAAACAGCTACTTTAATTTACTTCACGTTGGACTTGGAGCGTTTAATTGTGGATTATAGATTTGTTTATCCATACTCCATCCATCCTGGGTTTAGTTTCATATATATATATATATATATATATATATATATATATATATATATGTATATATATATATATATATATATATATATATATATATATATATATGTATATATACATACATACGTATATATATATATATATATATATCTATATATATATATATATATATATATATATACACACATATATATGTCAGTACATGTCCCCTGCCATGACATGTATGAGAGAACATTACACATCAATACACAGCATATCTACACACCAGTACATGGCTGCAAAATGGAGTGTGGTGTGTAACTCATGTTGGGAACACATTGCAATTGTTTGAGAAGGTGGGATATATATGTTGGTGAAAGGTATTAGGCACATATTGGTATGTAGGTTTGGTTGGGTGACAAACAAGATAGCATACAGGGCTGGTATATTACACATGTAGTGGTTTAACACTGTGGATGGGTAGTTCCATTTGGAATGTGGATGCCATTGAGCCCGCATATGGGAACAAAGGGAACATGGTGCCCACCCATGGACAGTCACGACAGCATCTACATGGTCCTAAAGGTGACTGGGCTGTGGGTTGAGCAGGAGGAACATGCATGTCTAACCTTGTGTATGTGTACTGCATGCCTCCAGGTGATGTAGCACATACCCCATGTCTCTGTGGAGCTCCCTATGCACAAGACCCTGAACCTAACTTGGTGACAGTCATATGTCTGTGTGTGCTCCATGGAGGGGGACACCATCCCGTGAGGTGGTTCCACATTAAGGTAGTGCCGGAACAGTAGATAATGATGTTCCATGATGGGTCATGGATGTGATGTATACTGGTAACATGTGCACATTAGGTGGGATTGGTGTTCCTGCTGGCAAATAACCTCTAGACTTACTGTTGTGTAATTGTCATGGAACATATGTGTGTTGTAATAGTCCACACAATCCCAGAACATGTCCAACAGCATGCTAGATATCCCTAATAACACAGAATGGCAGATGTGTAGCAATCACATAGCAAGCATACCACATGTATATGTGGAAACATAGTGGCAGTGACAATGTCATGCAGGTGAAATACTCTGTAACAGTCCAGCAACTCTAGTGTCCCCACAGGGAGCATGTCCATAAACACATAGCAGAAAGTGTTGCACAGTATAATATATGTCCCAATGGTAGATAAACTGGAGACATACCACTTGCGTTGTGTGAACATTAAGTTGGAGCTGATATGGTGGCAGAAGACTGATATGTGTATTGTATTATGGTAAATGTGCCATATGTGTTGCTCAGACATATTTCCATCTTTATGTCTTTCAGGGAGTATGGCACACCCAAGGAATCCTGCTTACAGTGCCGCTGACAATAACATAATATTCACCAGCATCATCCAACACTACCAGCTGCTGTTCTCAAAGACAAGCCAGGACCAGCATGAGCAAACCGCCATGTGGAACAATGTTGTCTGCAGGGTGAATGAGATGGGGATGCACAGCCATAAGTATGGGCAGGTCCGCCATCATTGTAGCGACCTGCTCCACCATGTACATCGCAGTGCTGTTGCCTTGGGGGGTGACCACTTTGCAACAGGGGGGGGCCATATCATCCATCCCCCTCTCACCAGAGTGGATGAGCTGCTCATGAGCCTGGTGGCACCTGCCCACCCACAAAAGCTACAGACATATTCAGTCATGGAGGTGGGTGCTACCCACATACCAGACATCGAGCATGCAGGTAAGGTTCCAGGACTTATCAGTTGACCACTGTTGTGTATGCATCTGTACAGGTAGATCATACATATATGAGATGTGGAGTCTGTTGCTGTGTAGTACTGATAAGCAGTTATGCATAATATGTAGTGCTGTGGACTTCAGCTGTTGTTTCATTGTAATATTGCACCAACCCTGTAGCAATGCCACAGCTGTGATCACTGACATCAACTCTTTCACATCTTAATGTAGGTGCCTCTAGGATACCAGCAAGGCAGCAGCTGGATGCTGGTGAGTATGGTTTTAGGTTATGCTTGGCAATTCACTGTGCATGTCATAGCTAAGGCGTAGGCCATGTACACATCTAACACACCTACCCATAATGCATGCTGTACATGTTCAATGAGAGAGCACACACCTCACTAATGGGATTAGCAGACTCAAACACATGCAATACACAGAGTGCCTCAGACAACTGTGGCTACACTCCAGTGCACATTGCCAGGCACAGCTGACATCTGCCTAACATACACAGCTATGTCATACACAGAGCAATTGAACATGCTACACATAAATAAATCCCACTCCATCTGCAAACACACACTCCAGGGTCCTAAACCTCATCAATACATTACACAGAACATACTGGAGGGACAGGGCCCTGTCCTGGGGAATTCCCGCACTCTAGAACAGCCTACCAATTCATAAGAGGCAATGCTACTCATTGGCCCTTTTTACAAAAACACTTGACAACTGGATGGGAAATGGGGACTTCACTCTGGGTAGTATGTATGTGCCACAGCCTGACAGGGGCACAGGGGAATAACATTATTGGGTGGTGCATGGCTGGGAACCCCTGTGGCTAGGCTTATGTAGGCCCCAGGACTAATAGACCAGTACTCACCTATTAACCTATGTGTACCACAGGCAACATCAGCAAGGGCGCATTACAGATATGACCTGCATAATGGTGGGGCATTGCCAAAGCCATGTGTTGCAATGTGATCTGATGTACCAGCACCATGTTGGGGAAGTCCAGGAAGTTGCAGTTATGATGCAAGTGCACACAATCCACACCTTACCCCAACCCAGGGATGACATCCCCATCTGTACAATGCTGGTGCCACTGTACTCCTGCATGTTTCTCCTGCATTGGCAGGGAATATGCCAGTACACATGGTGTTCCTAGTTTGGGATGTTGCAATATGACACACATGTGTAGTCCACAGATGTCGAGCATTTGCAATGTAGCAGGACATGGTGAGAGTGTGTCATCCTGAAACACAACAGTTCACTGGAGAGGAGGGACAAACCCACTGAGAATGGCTCCATCTGCACACAGTCAAGGTCAGGAAGTGTGGCAGACATAACCCTGACTCCACAGCACTAGTGATAGTACTGTATGACCTCCAAGGGCTGTGCATGTGTTTAGCATGCAAACATTTGCAGGCCTAACTGACCAACTACTGGCTCAATATGATGACCCATGCTACTATACCCCTGCCAGTTATAGTGACCACAGTAGTACACATAGCAGTTATTGCTACACACCATCATGATATGTGTGTGTGCACACACATGCACCCACAAACAGTATGCATCCCAACCAGCATCTGCACAACTGACACATATGGCCTGTAATGCAATTGACTGCCTAGGTCATATGTCACATATTAGGTATGTGTAGTGTTACCATATGCAGTAATGTTGCACCATGGCATGTGAGGGAAGAGAGTGCCATGTCAATAATGGTCTCTACACTCACCATAGGTACAGTACATTGTGTCTGTGGTTTGTCTAATGATATTCTATCACTCATACATGCACCACTGATGATGACATCTGTGAACATACTTCAGGCATTCACTAAACATGTGTCCACATATAATCCAGAAACACACAGAGGCTGTGAGTAGAAGGGGAAACATAACTGACACACAGATACACATCCTGCAATGGTGTGTACACCTGTGAGGTATGGTGCGCAGTACATGCTGTGGACATGGGTGCAGTGTGTTCCAGGGGGAGGGCCATCACCTACTAACAGAAGCCATGCATCACAGCCATGTATAATGTTGGTAACGGGGATTGACTGCAGTTGCACTGCATGCTGCTGAGCACCACATGTCCTGCATGCTGACATGTGTTTAATTACAGGTTTGTGTGTGATACTGTACTGCACCATCACCTGCTATTGTGTGTGTTATGGGGGTGCTGGAGCTGTCTGTAGGTGCTGTCTGGTGGAGTGTATGGGTTGGCATGTATGTATGTCTGTGTGTGTGGCCATGTCTGCACATACGTGTGTGTGTGTGTGTGTGTGTGTGTGTGTGTGTGTGTGTGTGTGTGTGTGTGTGTGTGTGTGTGTGTGTGTGTGCACTGTTTAGCAGTGAGGTACAGGTCTTACAGTCTGTTCCCTGTTATCCCCTCACAGTTGGTGAGGTGGGGCTGGGTCCCTCCCTCAGGGAATCTGATGTAACTGATACAGACAGTGACCATGAGGATAGGTGTGTTGAGGCACAGGCAGGGTCATCAGGTGCTGCCGCTGGGCCACCAATTGACATCCCACAAGTATCCACCCCATCCACACACCCAGTCACACTGCCTCTACATACCCGATCACCGTTGGTCTTAGCTGAGTGACAGTCTACCGTTGGCATTGGCCAGGAGAGTGTGGTATCTATGGCACATGTATCAGGACACAGCAGCCATAGCCAGATGTCCAGCAGGGTACCACATAGGCAGACTTTCAGGGGTGCTCATCGGAGCACTGCTGCTCATCATGCCCCTGGCAGAAGTGCCACATCTATATTAACCACAAGCATGTTCTAGGCTATCTTGGAGGCACAGGAATCAATGGAACGGTACACCAGACAGGGTCTAAAGGTGCAGAGGGCTCATCACACCACTGTAATTGACAGCATTCATGACCTAGCAGGTGCCATTTGTAATTACACCAAGGTCATGGATAGACGGTGTGGTGAGACATTAGATCTCATCAACAATGTCATGTCCATGTATCAGGACAGAGCGGGACGGTTGCAATGGTCATGTGGATATATACCAGCAACACCAGCAGCTGGAGGTTACTGTGGTCGTCCCACCAGTCGCAGCTGCTCCCATAGTGGCAGTACCAGCCCCAGCACTGTGGGGGGGCTGCTGTCCACAGGCCGTCATAGCAGACAACGTGCACGTGACCCTGGCCAGTCCCAAGAGGGACCTGGATCCAGTGGATGTCTGTCAACCTCAGGGGACAGTACCTGATCTGGCTTTGTACCTGATACTGCTTGCAGCACCATGTCTGTGGCCAGAGACAGTGAACTGCAAACCCTGCCAGGTAGAGTCTGCAGCTGTCTCACAAATCCCTGTATAGGGCAGCCGCATGGTGGAACTGTGTGCATTCAAACACACACATACATAAACAAAAAACCTAGGGCAACCACATACTTGCACACACGACATCACCATTGGCCCATAATAGTACTCTGCCCTCACACACACAGACACACACACACACACACACACACACACACACGCGTTGTCCATTGTATGGCTCAGTCTAGGCCTCTGGCATACCAACAACACACCCTGTGCATATGATACCTGTGCCACATCCTGTCTTCTGTAACATCGATGCAGGGACAGGCTAACATGGTGCTGGTGCACAGGGTGACTGTACAACAATGTAGCAATGGAATGCTGTATAGCATGTTGACAGCAGTAAAGTGAAATGCTAATATCTTGGAAGGTGTAGCTGTGCAGCCATGATGCATTATAGCTGTGATTAACAAAGTTGTATTGTTTTCACCATTATCTATTCCAATTCTGTTGTGTTTGTCCATGTGCCACATGGCTGATGGGTGTAGTGGTGTCAGCAGGCCTTCTACAGTGGACACCAGTAAGTGTAGTGGGTGGTACACATGATATGGTTGGGTGCAACACACAGAGCCTTTGGTTTGTATGCAGTACAGACACAAGACTATACACATGGAGGTATGTCCCCATGCAGGTAACACATCTGTTGCCCATGTAATCCCACCAAGACAGGATAGGCACAACCACACATTGCTATATATGCAGTCTGCAATGTGAATGACATTGAACATGCTAACAGCAGGGTGTATGTCCCTTTCCCCACTCTACTGTGATCCTCACCTCAGTAACATGAGTGTGCCAATGCCGGTGGCATAGCCCTACCCTTAGGAGGGTGTGGGGTGCTCAGCTACTGTGAATGGTGTAAACAGCAACTAACAACCTGATAACATACACTGTACAGTATTACAGACAGCTATGAGGGGGTATAGATGCAACAGTAACTGCAATGATGGTGGATGTGTCCACAACAGCCACACCTATTGAGTTATAGCAATCCCAGTAGTGCTGCACACCTCTACAATGTGGAGGAGGGCATTAACACATCTATGATCTGTGAAGGACTGTATATCCACAGGATGGCACCTGTGGAATGTTGGCATTTGCTAAGCAGTCCTGGTGGAAACATATTCTGTGAACGGAGGTAGATCCCTTAACATCTACACACATTCCTACATGTGGGATGGTATTAAAAAGCCTGCTATGATCTACATAGGCATTGTGCACCTCCTAACCCTCATCTATACCTGTCATGATTGCATCAAGGAGGTATATCAAGTTCAGGTTTTATTCTCTGCCTTTGACAAGTCCAACATTGGTGAGGTGTCATGTGTTAAGATTGCCAGTGACATTGGCCATGGGTTTATTGTTGATATGTTCCATGATGTCCCTGCAGACCAGGGTCAACAGGCTACTGGGTGGTAGTTCCTAGCTGACATAGTATATTTGTGGTCATCCTTGCCAATATTGGTGAATCCATTGTCAGGTGTAGGCCTGTTGGATTGTATGAGGGATCCCAGCTACTTACTGCATCTGCTAAGGTTGGTAGTGTATTGCAGGCCACACGTGTTTGGCTGTAGGGGAGGGAATACATATCTGTGCCAGATGTATGTTGTCTGGCCCTCTGAAACTCATCAATGGTGCATGTGGACATATATGTTGTGGTTATGTTCCCAATTTCATCTACAGATGCATGTCCATATATACCTATATAGATATATATGTGTTTACCTTTGAAAGGGAGACAATCATTTCTTTGTCATTTCTAATTGCACCAGACCTCCAACCATACCAAATTATTTGGTTTTCATCAAGTTTGGGGGTCCAAATAATGGGGTGCCAAGATTCCCGAGTGGCACCCCTTAATTTCCTATTTCCTGGCGCTTTTATTTTTTTAAAATTTTATATTCCTGGCTTTTGAGCTGACGTCATCACATGCGCGAGGACATCAGCTCCGTAAAACAAAAACAGCCTGTTGGAATTGAGTTGAAGGGCTTTTCCAGCTACTCAAAAGTTCCAAATCCTTAGCGGGAAAAACCTATGCTGCTGTTGCCATTATGAGAAGGATCTATGCTGCTGCCGTTAAGAGAAGGAAGGACTACAGAGAAATGGACCAGAAGCAGAGCTGCCTGCAGAGGTACCATTTACATATGCTGCAGCAGAGGTGTGCAATGTGAGGCTGGAGTCATGTATCAGATTCTGGAGAGAACTTTTGAACTGCACTGTTGTCAGGAAGTGGGTTGCTGGTCCCGTGTTCGAACTTTTCTGGTGACATGTAACAGTGTGTTGTGAGGTACCAGGACTTAGGACGCATTTTGTATACTTGTCCTTCTTGACTAGAGTATTTTTTTCTAGGACCCTATCTGCACCAAGACTTGATTTTGCTTCGGCGGGGATAACAGGGTGTCTGGTCTCATCTATGCTTTCCTCACCGATGAATGGAGTTGCTTTTTGGTTGGGATTCTGGCCTTATCGGACAACAACCAGGTAGGTGCCATATGGCTTTTGACAAAGCCAGTACCTTTTAAGTCATGATTTATGTAAAGTACATCAAAGTACCTTCTGTCTGCCCCACCCGCATTATCCCCCAGTTTTGTATGCCTACTGTTGTGAATTGAGAGCATTTTCATATCGGACCTCCTGAGAAATGCATGCCATTGATCAATAAGCTGAAAGTAGTCTACTTTCTTGTAGAAAACCATTACGATTCCTGATTTGTATTTTTTTTTTTGCATCTATTGGCTTCCTAACAGTGTTGTTTATTGAAATAACATGGATCACATACAGACTTAAGTGCTCTCAGCAATTTTAAAAATGAAAGTGTATGTACTCCTTGTTTGTTCAATAAATGGTTAGAAAAGACACTTTCACAACTTTTTGGTATTAATGAGGTACCACATATATGCATGAAAACAACAGACTGAAGCACATATACTTTGACCATCTGTTTTTTTCTCCATCACCTTTTTAAGGGAGACCTCAGACTTATGCCTGGAATAACAACAGCCAACTTGTTTCCAGAAAGCATGTTCAGTACCACTGGCAACCCAATCCTATATCCATGTTTCAAATTAGTGCAGTGCTCAAAAACATACTGTGTGTCACATATTCTAATAGAGGACAGAGGTAGAACATAGAGAAAACATGACCCATGATTCTGCATACCATCCCATTTTACACCTTCCCAAGCACATCTTTATCATCTATATATATATATATATATATATATATATATATATATATATATATATATATATGTGTGTGTGTGTGTGTGTGTGTGTGTGTGTTTATATATATATATATATATATATATATATATATATATATATATATATATATATATATATATATATATATATATATATATATATGTGTGTATATTATATATATATATATATATATATATATATATATATATGTGTGTGTGTGTGTATATTATATATATATATATATATATATATATATATATATATATATATATATATATATATATATATGTGTGTGTGTGTGTGTGTGTGTGTGTGTGTGTGTCTATATATATATATATATATATATATGTATATATATATATATATATATATATATATATATATATATATATATATATATATATATATATATATAAAATGTGTGTGTAAGTTGACTTTTATGATGGAAATTTCTGAATTGGGCAGTTTTGTCATTACTGGCTCCTTCATTTTGTTTCACTGCCTACTGGAAAATGTTCAAACAATAAATTTAAAATGCGCTCTAGCCTCTAAATTTAACAAGTGTGCTGTATTATACAATGAATATAATTTAATAAAGTCAGGAAGGTATATCAAAGAACAAATGTATGTTTCTTGTTTTGTGTGCAAGGGGCCTATGATTTGAAACAGCCCAATGGTAATCTTCATCCACAACTGGCCACTGTGGCCAAATGCATTTTCTTTGGGTGTGGTGTGGGTTTTAGTCTGCTTTCATTGTGAGATGGTATTGCTTTGTTTAGCAGATGTCTATGTGTTTGTGCATTCTGCTATAAAATGTAAAAATAAAATCCTAATAATCATTGTAGAAGTAATGCAGTATACACAGTGTTTATGGTAAATGGGGCGAAATAGCCAAATAATGGGACATTAGAATGGCTGCAGGGAGACTCTGGTGTCATATTTTGGTTGTCTGTTCTTCAGTTTGCATTTGAAAGTCAGTATCCCACAGTTCCATTGCAGTGGGTGGGGTTACACAATTATGTATGCAAATTTTATGTTAATCATCATACAGATTTGTACCTATTTTTCATGGGCCTTGTCCAGATTTTTGATGTTTCCAGGTTGAGAGGTATGAATTGCACCACAGTTCAAAACTCATCAAATCTAACAGCAGCTTCGCTGATTCATGAACTACAAGTTGGAATACATATCGTAATGCATGGGGGGAAGCCCCTCTGCACCCTCCACATCTGGGGGGGCTGGCACCCCACAACACCCCTACTTTGATATACTAACTCCAAGTTCACACTACAGTGGTGAAAAGCACATTTTCCCACTCCTCACTATAGTGCCATCTGCACCCAAAATGCCAAATCTGCAATGAGCGAATGCATAGTGACATTCGCTCATTGCACATTCGATGGATTTATCGCAAGATTGTGGAATATTGCGAACATACTTTTGGCCTTCCAGCTTTTGGAGACATGATTTTCTCCCTTTGAAAGGTGAACCATATATATGCTTACTTATATGTATTGTTAGTGCTGTATATATGTGGACATATGTATGTATGCATATATATCTATAGATGTATGCGTATCTATGTATATGTATATATATATATATATATATATATATATATATATATATATATATATATTTTTTTTTTATAGCTACATTTACATATATAGATATGTTATATCCATTCAAATATGAATATATATACACACACACACACATACATCTACATAGTGGAATACATTCCCTGTAGTGTTGAATACCTGAGCTGGATGATATGTATGTGAAAACATCATGACTATACATATCAGCCTTGGCTTAGTGGTAAATCACTTTGTGTATGGTGTGCAGGGCCCTGGTTTCGAGCCTGGCAGGAGCTGTTTAGTTTGTTGCTGGGAAGAACACGGCCCATTGGATACAGAGTGATTAATGCACTTTAAAGCAGTTGTAAGTGGGTTTGTGTGACGGTAAGCACTCCTAACCTTTGTTTACATTTTCATACACTCAGTTAGCTTCTAAATTGCTTAACCTGTGTAGGCAATGCTTAGCTCCGCAGAAACCCGCGCAAACCTGCTTACAACTGCTTTAAAGTGCCTTAATCACTTTGTATCCAATGGGCCATGTTCTGCCCAGCAACAAAATAAACAGCTCCTGGAAGGTTCAAACCAAGGAACCTGCACAACCTAGAAAAAATTATGTTTCACTAAGCCATGACAGATACACAGGAATTCATTGTTTTCAGAAACATATCATTCAGCCCTGTCATGCAACAGTACAGAGAATGTATACCAACACCTAAATGTCTGTGTGTGTAACTATATTAAAATCTAAACAGATACAATATATATATATATATAAATATATATATATATATATATATATATATATATATAGTTTTTCTAACTCTATATATACATATATATCACTATATATGTGCATATATACATGCATATGCCTAAACTGACACATATATTTGTCTACACTTACATGTCTACATATACACAGCAAGTTACATATCTGTAAGCAGATATATTTCTATGTAGGTATATACGGATATAGTTATATCTATGTTAGCAGATATATATATATATATGTAGATATATATATATATATATATATATATATATATATATATATATATATATATATATATATAGGTATATATGGCCATACATCTTTAGATAGCAATGGCAGATTAACAAATACACATATGTCCACACGCACCGTTAATGGGGTTGAGAGGCCCCACACACTATGCGTCTTATATGAATAGACATCCCCCCCACAGCCAAACACGTGCGCCCATCAATACACTACCAAGTACAGTCTGCCTCCCATAGAACATGTATTATGTGGAAGCGATCAACATCCCCAGGATACGGATACACAGACACAGATATGCAGATACAGATTTATATATATATATATATATATATATATATATATATATATATATATATATATATATATGTGTGACTAAACATACTTACACAGATATATGTACATTAAGATACATATGTAGAAAGTGCACACAATATGGAACAGCCACTATGCCTACAATTAACACCTGAACAACTGAAAACTGTATGGGCCACTCATACAAATGTCAATTGTTGCCTGCAACAATTACCCATGGAAAGGTCATAGGAAAGACACCACACAGAGATTTGCAGAAATAGGAATCCTTTAATTGTGTACTATAACAGTTCTATATGCCATGTCATATAGCTGCTCAGATACTGACAACCATATAAACAGTGTACTGCAACTGTGAAACAGTTACACTAATACAGTAGTCTGGAAAGGTTCACAACTGTTGCTGTACAGGCCATGCCCTTCAAATTCTACAATAGTGAAGACAGACTGGGCCACAGGATACCAAACAATCAACAGTATGTACTGCAGTTGCGTAGTTCAGCAGCATCTATCTACACTCTGTACAAACTCAGTAGGAGGTAAAGACATTTTTTGTTCAAATGGGTTGTAACTGGTACATAACAAAGCATAACTGACACCATCATGAGCACACTAACAAACAGAACAGTCTGTATGGCAGGAGGCAGTAGGCTTGCAGTACCCCAGTTCATGTAAGTAATATCAATTTAGGTAAAGTATATGGTACTGTACATCCAGATACCTTATGGCAGCTCACCCCTGATACCCCCACATTTTTAACAGCCTAGGTCATTTATGGTGCTTCCCACCTAGACTTAATAATACAGGCCCATATACCACTGTTACATACACTGGCCTCTGTAGTGCATAAGGGTGCACATGTATTGTGTAGGTGACGCCCACACATATATGGCCCCAGCCCCACCGTATGTGTGGGGGATACAACAGCAGTGGACTAATGGCAGCAATGGCAGTGTGATATACTCACAGCCCACTACAGAACAACCCCCAACAACATGACATATGTACAAAGCTTGGTATGTAGATGGATGACAGAGGCTGGAACACAGGCACATATGTGGAACACTGTTGCCATACACTAAGCAAGTTGCTGGTGTTACAGGATAGTCTGCAACATACCCTTAGTCAGGGAATTGAGGTTAGAAACAGAAATGGATGTAGCTATGTACTGATAGCATGCAACACACATACTGCCAGTGAAATATCTGACACAGGATCTGTGTGGTGGACGGACAACACATGATAGGCATACCTCTGTCTAGCAAGAGGATAGGCCCACAGTAGTGAGCTATGCAGACAGATTGCATGTCAAGGTAGACTAGTATGTACACACACACACTCTGTAACACAAGTACTATACAAAGCATAACACAACTCTACTCACAGTCTGTCTGTAGTTCCTGATCCTCCTACAAATATGTGTCCGCTTTGAGTGTGCAGGTTTTCCTGTAAGAGGTATTGCTACCTGCTGTCTGTAACACTGATGACCCACACACAGGAAGGATGTCCATCACACATGAAATGTAAAGGGACCACACCAAACATGCTGTAGGGATTTATAGTGGGTGGTTGCCATGAGAGTAGTAATTGGAAGTAGTACACGTGTAATTATATATACACATATATATATATATATATATATATATATATATATATATATATATATATATATATATATATATATATATATATATATATATATATATATATATATATATATATATATATATATATGGCTATCTGGATAAGTATATGTACATATATTTCCACCATATGTCCTGGACATGGAGTGTAGCCCTACCCAGCCCCTATAGTCCCAAAGTTGTAGTACAAGGGGATGTCAGATATGTATAGCAGGTATATTACTAGACTATTATTACTGTCATTAGGATTGTCTTCACAGACATGGTGTGTGTGGAAGGTGACATCTGCTTATAATGTGTGCCATTGGCTACTGACAGACATTCTAAGGAAATCATTTCAATGTACTGCCGGTAGCATGTAATGCCCCTGTTGAGTGCAGCAGAGATATTGGCCAATATATGTGGAACTTTGGACACACCCTTTCCAGTCCAGAGGTATACACATAATCCGTTAGTGCACCACATGTGTAACAGGCCTGACAATATGAATGTAGACAATCATGTAGATGGGTATAACACATAACGCTTGGTATACATTTGCCATCATAGGCTTTGGATTCACACAGTCCTGTCTGGCCTGACACATAATGACTGTTGGTACAAGAGTGCCATGGACACATACTACCCACTAGATATTGACATACATCTGTACAGCATCCCACTGCTCTGTCTGACATACATACCTTTTAAGGGTGGCCCGGCAGCAGTACATCTGGCAAGTATCTGCACATGACATCTCACTGACTAAGTACACTAAGCTGCTAGGCATGTAACAATGCACTGTGCAGGCTACAGGCAGACTGGCTCAACACTGGCCTACATCTCCTATGGGGGAATGCACATGTACCTGCATATATAGCAGGCTCAACAGCCATGTTACAGCACAGGGTAAGATACACCTGTGTGAAAGTGCATAACCACAACCAATGTGAACACAGCCTCAGCCACATATGGTAAGCTAGTATAATATTACAGTATATGGACTATCTGTTCTACACCATCCTCATATGTGCCACTCACAGAATGACCCTACATATATTGGGTGGCTACACAGTTTGGTCTGATGGCTGTCTGTGGTATGGACATGTGTGTGTATGGCCCAACAAACATATACAGCAAAAATGGTACCATACAGTGGGGCAGCATGTAACATCAAATAGAGGGGGAGCTAGAACAACGACATCTAACACAGTCTGTACACACAAACAACCAAACCAAAAACCACCTCCAGAGGAAGCCTTAATAGGCTACAGTACATATTAACAATACACACACTGCCAACATTCACCATCACTATGCAGACCTCAGTACTGTACAAACATCCACAAAATGTTCAGGTTATGTCATGACATATAACCACTACTGTACACAACATGTGTAGCAATCTGATATATCACTGGCTTGTTATCAGATATGATGACACTATTTATGGTGTACAGCACATATGCGCCACTTCATGCAGTACATATGTACAAAGGTTGACAGAGGTGTGGCTGACTGCACGTACACAGGGCCAGTATAGACATGTTGCTGTGATAACCTCATATATTTACCATTGTAACACGGTTTGTTGCAACATGTCCTATGAGGGATATGAAGTCAGTAGCTGTCATGGCCTTCACCATCTACAGACTGCAATCCTCGCACTACCTTCTGCATTCCACAGATATATGCACCATGGCTAAAACATCAAACCAAAGGCGCAACACTGCCCAGTCTGCAGATGACCCTTCAGATGGGGATTCCTCATATACATAGAACTGACATGGCAGGTATTGCGACATGTACGACAGGCATATCCAGACAAACACTGTTAAACCAACATTACTCCAAATGCAGTATAGCAGCACTTATAGTCTGTCGTCAGGTCAGGCACATCCCCCCTCCTGTTTGTTGGTCTTTTTCCACAGTATATGTTGTTAGAGGTAAATCCCCAATCCATCTAAGATGCTTTTTGCCAAACAACAGATCTAGTTCCTGCTCACAGTGACTGAAAAGAGCCAACACTACCATGATGTTCCTAGGTGTTGGAGTGTGTTCCCATGCAATTGGCTATGGTAATGTTACCACAGCTGTTCCACATGCAATCAGCTAGGGGAGGTCTGCAATTCATGCAGAGGCCATCAGCTGATCATCAGCATCACTAAAAATACACATACTGGTGCCTAAGCAAAGCAGTTGTGGGTCTCCACATCCACCAGAGATGGAGAGGGGGAGGCAGACAGAAGCAAATACATGTCAGGGAGGGGTGGGAGAGTAAAACTGAAGCATGTTTGTGTCACACACTTACCCGTACAGGGTGTAAAACTGAAGCATGTTTGTGTCACACACTTAACAGCACATGATATCAAACCCCTGATGACTATGTAATGCTATCACAGTTTAATGCAGTTACTGGATGCACCACATGGGTTACCTGCTGTGGAGCACTCAGAACATATATGTGATGGTGAGTGACATCTTCAACAGGGATACAGTAGATATATGGTAGGTGATGTACACGTGCCTGTCTGCATGAACAGGTACCAGTGTCAATACAGGCACACTCACACAGGGGCACGCACACATTGACATACTTGGCAGGGCCAGGAGTGCAACTCATCACTAGTGGGATTGCCACAACACATCAATGTGCAGATATCACATGCACCACATGGGTCATACAGAGGTCATATGGGCAGAGAGTATGAGGAGTTGTCAGACATCAGATAGCATGCTTCAGTATGACCTGGGGGGTTGTAGTGAATGTGGATTTGGACATACACACCATATAACACACATGAACACACATGGTGCCAGTTCTTACATGCATTTGTGCATGTCTGTACGGGTGTGTGGTGGTCAACTGTGCCAGCAGGCTGTACAAGGGTAAGCGATGGATATACCTTGGCCTTAGGCCACATGACAATGGCCTGCATTGTGGCTCAGGCCTGTAGTTTTTGCAATTGCCCACACAGGTGGGTATTGCATCCCCCATCCATTCACCTGGGTGACTACTGTGTGTGTCCAATGTTGTGCATCACTTGCCATGTATGTATTCCTTAGTCCATGACATGAACGGTGTTTGGGATGTGCACACCTCCCCCATGCATGCACAGTGACATGTGGAACTATACCTGGGTTGTCTGGCCCATTTTGTGAACACAGATTATCAACAGATGTGCCAGTCTTGCCCACCTGTGGCAGGAACTGGTAATGGGAAGCAGGTTTACCCTGCACCTACATTGATAGCATGCTAACAGCATTCCCTTATGTCAGTGTCATCTGTCTATACAGGGCATGTTGTCAGGCATGGTATGTCCATTGTGAGTCACATGTGAAGGCACCACAGGTGGTACAGGAGTCCATTGGGGAACATGGTGGAGGTGCACTCTCTGCATGTACATGCATATTGGACAGATGGGCAGGGTGACATACACTCTGTAGCCCACTGCTATCACTGCATAGTTAGTGTCCAATATGCAGTGTACTACACACATATTGGCTGCTGCTTAGGCATGTGTGTGCATATGACACATGGGTTGAGTGTGTGCTCTGGGTAATAGTGGGGTTGCTAACTGTTATTGGCTGGCCTTGATGTCACATGTATGGGTATGGCTTTGCAACCCAGCCTCTCAGCTAATTTATATCTGTTATCCCTGTATGGTTGACATTGTGATGTAGTAGGGCCACCATAAAAGAAATAAGCAAAATCCCCTCCACATTACCCATAGGTGCCACACACCTCTTCACAGGATATGAGTTACAAACACCTGTTATAGCTGGGAGTAAAACCCCCTACCTAACTAGTTTATTGCAGTACAGCACTATGCAGTTATAGTACATGCCACGGACATTACTGGAGCACTTTTTCCCAAAAGATGTATTTCACAATGAATGACATCAGCAGGATTACCAAATTAAGCTATTTCAACTGTACTGCGAGTGACTAGCCTAAAATGCATTGCTCCTTACATAGACAGTGAGGCACACACAAAACATCCACACCTGACACGTGAGAGTATAGAACCCCTGACTAAGGTCTAAATCACAGTACAGTATGGAGCTGTTACAGGACACACCACAGGGATTACTAGCAAAACCCTTCCCCAAAGGTGTATTTCACACTGAATGACATCAGCAGGATTACCAAAGAAGGGCATTTCAACTGTAGTGCGAGTGACTAGTCTAAAATGCACTGCTCCCTACACAGACAGTGAGACATACACAAAACATCCACAATTGACATATGCAGGTATAGAACCCCTGACTGAGGTCTATATCACACTACAGCACGGAGCTGTTACAGGACACAACTCAGGGATTACTAGAGAAACCCTTGCCCAAAGGTGTATTTCACAATGAATGACATCAGCAGGATTACCAAAGTAGGGCATTTCAACTATACTGCAAGTGACTAGCCTAAAATGCATTGCTTCCTACACACAAAACATCCACAACTGACGTGTAGGTACCGAACACCTGATCGAGGTCTATATCACACTACAACATGGAGCTGTTATAGGATGCACCACAAGGATTACTAGCGGAATCCTTCCCCAAAGTGTATTTCACAATGAATGACAGCAGGATTACCAAAGAAGGGCATTACAACTGTACTGCATGTGACTAGCCTAAATGCATTGCTCCCTACACAGACAGTGAGACACACACAACAGACGTGCATGGGTATAGAACCCTTGATTAAGGCCTACATTGCACTACTGTATGGCGCAGTTATTGGTCACACCACAGGGATTACTATAGAAGCTGCTCCCCAAAGTTGTATTTCACACTGAATGACATCAGCAGGATTGCCAAAGTAGGGCATTTGAAATGTACTGCGTGTGAGTAGCCTATAATGCATTGCTCCATACATAGACATTGAAACACACACAAAACATCCAGAACTGCCATGGGTGGAGATGGAACCCTACCACAGTTCTAAATCACACTACAGCAGTGCGCAGTTACAGGACGCACTACAGAAATTACTGAGCTATAATGTTCCCAGAGGTGTATTTCTAGGTGGGTGACATCAGCGGCCTTGCCAAAGTTGAGTATATGAATTCTAAGGAGCGTGAATACCATAAAAAGCATTGTTCTCTACTCAGTCAGAGACACACAAATTTACACTCACATTTGCCAAGTCTGGGATTGAAACATCTACCTAACTACATTGTCACACTACAGCAGTTACAGGATGTGCTATGGAAACTACTAGGATCCACCCTTCCCAGAGGTGTATGTCTAGGTGAGTGGCATCAGCAGCCTTGCCAAAGTTGAGTATATGAATTGTATGGAGTGTGAGTAGCCTAAAAAGCATTGCTCTTTAGTCAGTCAGGGACACAGTTTCCAGGTCTGGGGTTAGAACACATACCTAACTACTTTATCACACAACAATAGTATGCAGTTATAGAATGTGCTACACAAATTACTAGGTTAGAGTTGTCAAAGAGATGTATTTCTAGGTGAGTGACATCAGCAGCCTTGCCAAAGTTGAGTATATGAATTGTATGGAGTGTGAGTAGCCTAAAATGCATTGTGTTCAACTCAATCAGACACACACACACACACACACACACTCACAGTTGCCAAGTCTGGGGTTAGAATACTTACCTAATTACTTTATCACACTACAGCAGTTACAGGATGCGCTACGGATATTACTGGGCTATGATTTTCCCAGAGTTGTATTTCTTGGTGAGTGACATCAGCTGTCTTTCCAAAGTTGAGTATATGATTTGTACGGAGTATGAGTAGCCTAAAAAGCATTGCTCTATTCAGTCAGACACACATACATAGTTGCCAAGTCTAGGGTTAGAACACCTACCTAATTACTTTATTTTAAATACAGCAGTATACAGTTAGAGGATGCACTATGGAGATTACTGAGCTATAATCTTCCCAGAAGTGTATTTCTAGGTGAGTGACATCAGCAGCCTTGCCAAAGTTGATTATATGAATTGTTTGGAGTGTGAGTAGCCTAAAAAGCATTGCTCTCTATTCAGTCAGACACACACACAAACACAGTTGTCAGGTCTGGAGTTAGAACACCTACCTAACTACTTTATCACACAGCAACAATACACAGTTACAGGACATACTAGAGAGATTACTGGGTTATGATTTTGCCAGAGGTGTATTTCTAGGTGAGTGACATCAGCAGACTTGCCAAAATTGAGTATATGAATTGTACGGAGTGTGAGTAGCCTAAAAAGCATTTCTTTCTATACAGTCAAACACGCACACAAATACACACTCACACAGTTACTAAGTCTGGGGGTTAGAACTACTACCTAACTAGTTTATCACTACAGCAGTATGCAGTTATGGGATGCGCCATGGGGATTACTAAGCTACAGCTCTCCCAAAGGTGTATTTCACTTTGGATGACCTCAGCAGGCTTGTCATAATACTGCTGTGGGGAGGGCGGTGCATGCATGGCAATAACTCATTCATGTAGGGGTTGACATGCCTCATGCGAGCACACACGGGGTCATATATCACAGGCACATGTATACAGCTACTAGATGACTACTTCCTTGTACAGTCATGTTGCACAGCTGGCACGTGCACCACATAGTCTGTCATGCTGACAGATACTGGTGGATAGTATCTGCAGTGAGTGACATCTGCACCTCATGTGTTTGGGGCCCTTTGGCTGTGTGCTGGGTGGGACAGGCCTGGATGGCTCTTTGTCACGGTCACCCTCTTCCACACATCTATGTCCGTCTACCTTTGGCTTATTATAGTCTGTTGTACTTACATATATATCTGTATTCCTATCCACTGTGTGTGCAAGGCAGGAGTGGTGCATAGCGACATGTGTCTGCACTAAGAACTGCGACTACCAGATATGTCTGGTCCACTGGTGTTTGCAGACATAGCTTTCATGTGTTTAAGTGTGTGAGCATGCCCAGTATGGCCATCTGTATTGCATGTGTGGATCAAGTCCAGGTAGTTTGTACTGTGGTGCTGACCTTTGTGTTATACACTGACAGGAAGCATGCTGTGTCCGCAGGGTATCCATCAGTCATTTGGCATTGACTGTTGCTACATTTCTGCATAGCGGGAGGGGACCTGACTGTTTCTACATTTCTACACAGGAGTGGGGGGGCACACCTATTTGTTACTATAAGTGTACGTAGGATGTGGGGGCACACCTGACACTTGTACACATTTGCTAGGACTGTACTAGTATGACGGGTACTCCTTTTCAGTCTGTAGTCTTACCTATTGTACTGGCTAGAGGCATACCAGTGTACTACAGATCTCAGCTTTTATTACCTACATATTAGTTTCTGACTTCCTAGCCTTCACAACTTACATCCAACTGCCTGGCCTGCTGTAGTCTGTCTGTGTAGGCCTGGGGTGGGGTCACCCATAGGGCTCATTCAGAGGCCATAGTGCAGCATTTGTTTGTGTTTGTCTACACCTATCCTGCTGGCTGTAACTGTTGTTGGGTATGTGACCCCCCAACTGGCATGTGTGAGTCACTTACCTTGTTGGTGTCCCAGTATTGAGGGTGGTGCTGCAGGGCTGCCTATATCAGATGCACATAGTACACTCCCTATACATGGTTGAGCACAGGTAGTGTCATGTTAGGCATCCCTTTGACTATATGTGCAAGTCAGAGAGAGGTGTAATTCCTTGAGTCCCTATTGTGTCAGTAAATGTGTTATGCATTGCCACTTTGCCAAGGCCAGGGCATACTGGGCACATCTCCTTCTACCTACTGGGGCAGGCTCAGGTTGTTCCTCCTCTGAGTCACTCTGTGCCTGTGCAGGCTTTGGCAATTGTGGGGGGCTGTGTGGCCCTGCCCCATGCTGTTCCTGCTGCAGCTGTTTCGGCAGGATCATATTGTGTAGCATGGCGCATACAAAGACAATTCGGGTACATATAGTTGGTGAGTACTGCAAGGCTCCACCAGATGTGTCCAGGCACTGGAACCGTGACTTGAGCATCCCAAACACATGCTCTATTATGATTCATGTTTGTGCGTGTGCCTCATTATGGAGTTCTTGTTCAGCTGTGTGTGCATTTCTGATGGGTGTCATCAGCCTTGGCTTCAGTGCGTATACAGCATCCCCCACTAGGTGACCCTGTGGGATGTCCCCATTGGCAAATGTCTGGTACAGCTGTATCAGATGTCAGATGTGGGAATCGTGGTAGCTTCCAGGGCAGCCAGCACACACATTCATTATTATCACACATGAATTGGCAGTTGATGGATGGGAAGCCATTGCAGTTAATGTAGACTCTACCCCGCTCACCAAGTGGTTCTTTGATGTGTATGTGTGTGCAGTCTATTGCACCCACTACCTCAGGGTATTCTGCTATTTGGTGGAAGAGACGCATGTTGCTGGCCAACGTCTCACGGGTGATGGGTAAAAATACATGTTCTCCGACATGTGCTGACATGGCATCCAGGAATTGGTGGAGTACCCTGGATGCTGAGGCCTGTGAAATCCCCATCATATCCCCAGTTGGCCTTTGGAAGGTACCTGTAGCTAGTATTCTTAGGCCTACACATACCTTGATATCCACTGGGATGGGTTCCCCTTTGTTAGTTTTGTGTGTGAGGTGTGGCCAGCACAGCTCAACAATTAGCTGTAGGAGGTCCCTGTCCTCCCTATAGTGCTCCAGTATCCCCAGCTCATGTAGCCCTTGGTAGGTTACCCTGGGTCTGTACACTCTTCTCCATCTCCTCACTGTGGGTTGCTCAGCAGCATTCACATCCTCACCATCCTCAGCCTCTTGCACATGCTGGTTTATGATAGCAAAAGCAGCCCCTAACATTTTTTTCTCTTGCTTTTGTTTTGCAAAATTTCCCCATTCGTTTACACAGGTGGTGCAGTGTTTTTGGGAAAAACAAGGGGAAAGGTGTTTGCATAGTTCATAGTGGTGTGCTGGGAAGGGCTGGTCTGCTGCCTGTGTAATTGGCTGATTCTGATACATTTCACCTGTCAGTTATGCTAGTTTTCCTTGATTACATTCCTACTGCCGTTTTCCCTTCCTATTGCCTCCCTGTTTAAGCCCGTGTGCGCGCCGCATAAATGGACTGCTTGAATGTGCACAGAGTTGTTATTTCCTGGTTTAACTTCTTTTTCCTTCCTGTAAAACCCGGTGTGTAGTGCGCACTCCCACTTACACTTTGTAAAGAGTGCTAGGCAGGTTTTGACACATCACTAGCTTAGCTGTGCTAAGCTAGGAGCAACCCCGAGCCACAGGGCTCCAATCCGCTTACAGCATGCCTGACACACACCCCATGATGTCACCTATATCCTAGTCTTGCAACCAGCTATTTATACTCTTACACTCTTGGGACCTGCCTCACACCCTGGGGAAAACTGGGATTCACTATCCTTCCCCTCATTTGCATAGGATTGCTTGCTAATGCATAGTTACATGTCCCACACTGAGCCTCCCCCCTTAGCAAACATTACTCCCTTGCCAGTTTGTCTTCTGCCTGCCATTGACTTGCATGGCAGAGTACTGCTTTTAGTTAGAATGCTTATTTTAGGTTTATTTTATTATTTTCCCCCTGATCCATCCCATTTACGTGCCACTGCCCTATGCTTAAACAGCCGGGATCGGCGAAAAAAAAAAAAAAAAGTTTTTTTTATTTTTTAAATAGTTTGCAATGCCAATGGCCTTCTACTTAGCCATTGACATGCTTCCTCAATGATATGCAGCCTTTATTTGGAGCTGTCATAGCTCCATTTTTGTAGTTTGCAGAACTGTACTCGGTTACTAACCGAGTACATTTCTGCAGACTGCACTTGTCCTGCACTGACAGCTGACAGCTTCCTGGATCGCAAATTATCCTCATTTGCATGGGTTTTACCTGCAAATGAGGGTAATTTGCATACTGGAGCTCAGTCTGTGCAGGATTAGCCTAAGAGCTTACTTGCACATCCCGGGAGCTCGTTCCTGGAACACACGTTGGCCATATTGTCGAAAATAGCTTTTAGATTTATCCTGCATTGAATAAAGGGCTTTGTAAATCCGGGCGATTGACTTCCTGTTACAGCTGTCAACACATCTATATTGTCAGAGGTCTTAGTTTATTGTATTGATATCAGTAAACTAAATGCTGATCCAAAAGTGTTGAGCTCTATGAGACACCACTGACTGCCTTCATTCACTCTAATGAAGTAGCAGATAAACACTGAGTAAATTCATTCTTCTGTTCAATTGTTACACATCTTAACACATAAGGATATATTTGTAATGCATTAAGCTTTCTAACTATGCTATGCTATGACAGGTGGCATAAAATGCTTTGGCCAAGTCAAGGTATACCATGAGGGCAGAATCACCATTGTTAATAGTCTGTGTTACCCTTTCAATGGAGTTAAGCAGAATGATTAGATAAGATCTACTAATTACAAAGCCAAACTGCTATGGGTCTAGCCTGATGAGATTTTTAATACCGTAGTCTGTCAGTGCATTAAAAATAATTTTCTTGGCTTTGTAAATAAGACTCTTCAGTCAGATAGGCTTATAATTCAGGGAGTCAGAGGTGGGGCCACTCTTGAGGAGTGTATAACTATTGTTGTGCACCAAACCTTAGGGGAAAATTCAATGGCTGACCTTAAGTTGAACAGTTTAAAGAGTGGCTCTGCCAGAACTTGTTTAGTACTGTTTATTAAAAAGATAGTTATATTATCAAGTTTCATGGATGATGTATTTTTAGCCTTGGAGAGCACCTTCAGTACATTTTCTTTAGTGATTATTGGAAATCAGAGAGATTCACAGATAAGCTGTCTTTGGATACTCATTTCTAGGGTACAATTTGCACTGAGTTTATGTACCAGGGTGATTGTCAAATTATGTTAGATCAGAGGACGTGGTCCATTAAGAATACGTATAGACAACTGCTGCATGATATTTCTTAGTTTCCTATTGTAGCTAAAGAAGGATTTGTAATTGTCCTTAGCTTCAGATTCTAATCTAAGCTGATGGGCTGCTTTAGTATTTTTTCAACTATTTAGTTATTTTTTGGGGGATTATATTTGATATAAAAGTCCTTTGAAATGATGCATACTTTAAAGAGTTTTCTTCTTTTATTGTATTTTTATTCATGTTGGTGGATGACAAGGGTGGTATGTTTCTTAACTTCCAAATAAGTTTATATCTAGTTGAGACTGACAGTTCTATACATTTATCTAAGTCAGCATAGAACTCCTTTGTGAGGCTAACTACAAAGGTGATGCTATTATAAGTGAATTTTTAAAATTATTCATAGGATTATATGAAATTAGTGGATTTGAAATACTTAAATTACTTGATATTGTTTTCAATGGGTTTAGAGACTGAAAGATGAAGGTAACTAGTTTATCATCTGACTTAACTGGAGAAGGAGATAGATGAGAATAGTAACAAAAAGGCAACATATCCATAAGGAATAAGTCATATTTTGTCATCTCCTGGGTTGGTTAACAATCTGGTCTAGAGGGTTTATGTTTACTATATCTAAAAACGTTTGGTCATATCCTACATTGGATGTATAGGTACTCTAGCTATTAAAGGTTTATCAAACCAATCGAGTTCTTGCCAACAATATATTCATGGTTTGTGAATGTAAATGCCACATCTTTGCTGTTTGTAAATGATGTTGACCTGCTATCCCCAAGTGACTTTTACAGCAATATCTCCATCATACAGTGGAGCAGATCCCTTCAGATTGTGAAGCAACTAAAATGGACACATACTTTCACATCAGGAACTATAGCTCACTCCCAGAAATTAGTGGATCTGCAGGTGAGGAGAAACAGCAACTTCAGGTATAAAGTTTATGTATCTTGGCTACAAACAACCTGATGCTGCTTCAGGATGACCAGGAGGTACTGTATCTTGTGTGTTGCCCAGGAAGCCCTGGTGGAGAGTTTTCTGAGGATAGCGGAGTCTGTTCTACCCTGCTCTGCCTTTTACTACTTCAGATGTCGCCAAGACAAGCAGTTTAGAAAATGGATGTATGAATGAATGAATGGCTGCTCTAATGAATATCATAACATTTGGGTGTGTCAAATGATGGCAAAGAGAAGAATGAAAGAAGCTGCCTCACTCTGCATCATTCCTCTGGGCCATGTGCCCCATGTCTGTCCATGCAGTTATCATTCTTCTCACTCGAATGTCAGGATGTTGAATAAATAATACCCAGAGACAATCCCCCAGATTCTCAAATGCTTGCATGATGTGCAAGATAGGTGCAGGAGTTCAAGCAAGCAATATGTCCACCGTGTCATCCAGAAACAGCCTGCAGGGGAGTGCATGAACGCTTCTGCACTAATCTTGCATGGACAAAACCCTTGTATGCAAATCACCCCATTTGCAGGAGAAATCCATGCAAATGAGGTGAATTTGCTATCCAGGAAGCTTGTGACCATCCATGCAGGACTAGTGCAATTGGTAGAAATGTACTCGGTTAGTAACCGAGTACATGTCTGCAAAATCCAAAATGGAGCTATGACAGCCCCAAATAAATGCTGAATATCATGTAGTAAGCATGCCAATGGCCAAGTATAAGGCCATTGGCATTGCAAGCAGTATAAAAATTTAAAAATTCAACTTTTAATTCTTATTAGCCAATCTCGGCTGTTTAAGCATAGGGCAGCGGCGCGCAAATGGGATCGGGGGGAAAATAACAAAACAAACTTAAATTAAGCATCCTAACTAAAATCAGTATTCTTCCATGCAAGTCAATGGCAGGCAGAAGACAACCTGGCCAGTGAGTAGTGGTTGCTAAGGGAGGAGGCTCAGTGTGAGACATGTAACTATGCATTAGCAGGCAATCCCATGCAAATGAGGGGAAGGATGGTGAATTCCAGTTTTCCCCAGGATGTGAGGCAGGTCCCAACAGTGTAAGAGTATGAATAGCTTGGTGCAAGGCTAGGAGGTAGGTGACATCATGGGGGGGTGTGTGTCAGGCATACTGTAAACAGATTGGAGATCTGTGGCTCGGGGTTGCTCCTAGCTTAGCACAGCTAAGCTAGGGGGTGTGTCTAAACCTGCCTAGCAGGCTTTACAAAGCCTAAGCGGGTGTGCACGCCACTCACCGGGTCATACAGGAAGAAAAAAAAGGTTAAACCAGGAAATAGCAGCAGTGTGCACATTTGAGCACTCTGTTTGTATGGCGCGCACATGGGCTTAAACAGGAAGGCAATGGGAAGGGAAAACAATAGTAGGAAGGTAATCGAGGAGAATTAGCTTAGCTGGCAGGTGAAATGTATCAGAATCAGCCAATTACACAGGCAGCAGACCAGCCCAGCACAGAACACTACTATAAACTAAACAAACACCTTCCCCTCTATTTTTTCCCACACTCTACACCACCAGTGTATACAAGCAGGGAAATTTTAACTAACAAACCTACAAAATGGGAAGGGCTGCAGCAGGCAACATAGAACAACGCGTGCAAGAGGCAGAGGGTTGTGAGGATGTGAATGCTGCCGAACAACCCACAGTGAGGAGATGGAGAATAGTATACAGTCTCAGGGTAACCTATCAAGGCAACATGAGCTGGAGATAGTGGAGCGCTATAGGGGGGACAGAGACCTCCTACAGCAATGTGTTGAGCTATGCTGGCCACACCTGTCACACCAAACTGACTGAGGGAAACCCATCCCAGTGGATACCAAGGTATGTGTAGGCCTAGGTATACTAGCCACAGATAACTCCCAAAGCACAACTGGGGATAACATGGGGATCTCACAGGCATCAGCATCCAGAGTATTCCAGCAGTTCCTGGATGACATGTCAGCACATGCCAGTGAGCATGCATATTTTCTCAACACCCATGAGGTGTTGACCAGCAATATGCATCTCTTCCACCAAATAGCAGAATACCCTGTGGTAGTTGGTGCTATAGACTGGACTCACATATGCATCAAAACACCACCCAGTGAGCAGGGTAGGGCCTACATCAACTGCAGCGGCATCCCCTCCATCAACTGCCAGGTTGTATGTGATGTCCAGGGCATTATACTGAATGTGTGTGCAGGCTACCCTGGAAGCTATGACGATTCCCACATTTGGCAACTGATGCAGCTGTACCAGAGATTTGCCAATGGGAAGATCCCCTACCGCCACCTAGTGGGGGATGCTGGGTACACACTGGAGCTGTGGCTGATGACACCCATCAGAAGTGCACACACACACTCCTGAACAACAATGCCATAATGAGGCACACGCATAGGCCAGACATATAATAGAGCATGTGTTTGGGATGCTCAGGTCATGGTTCCGGTTTCTGGACACATCCAGTGGAGCCTTGCAGTATTCACCAGCTACATGTACCCAAATTGTTATCATATGCGCTATGCTACACAATATGATCCTGCGGAAACAGCTGCAGCAGGAACAGCACAGGGCAGGGCCAAACAGCCTCCCATCAATGCCAAGGCCTGCACATGCACAGAGTGACCTAGAGGAGGAACAACCTGAGCCTTCCCCAATAGGCAGAAGGAGGTGTGCCTAGTATGCCCTGGCCTTGGCAAAGAGGCAACGCAAAGCACGTGCACTGACACAGTAGAGACCCAGGGAATGACACCTCTCTCTGACTCGCACATACAGTAAATTGGATGCCAAACATGACACTACCTCTGCTCAACCATGTATAGGGAGTGTACTATGTGCATCCAACATAGGCAGCCCACCGGCACCATCTGCAAGCATGGCACACCAACAAGGTAAGTCAATCAACCTACCAATTGCCATATGGAGTAGAATGTGTCATTACCTGTAGCTATGGTATGGATGTGAGCATGCAAGGGAATTGGGTGGCTGGATGTTATGGCAGAAGACAGTAGACCTCCATAGTGACACCATGACATATGTAACACATACTGGAGTCACCATAGTAGCCAGTACTACACAGAGTGACAAAATCAACTGCAGGAAATGTGCTGAGCAACATGTGTGTCCATATGGCCTACACATGCCAGCCAGGACAGTTCACATATCCATCAACAGTGTCAGCCATCAAGATAGGTATAGGCAAACCCAAACAGAGGTTGTGCCATGGCCCCAGAATGATGGCTATGGTTAACCTCCCACCCAGCCTACACAGACAGACCACAGCAGGGCAGTCAGTGGGATGTTAGTTCTGAAGGGTAGGAAATCAGACAATAATATTAGGGCAACCAAAGCCACGATCTGTAGTACACTGGTATGCCTCTAGCCAGCATGATAGGTAAGACCACAGACTGAAAAGAGTACCTGACATACCAGTACAGTCCCAGCAAATGTATATAAGTAGCAGGTGTGCTCCCCCATCCTACGTAGACATATAGTAACAATCAGGTGTGCCCCCCAGTCTTGTGTGGAGATATAGAAACAGTCAGGTGTGCCCCCCTCCTGCTATGCAGAAATGTAGTAATGGTCATTGCAAAATGATCAATGGATACCCTGCAGAGACAGCATGCAACCTGTCGGTGTACAACACAAATGTCAACACTGCAGTACAAACTACCGAGACTTGACCCACACATGCAATACAGACGGCTATACTGGACATGCTCATACACTTAAACACATGAAGGCCATGTCTGCAAACACCAGTGGACCATTCATATCTGGCAGTTGCAGTTGATAGTGCAGACTCCCATCAGTATGCACCACTCATGCCTTGCACACACAGTGAATAGAAATACAGACATATATGTAACGGCAACACACTATAATAAGCCAAAGGTAGATGGACATAGATGTGTGAAAGAGGGTGACTGTGACAAGGAGCCATCCAGGCCTGTCCCAGCCAGCACGCAGCCAAAGGGCCACAAACACATGAGGTGCAGATGTCACTCACTGCAGATAGTAGCCACCAGTATCTGTCAGCATTACAGACCATGTGGTGCACGTGCCAGCCGTGCAATATGACTGTACAAGGAAGTAGTCATCTAGCAACTGTATACATGTACCTGTGAAATATGACCCTGTGTGTGTCCGCATGTGGCATGTCAACCCCTACATGAATGGGTAATGGCCCATGCACACACACTGCCCTCCCCATAGCCCTACTATTATAAGCCCACTGAGGTCATCCAATGTGAAATACACCTTTGGTAGAGGTGTAGCTTAGTAATCTCCATGGAGAATCCCATAACTACGTACTGCTGTCATGTGATAAGCTAGTTAGTTAGGTCTTTGAATCCCAGACTTGGCAACTGTTTGTGTAGAGAGCAATACTTTTTAGGCTAGCCACACTTCCCATAATTCAAATGCTCAACCTTTGCAAGGCAGCTGATGTCATCCACCTAGTAATACACCTTTGGTAAACTGTAGCCCAGTAATCTCAGTAGCGCGTCTTGTAACTGCATATCACTGTAGTGTGCTAAACTTGTTAAGTAGAAGTTCTATCCCCAGACATGGTGAGTGTGTTTGTGTGTGTCTGCCTGTAGAGAGAGTAATGCTTTTTAGGCTAGCCACTCTCCCCAAAATCCAAATGCTCAACCTTTGCAAGGCAGCTGATGTCATTCACCTAGTAATACACCTCTGGGAAGCTATAGCCCAGTCATCTCCATAGTGTGTCCTGTAACTGTGTACCACTGTAGTGTGAGAAACTAGTTAGGTAGATGTTCAATCCCCAGACATAGTGAGTGTGTGTCTGTCTGTGTAGAGAGCGATACTTTTCAGGTTAGCCACTCTCCCCACAATCCAAATGCTCAACCTTTGCAAGACAGCTGATGTCATCCACCTAGTAATACACCTCTGGGAAGCTATAGCCCAGTCATCTCAATAGCATGTCCTATAACTGCATACCACTGTAGTGTGATAAACTAACTAGATAGGAGTTCTCAGACATGGCAACTGTGTGTGTCTATCTGTCTGTGTAGAGAGCCATGCTTTTTAGGCTAGCCACACTCCTCACAATCCAAATGCTCAACCTTTGCAAGGCAGCTGATGTTATCCACCTAATAATACACCTCTGGGAAGCTGAAGCCCAGTAATTTCTGTAGTGCATCCTGTAACTGCATCCTGCTGTAGTGTGATAAACTACTTAGATAGATGTTCTATTCCCTGATATGGCAAGTGTGGATGCATGCGTGTTCCTTTGTCATTGTAGAGAGCAATGCTTTTGAGTCCATTCACAGACACTACAAAATCCAATTGTCCACTTTGACAAGTGTGCCAATGTCATCAACTGTGAAATACACCTTTGGGGAAGTGATAGGCTAGTAATCTCTGTGGCACATGCTGTAACTGTGTACTGCTATAGTGTGATAAACCATTTAAGTATGTGTTCTAACCCCAGCCTTGGTATCTGTGTAGAAAGCAATGCTTTTTAGGGTAGGCTCTCCCTCTACAATTTAAATGCTCTACGTTGGTAAGACTGCTGATGTCATCCACCCCGAAATACACATCTGGGAAGGTTGTAGCCCAGTCATCTCCATAGCGCATGCCATAACTGCGTACTGCTATAGTGTGATTCGGAACTCTGGTAGGGTTCTATACTCACCCATGGCAGTTCTGGACATTTTGTGTGTTTCACTGTCTGTGTAGGGAGAAATGCATTTTAGGCTAGTCACACTCAGTACATGTCAAATGCCCTACTTTGGCAATCCTGCTGATGTCAGTCAATGTGATATACACCTTTAGAAAAAAAGTATTGCAAGAATCATTGTGGTGCATACTATAACTGTGTAATGCTGTAGTATAATAAACTAGTTAGGTAGGGGTTCTACTCCCTGACATGACAAGTGTGTGTGCATGTGTGTTTGTACCTCATAACCTGGGTGGAAGAGTGTGTGTGTGTGTGTGTGTGTGTGTGTGTGTGTGTGTGTGTGTGTGTGTGTGTGTGTGTGTGTGTGTGTGTGTGTGTGAGTCACCTGGGCCCAAGATGTAGTGGGTTTTGCAATTTTCTTATATGGTTGCCCTAGTACATATCGCAATGTCCACTGTACAGGGAAAGCAGCTGTGCAATAGCCGAGAGGCAGGAGTGCATATCCATAACCATACATGTGACATCAAGGCCAGGCAATCACAGTATTACCCAGAGCACACTCTCAACCCTTGTCTCATGCACACACACATGGTGAGGCAACAGCCAAGATGTGTGTAGTACACTGCATATTGGTGACTGATAGTAACTATGGTGTGAATGCAGTGGCCGACAGAGGCCATGGCACCCTGTCCATCTGTACAATAGGTACATAACTGCAGACAGTGCACCTTCAGTATGTTTCTCACCAGATGCCTGCAACAACTGTGGTTCCATCAAATGTGATCCACAAAGGACATACCATGCCTTACACACATGCCTTGTATGGACAGATGCCACTGACACCTTGGAATACCTGTAGCATGCTATCAATGTAGGTGCAGAGTAAACCAGCTGCCCATTACCTGGCCCCGCCATATGAGGGCGGGACTGTCACATCTGATGATAACATTCTCTGTACACAACATGGGCCAGACAAACCAGGTACACTTCCACAAGCCACTGTACATGAATGTGGGATGTGTGCACATTCCAAACACAGTCCATATCATGGTGTATAGAACACATACATGCCAAGCATTGCACAGCACTGGCCATGCACAATAGTAACCCAGGAGACTAGATGATGAATACTATACCCACCTGTGTGGTCCATTCTGGAGACTACACCCCTTAGCCATAATGCAGACCATTCTCATGTGGACTGATGCCAAGGTATACCCCTCACTTAGCCTTGTACAGCTATCTGGCACCGTCAACCACTACACACCCATGAAGCAATGCACACATGCACACCGGTAGTAGAACCCTGTGTCTTTGTGTGTGGTGTATGATGCTTCCGATCACATTCACACCCAGTACCACACCCATTGGCATACTAAAGCATGCTCTCTAATGTCAGACACTGTCACATACACTTTGACCATAGAACCCCAGAATAGCCCCTGTGGGCCAATTGATACCTATGCATTACTGTATTGTGGCTAGGTAGCTGGTTAGGAAGTGCATTCATTACCCTGCCAAGTGTGGTAGTGTGTATGAGTCCCTTACAGAGTGTGGCTCTGTTGACACTGACACCTGTTCATGTGGACAGGCTCATGTGCTACACCTACTGTATCGCAATAGTTTTGCAGTTGTCACTCACCAGCACATACATGTCTGGACAGCTCCCCACCATGTAAGTTATGTGGCGCATGCAATAACTGCATACACATGTGAAAGCTATGCATAGTCGGTCAAGTGTTTGAAACCCTATACTGGTAGGTGTGTGACACAAACATGCTTAAGTTTTACTCACACACACACACCTTTCCTGGCATACTTTGTCTTTGTCTGTCCCACCCACATCCTGTCTGGTGGATGTGGGATGTACACCTGCTTTGCTAGGCAGCAGCTTGTGTTTTTTAAGTGATGGTCATGATCAGCTGATGGCCTCTGCACCAATTGCAGTCCTCCTCTAGCTAAGTGCATGTGGAACAGAGGTGGTAACATTCCCATAGTCAATTGCATGGTAACACACTCCAATATCTAGGAACATTATTTTGGTGTTGGCCCTTTACATCCACTGTGGGCAGGAACTAGATCTGTCATTTGGTGAAATGCACCTCAGATGGATTGGGGATTTACCTCTAAAAACTTATACTGTGGAAACAGGGCAACACACAAGAGGGGGATGTGCCTGGCCTGACTACAGACTGTAAGTGCTGCTATACTGCATGTGGAGTAATGTTGGTTTAACAGTGTATGTGTGGATATGGCTGTCCTACATGTTGTAATACCTGCTGTGTCAGTATTGTGTTTATCAGGAATCTGCATCTGCAGGGTCGTCTGCAGACTAGGCAGTGTGTTGTGCCCTTGGTGTCATGTGTTACCCATAGAGCACGTATCTGTGAACTGCAGAAGGTAGAGTGAGGGTTACAGTCTGTAGATGGTGAAAGCCCTGACAGTTACCGACTTTATATCCCTCATAGGACACATGTTGCAACAAACCCTGTTATGACAGTATATGTATGAGGTTATCACAGCAACAAGTCAATATTGGCCCTGTGTATGTGCTTCCAGCCACAACTCTGTCAAGCTTTGTACATATGTCATGCATTAAGAGGTGTATATGTGCTGTACACCATGATGGTCATTAGTGTCATCATATCTGATAGCAAGCCAGGGAGATATCAGACTGCTGCACATGTTATATTCAGTATGGGTAACATTTGAAGACATTACCAGGACATTCCATGATCATTTGTACAGTACTGAGGTCTGTGTAACTATGGTGACTGCCAACAGTGTGTGTACTGTGAACATGTTCTTTAGCCTGTGTACAGACTGTGGTAGATGTCATTGTTATAGGTCCCGCCCTATCTGATGTTACATGCTGCTCCACTGTATGTTACCATTTTGGTTCATGTTTGTACGGCCATGCACACAAATGTCCCATACCACAGACAGACAGCCGACTACACCATGTAGCAGCATATACTAGGCTGCTACACCATGTAGCAGCCTAGTATATGTAGGGTTAGTCTGTGAGTGGCACATATGAGGATGTTGTTGAACAGATAGTCCATATATTGTACTTTTATGATGGCTCGCCATATGTGGCTGTGTTCACATTGGATGTGGTTATGCACCTTCACACAGGTGTATCTTACCCTGTGGTGTGACATGTGTGTAGCGCCTGCTATATATCCAGGTACATATGCATTTCCCCATAGGAGATGTTGGCCAGTGTTGAGCCAGTCTGCCTGTAGCCTGTACAGTGCATGGTTACATGTCTAGCAGCTTAGTGTACATATCCAGTGAGATGTCATGTGGATATACTTGCTGGATGTACTGCTGCCAGGTCTCCCAGTATGTGGCCATGGCACCCCTGTACTAGCAGTATTATGTGTCAGGGCAGACAGGGGTGTGTGAATGCATAACCTATGGTGACATATGTATACCAGTCGTTATGTGTTATACCCATCTATATGGCTGTTAACATCCCTATTGTCATGCATGGTACACATGTTTAGCACTAAGAGGTTCTGTGTAAGGAGTGTTTCAGAATGTCCACATATATTGGCCAATATCTGTGCTGCAGTCCATAAGGACATTACATGCTAGCAGTGGTACTTTACCAGGAGTCCTTAGGATGTCTGTCAGTAGCCAATGGTACACATGTGGAAAGCAGATGTGACCTCCCACACACACCATGTCTGTGAAGACAATTCCAATTACATTAGCAATAGTCTACCAACATACCTGCTATACATACCTGACATCCACTTGCACTATGACGTTGGGACTATAGGGGCGGAGGTAGGTATACACTCCGTGCCCAGGACATATGGTGAGGACATCTGTAGATATAATCATCCAGATATATATCTATGATTACACATTTACATATCAACATATATAGATGGGTATGTATGTGAACATAGATATACAAATACACATTCAGATATATACATATACAGAGCAATATATGTCTACACATATACAGATAGTGATACATGTGTACATAAACGTATGGATATCTACAGATATATCAACAGAAGTAGGTATATCGGTATAGATATGTATGCACATATAATCATAGCTATCTAACTATATACCAGCATAACTAGGCATATCTGTACACATAAGATGTGCATACATATATAGCTATATACACATATCTATATGTACATATACACATACCTATATATACACATATGTATCGATACATATATGTATAGATATGTACGTATATGTACATACGAAGAGGTGTACAGATGGCCATATATATGTAGCACTATACATATGTGTATGCAGACATATGTATGCCTATACCTGTGTATGTACATGTAGACATCTATACACCTATATGTTTACAACCATATACCTGTCATGAGTAAACGTCATGGTTGCATATACCCTCCCACATGTATCCTGCCATATGTATCTGCTATGTGCACATTAGGATAAAACAACATATGTGATGCAACAGTCATATTAATGACAGAGACTACACAATCTTGGATGTAAAGGCAAGTGTTCAATACCACTCAGTTTGGGTAATGACAGCCATATTGGTAACACAACAGCTGTCCCCACAGTGGTCATGGCATAGTGGTCATGTGTTGTGACTTCAATGTAAAGGGCCCTGAGTTCATGACCTGCAAGGGCTGCTCATTTTGCTGCTGGCCAGAACAAGGTCTGTTGGATACAGAGTGGTTAAGGCAGTGTTTGTGCAATGTAGGCCACACACGTAAATATCATGACATTGCTAGGTAGAGGTCTAGTCCCAGTTTTGGCAAGTAACAGTGTGCGTATATGTGGATGGGCCTACATCAGGTTGCAGGGTATACACACCTCAGTAGGCCACCTGTCCATGTGGCACAAGCAATACGCAGTATGGTAACCTATGAAATGTGTTTGACTGTACCCCAGATTTGTCACTGCCATGGTGTCAGCACAGTGATATACTAAACTGTGCATTTTGACTGCAGACCATCCTTGTTCTGAGACATACACACATACAAAACAGCTGCATATCAGTTTAGAGACCACAACCTAGCAGTGTTACAAACAGCTAGAAGGCATCATTGCTGGGCACCTACACTACCTGCCAATCATTCCTCAAACTCTACACCCTACTATATGTTACACTGCCGGACTGTGGTACACTGGTGTACAGTCACTCTGTACATCAGAACTATATCAGCCTGTCCCTGTATCGATGGTATGGATGACAGGGATGGGGCACAGGTATCATTATATGCACATGGTGAGGTGTTGTTCTGCCAGAGGCCGAGGGTGGGCCATACATTTGACACCATGTGTGTAGATGAGGGGTGTATTCTTGGGAGTTGGCTAAGCTGATGTGGTGTGTGTAGGTATGAGGTGCCCTAGGTGTGTTTGCATAGTGTGTGGGTATGCATGCACACAGTTCTGCCTTGTGGTTGCCCTACACAGGTGTTTATTGACAGCTGCAGACCATACCAGGCAGGGTGTGCAGTTCACTGCCTCCAGCCACGGACACATGGACTGTGCCTGCCAGTGGTTCCGCAGGCATGTGCAGGCACAGTCGTTGAAGTGCTACTCTCACCTGCTGATGACATTTGTCCACTGGTACCACATCCCTCCTGTGACTGGCCAGGACCATGTACACATGGCCTGCTGTGGTGTGGACAGCACAACCCCTGCACTGCCGGGGCTGTTACTTCCACTATGGGATCCCCTTGGTGTCCTAGCATGCCCACGCTGAGTGCCTGCTGTTGCTGTTGCTGGGCCACGTCCACGCAGACGTAGTCGCATCCCCACCACATGTCAAAACATGGGCACACCACGGCTGATAAGGGCCATCAGCTCATCATGCCATCTATCCACTTGCTCGTCAGAAGCACGGATGGGAGCCAACTCTTCATGGAGGTTGTCGCCTACAGTAGCAAGTGCAGCCCTCTGCAGCCTAATGCCCTTTCTGGTATAACACTCAATACGTGCTTGTGCTGCCATTACAATCTGGAACACCCGTCTGCTGGTTGCAGCTATGTTGCCTACGCCAGGGGCATGATGTCCAGCAGCCCTAACACGAGCACCCTGGGACATCCGCCTATGTGGCAGCTTGCTGGACATCTGGCTATGCCTGCTGTGACTGGACACAATAGGCATGGTTACTACACTTTCCTGTGCATTGCCACTGAATGCCAGCTGTCCCTCTGCTATGGCCACTGGTGCTGGGGTGCGTCTAGGCACTGTAACTGTGTGTGGGCATGGAGTGGCTAAATGGGGGATGTCAAATGTTGGTGCAGAGTTGGCCCCTGACAACCCCACCAGTGCCTTACCATTATCATCATCATCATCATCATCATCATCATCATCGGTGTCTGTTTGGAAACCTACTTCAGATTGGGTGCAGGAGAGACCCTGACCCACCTTGCCACCTGTGGGGGAAAACAATAACCGCACTTTAAAACCTGTACAACATTGCTTAGCAGTACACACACACACACACACACACACACACACACACACACACACACACACACACACACACACACACACAAACACACACATCTTCATACTACCTACCTATCCATGCCTTTACAGACAGCCCCACATATATGTCCATGTGTTACCCCATCATGTATCACACTTGTTAACATACACACATTGTTACCACTCATTAACATCACAGTCCTGTAAATGCCCACACAAGTGGCCACAATACAAGGCCTATTACTGCATTACCTGCCTGACCTGTGTGTAGTGGAGTAACATGGCCTCAGTGCTGTCATTCGGTATGCACCCTCTGTATGGCTGAAATGATGTGCATGGCCCCTATATGTGTTTGCTACTATGCTGTAGCCATAATAGCTCCCACTGGTGTGTCATGTATATGTTATGCTCAGTACATGCCGGATATGCTACTTTGTCGGCCCATCAAGTGCCAGCTGTAATATGTGGATAAACTCCCTGGTATAGACTATTACTTCCCCAATGCATCTGTAGAGCTGCATACATGGGCTGTAGGTGACCTCTCTGCTGACAGCAATATTAAGTGTTTACCTAAGGTCTACCTTCCCTCTGGATGCCTGATCCAAGCTACAGGCTATATTATACTATTTGCTGTACATGACAGGTATTCCTGGTGTGCAATGTGGCACTCCATGTCCATGTACTGCACGGTCCCAAAGGGGAGTACAGCCATATGAACACCCCACAATCACACATGTGCATACATGGCCACACACACAAACACATACATGCATCATAAAAGCATCTACCTCCCACCACTTTGCCAGAATGACCATGCAGGCAAACTAACTAACCACCAGGATGCGCACACACACACACACACACACACACACACACACACACACACACACACACACACACACACAGGTGAGGATGCACAATGATCATACACACAGTCCTCCAATTACTCATCTGCCAACATGCAGAACATATGGTACAGAACAGCATGCAGCTCAGCTATACTCACACCATGCTAGCAGCGGTACACATGTGTATGATGCATGTGCTGTGACTAGGTGATGCCCCTTCCCCTGGATACCTCTGCACCCATGTACACATTATTGCTATGCACCTGTTCTGCACCCTGCGATGTACTGTGCCCCACAACTCACAGGTGTCCAACCCATTGTGGAATATGTAGCACTATGTCAGTTATGCCAGCTGTACCTCCCACAGCCCCTATGTGTTTTAGCAGCACATACTTGGGATGATATGTGGACTGTTTTCATTGGTGAATCCCAGATGCCTAGTCAACATCAACAGACCATGTATGGCCACTGCAAAAATGCTTACACTGACAACCATCAGAGCATACCATGGATTTGGGGGGTGTACACACCTTTATTGCTTTTACACACACATCTGTGATCTGGCATGGGACCACAGCACTGCAGATCTTAGCTGTACACACACCCAGTATGTAACATATGTCCTGTACATTCACTTGCAATGTCTACAGATTGTGGTAGGTGTGCGGCTGCTGACCGCAATACATATACACCATGTGGGGATATGTGTGCACACCCTTATCATGACAGTTTATCACACTCTTGTGTGTATTATAGCAGTCACTGCTCATGGCAGGGGTATACCAGCATGGGCCTTCAGCAATTGCCAGTGTATGTTCAGCCTACCCTACACATGTCCCCCTATTCTGCATGATTGCAAGGTCCACTCATGTGCACATCCCATGCTGTTCACACAATGGCATCACTATTGCAGTGTGGGTAGGGTTACAGCTGCCACAGGTCCTGGACCTGACCATATGCAGATAGAGCCATTCCTACCATCCTTAGGATCCCTGCTACAGTGCACTGGTGTTTCATGCTGAGACCCCCCCTCAGCATTTATGCAGATGGATGACAGGTAAGCCCTACACATATGTGTCAGCTTGCAGTGTATCATACACTGCACATCATATGTTGCAGCTTAGACCCAGATGATAATGTGGACTAGTGTAATGCTGTATGCCATAGTGTATCTCAGCAGCAGTTGGCATTGCCTTACAGTTATGTGCACTGGTCTTGCACTGTATATGGGTTTTGCCCAGAACATGTTGCTACTGTAGGCCATGTCTACCAACAGTATGTTATCCCCTGTGGACACATTCCACAATGCCAGGATGTTAGTTGTCATGCAAGTGTGTGACATACCCTTTCAATACCCCATCATGGTCACCCCTGTGAGACCATGCATTTCACAGCAACAGTACATGCACATGTACAGCATGCATTCAGGGTAGGTGTGTTAGATGTGTACATGGAATATTACATCACCATTACCAGTCCGGTGTGTTGGCATGCATCTTGATAAGACATACTCACCAGCTTCAGGCTGCTCCCTTGCTGTTACCCTGGAGGGACCTAAATACGTGAATGAGAGATACAATGTCAGTGTCCACACCCGTGGCACTGCCACAGGCTGGGTGCAGTACTACCATACATCTACTTTACAGTCACACATTACTACCACATCTGGACATTTGTTTATCACTACAATGCAGCAAAACATTGTTTGTATAACAAATCAGATATGCATGATCTACATGTACTACTGTGGATATTTACACAACAGTGGTCTACTGATGTGCCCTGTATCCTTACCTGCACGATCCTCGGCTGTTGTGTGGGTGAAACCCACCTCCACAAAGGGGTCCAGTAGTTGATGTTTTTCAGGACGGGCAGGTGCCACGAGGCTGGCCAGAAGCTCCACCACACGTGTCACGGGGGATGGATGGCATGGCCCCCCTGGTGGCAAGGTGATCCCCCCCAGACTGTGGCAGCACGCCAACTGGCATTGTGAAGCAGGTCACTGCAGTGATGCCGGACTTCTTCATTACTGCATTTATGAGGCCGACATCATTGACCATGTGGAAGAGATTGTTCGACAGGGCGGTCTGCTCCTGCTGTTCCTGTGATATCCTGCCAAACAGGACCTGGTAGTGCAGTGCCAGGTGGTTTATTATTGCATCGTTCTCCTCTGCGGAATATGCTGGGAGCCAGATGTGTGCCATCGTGCCTGAAAAACATGAGGATGGGAACAGGCCTGAGCGACTCATATGGCAAGGTTACCACAGTTCATAATACACATCTCTGTCACCCCCCCCCCACCATATCAGCTTCAACAGACTATACACACAACTCATTAGGTATGGCTACAGCTAAACTACAATTTGGACAGATTGTGTAGTGTACCACACCTTTTGCTATGTGATTGTAGCCATGACCCCTGTGTGGACACAAACATTGTGGGGCTGTTACAGACTATTCACCTGCATGCCATTGTCAGGCCACTATGGTTACATATATGCCAGTGGTATGGCTGCTCAGAAATTTCTGCACATCTGACAGTCTGTGTTATAGGGGGTTCTATGCATACTGTTGGACATGTACTGATTGTGTAGACTATTACTACCAACATATGTACTGTGACAGTGACACAATAACATTTATATGTTCCATTGGCCAGCTGATCCACCTCTCCACACCCATCTGACCATAATACCTTGCCACATCACTTGTGTGTGCCAACCTGGAGCCTCCTCATGTACCATTACAGCCATACCATCAGGTGGAACCACCAAGGAGATATTGGCCCACCCCCTTGGGCACACACCAACACGTCCCTGTCCCCTGAGCTCAGGTCTAGGGTCTGTTCCATACCAGGTTTCACAGACACATGAGGGATGTGCTACATAAATCTGAGGCACCCAGTACACATTCACATGGCCAACATGCTCCTGCTGCTGACCCACCAGACCTGGCACCTTCAGGATGTGGAATGCTGATGTGAGTGGGAGTTGGTGGGAGCCTTATTTCCATTGTGGGCATATTGGTGACCATGGGCCATCTACATCACAGACCATAGTCACCATCCATGGTGTTTACCCACCACGTGTCACATACCACCCTTGTAGACTTTCCTCTATATCTACCACTCCTGACCATCTCCATGTGTGTATCTGCCATACTTCCCCATATTACCATTGCATACTTCACAGGCAGGGGCATTGTGGTGCTAGGATGGGACTAACATGTGACATACCCATCCATGATGCACACATTGCCAGCTGTAGATATCTGTCTGTATTATTATGTGTGCTGCTGCCTCGCACATAGCACACATCACTGTAGTAGTGATATAGGGGACATGTCTTACCATACATATATGTTTGTGCGTGTGTTTGTACAGATGTTGACATTTGCATATTGGTATTTATCTATAAGTGTGTAGATATATGAGACTTCATATACATGTGCACATATATATGTCTTCACATGGGTATATATATATTCCTGGACATACATGCTGATATGCATATATATCTTTAAATATTATATATGTGACATATGTACACATGTGTATACCTTTATGTAGGGTACATTGAGACATCAGCTCCACAATCTCACAACACCTTCCTGCACAGCTGCAATGTTCTGCCTTACTACAACACAGAAAAGTGCCATATATGGACATGGCTTGACATTACGGGGGTATATGTGGGAGCCAATTGCAGGTAACCCTATTACACACCTATGGCATTCCAGCATGCTACATTACAGATTCACCTGAGTATCCTGCCAGTGGTGGGCTGTGGTTCTCACATGTCCATCATAATGGCATTACTTCCACCACCAGCTACTGGCCACATAATATACATACTTCCCATTACACAACACACACTATGATGGCTTACATATTGTCTGTCAGTCCTGACCTGCATAGTTAATGGCTATGGCCCAATACACACGGGGACAGACACTATTGTTCATAGCAGTTGTTCAGTTGAACATCATCACAACAACACCTGATGGCACATATAAATCGTTCCACATCATCTATCCTATTATGATGGACCAGGTACTACATTCTTTTACATGTATATATAACTCACATATCTGCTGTGGGAATGATGTCTTGTTGAATGACAGCTGGCTAAATGCCTGTGATGTCAGCTTTTTGTGTGAAGAGCTTTGTCTTACTCTCTCTCTCTCTCTCTCTCTCTCTCTCTCTCTCTCAGGGTCTCTCTCTCTCTCTCTCTCTCTCTCTCTCTCACGGTGTATGTGTACATACCAGTTTACCTTGGAATGCAGTCTGTCTGCATAGCTGTTAACTATGGGCCTATCCTCTTGTTGGCCAGAGGTGTGCCTATCATGTTTTGTCTGTCCACCACACAGATGCTGTGTCAGATATTTCACTGGCAGTGTGTGTGTTGAGTGTTATCAGTACATGGGTACATCCATTTATGTTTCTAACCTCAATTCCCTAACTAAGGGTATGTTGCAGACTATCCTATAACACCAGTGACTTGCTTAGTGTATGGCAACAGTTTTCCACATATGGGCCTGTGTTCCAACCTCTGTCCTCCACCTACATACCAAGCTTTGCACATATGACATGCTGTCAGGGGTTGTTCTGTAGTGGGCTGTGAGTATATCACACTGCCATTGCTGCCATCAGTCCACCGCTGTTGTATCCCCCACACATACGGTGGGGCTGAGGCCATATATATGTGGGCTTCACCTAGACAATACATGTGTGCCGTTATGCAATCCAGAGGCCAGTGCATGTAACAGGGGTATATGGCCCTGTATTATTGCATCTGGGAGGGTGGTTACACCATAAACAAACTAGGCTGTTACAAAATGTGGGGGTTATCAGGGGTGCACTGCCTTAAGGTATCTGGATGTACAGTACAATACACTTCACCTATATTTACATTACTGAAATAAATTGGGTTAATGCAGGCCTACTGCCTATGAACATACAGACTGTTCCGTTTGTCAGTATGCTTGTGATGGTGTCAGTTATGCCTTGTTATGTAACAGTTACATCCCATTTGGTCAACTGAAGTCTTTACCACCTAGTGATTTTGTACAGAGTGTAGATAGAGGCTGATGAACTATACACCCACATTACTTACTGTTGATAGTTTGGTACCCTGTGGCCCAGTCTGTCTTTACTATTGTACAATTTGAAGGGCTTGGCCTGGACAGCAACAGTTGTGAACCTTTCCAGACTACTGTATTACTATAACTGTTTCACAGTTGCATTGCTCTGTTTATATGGATGTCTATGTCTGAACAGCTATAATACATGGCATATAAAACTGTAATGGTACACAAATAAAGGTTATCCATTTCTGCAAACCTGTGTGTGGTGTGTTATCCTATGGCCTCTCCGTGGGCATATGTTGCAGGCAATGATTATCATTTGTATGGGTGACCCATACAGTGTCCAGTTGTTAAGGTGTTAACTGTAGGCATAGTGGCTGTTCCATATTGTGTGCACCTTCTACATATGTATCTTACTGTACATATCTCTGCGTGTCTGTGTGTAGATATATATATATATATATGTATATATATATATATATATATATATATATATATATATATATATATATATATATATAGATATATCTGTATCTGCATATATGTGTCTGTGTATATGTATCCTGGGGATGCTGATAGCGTCCATATTTTACATTTCGTATGGGAGCCACACTGTACTGCATGATATGTTACTAATAAAGCCTGACATCATACAGGTGGGTTGTAGCACTGTTTACATGTTGTGCACATGTCATGTCAGGTCCTGCTTATGTGATCTGTAACACTTTAGTGTATTGCAGGGTGGACGTATTTGGCTGTGGTGGGGGGTATGCCTATTCGAACATGACGTATATTTTTGGGGGTGTCCCAACTCCATTAACGGTGCATGTGGACATATTTGTATTTGTCAAGCTATCACTGCTATCTACAGATGTGTGGCCATATATATATATGTATGTATATATATATATATATATATATATATATATATATATATATATATATATATATATATATATATATATATATATATATATATATATATATATATATATATATATATATATATATATATATATATATATATATATATATATATACACACATCTATTGATATGTTGTATCTGTTTAGATATTGCTATATTTACTCACACAAATACATTTACATGTTGGAATCTCTGCACTGTTGAATAACTGGGCTGGTTGATATGCTTTGAATACATCAGGGTTATGTATATCTCACATGGCTTAGTGGTAAATCACTTTGCCTAAGGTGAGTTTGGCTCTTTGTTTAGGCCTAGCAGAGGCCGTTTATGTTGTTGCTGGGCAGAACATGGGCCGTTGGATACAGAGTGGTTAAGGCACATTTAGTCAGTTGTTAGCTGGTTTGCGTGGAGGTAAGCACTGCTAACCTGCCATTACAAGTGCTTACAGGGTGTTAGCTTCAGATTTTCTTAACCAGTGTAGGCATTGCTTAGCACTGCACAAACAGGCTTAATCCTGCTTACAAATGCTTACTATTGCTTATTTGTACTTAAACCTGCTTATTAGTGCTTTATTCAGTCTGACACTTATACTTCACATGTGCATTTCTTGTGGTACTCTAGTATATATATATATATATATATATATATATATATATATATATATATATATATGTGTGTGTGTGTGTTATTTAGTGGGTTTTGCAACAAACCTATTAGTTATAACATGCTTTGCCATGTAAAATGGACTGCGCTACAGTGAGACTCGAACCGGGAATGCCTGCTCATTAGGCAGATGCTCTGCCCATTACACTATTGCAGTGCTGCTTCATTTGCATATTTCTTCCATAATCTCATACCCAAAGTTCCTTCCTTCATTCCCCAACAAAACGTGCATAGCAACCATCCATTCTCCAGTTGCTAGCCCAGCCATACCACACCTCCACACAATGTCCTCTCTGCACATCTCAGTACTCATCCAGTATACTGTCTCGACCCAAGCTTCTTCAGGCTGTTCATCCATTTAGTCCATGTACATATGAGCTTTGCCTTGTTCATCTTCTGATACAGGTGTAAACATCGATGCGACTCACAATTTTTGGTTTGTCCCCCCAGGGACAGACCTGATATGTTTGTGAACACATCAGGGTTATGTATATCTGCTATGGATTTGTGGTAAATCACTTTGTGTATGGTATGCAGGGTCCTGGCTTTGAGCTTTGCAGAGGCTGTTTATTTTGTTGCTGTGCAGAACATGGGTCTTTGGATACAGAGTGATCAAGGCACTTTAAAGAAGTCGTAAGCGGGGGTGCACGTGTTTGCTCGGAGGTAGCACTGCTAACTTCCGGTCACACTTTCTTCTTCTCAGTTACATTCCATATTGCTTAATAGGTGTATGCAGTGCTTACCCCCATGCAGACACACTTAAACACGCTTACTAGTGCTTAAATATGCTTACTACTGCTTATTTGTGCTTAAATCTGCTTAGTAGTGCCTCATTCATTATGATACTGACACTTCACATGTGCATTTCCTGCAGCACTCTAGTTCAGAAATATGTGTTATTTAGTGGGTTGTGCTGCAACAACAGTGGTTATAATATGCTTTGCCATGTAAAATAGACTGTGCTGTAGTGGGACTCGAACCGGGAATGCCTGCTTGTTAGGTGAATGCTCTGCCCAGTTCACACTATTGCTTACATCCATGAGGCAGGCCAATTAGAACTGCTCCATCCAACATCAGCACACCTTGACCCATAATTTCACACCCATCATCTCCCCCCTCCCGCTCCCCCCTCAGCAGCAATCATCCTTTCTCTGGGTGCAGGTCGGGTCTAGCCACATCACTACACACTGCCCACTCTCCATTTCTCGAGACCCATCACATATGTTGTCTCGACCCATGGATCATCAGGCTTTTTCAAACTTGTAGTCGAGAACATACGTGCCCTGCCTTGACGAATTGGTGTAATGCTGGAAATCTGAAAATCCTATCATTTTTGGGTTGTCCCGCAAGGGACGTTCCTGTCTTTGTTTCTAGATTAGACTTAATGGGTCCACAATGCTTCTCCCACTGGTGGTATCCTACCTGTGGTTTTGGAAGCAGTGGTTTCACCTGTTTTGCTGTGGGGGGAGGTATTGGTACATATAACACGTATGTTGATCGAGACCCCTCACCCCTACTGGCGGTGCCTGTGGTCATATATGTCTTTCTTATGTGCTGTCTCATATCATAGATATCACACACACACACACACACACACACACACACATATATATATATATATATATATATATATATATATATAAATATAAAAATATATATATGTATATATATATATATATATATATATATATATATATATATATATATATATATATATATATATATATATATATATATATGCATACACATTTTATATATATATATATATATATATATATATATATATATATATATATATATATTGCTGTATGTAGATCTAACGACATATACTTGTATAGATGTCTGCATATGTATATATCTATATGTGGATATTTATATATCTGTATATCTATATATGTATACATATGTAACACAGAGAGGGAGAGGTATATATCTATTTAGTTATAGATATACAGGCACACACGCACACACACACACACACACACACACACACACACACACACACACACACACACATCTACATATTTAGCTACATGTCCTGTAATGTTGAATGGTATTGCTGGATGCTATGTTTGTGGAAACATCAGGGTTAGGTGTATCTGTGGTGGCTTAGTGGTAAATCACATTGCCTATGGTATGCAGGCTCCTGAGTTCAAGCCTAGCAGAGACTGTTTGTTGCTGGCCAGAACGAGACCCGTTCGATACAGAGTGGTTGAAGCACTTTTATACAGGTGTCAGTGGGTTTTTGCGACAGTAAGCACTGCTAACTTCCGGTGACATCTTCTTATACATGCAGCCTCACTATTGCTTACTCTGTGTAAGCACTGCTTCCCATTGTGCAAACAGACTTGCACCTGCTTACTCATGCTTATTTATCCTTACTACTGCTCTATTATTAACAGGAATAGTCTACTGGTTCTTGGGGAGGCGGTGGATTTGGCAAGTGTATGGGGTTATCATTCATTATACTGCTTACTACTCCAGTTCACACATATATGTCATTTATTAGGTTATACAACTAACCATGTTGTTTATAAGAGTGATTTGACATGGAAATGGAATGTACTGCAGTGGGACTTGAACCAGGGTTGACAGCTCATGAGGCGAATGCATTGTCCACTACAATATTGCTGTACTGCTCCCTTTGCACATAACCTGCTTTTTATCCTCCTTTTGCTATTTCAGCTAAATTAACCGTAGCTAAGCGATGGGCACACCTGTGCACCTACGGTTAGCTTTGATCAGTGTTTTAAAAGATATAGATGGGTTTCTTCTTTTAATTTATATGTCCTGTTGCCATTGTACATGTGGGGGTCTGTTGGTGGGGATATGAGGACACCTGTCAGTGATCTCGCTCATTTCTTAGCAGCTTCTGCTGTTCAACATTGCAGGGGCGTGTTTATTCTGAGAGCTCTGCTGTCAGACACACCCCCTGCATTCGTACATGTTACGTGTAAGCCTTTGAGCTCAGCCAGCACACCTTCATTACTATGCATGGTGCAGTGCCGTCCTGCTCTGAAGTTTAGTAAATCCAGGGGAATACCTTTAGACCAAAGCCATGAGATCTATAAACAAACTGAATTCTGTGAAACTTCTGTGCTCCACGTGATATCGTAGTTAGGTCTTTAGCATTTAAAAATATGCTTTCAATATGTTACCCAGTCACCATCATAATCAGTGATTACCCCCACTGGACTCCCAATCATCAACCACTTTTCTAAAATTTTAGTCACTACCGACCCATACTGCAGCATCGGCGTTGCTTCCCTAATTAGCAATCTCATTAGCTCAGCCTATTCTTGAGCATTTACTACTTAATATAAAATGAATTATAGCACTGTTGTTTTTTTCTCTAGTCAACAGATATACATAATGAACCTAAAATTGGTTATCCACAGTACTTCTTATTCATCAATCCATCTTAACTTATATCTGTAAAAATGTATGCATTACTAAAGTTATTGATATCAATGCACACTTTTATCTCATGTCCATTGTTTTGAGAATGCAGATAAAATTTACTGTGTGTTTATCTTTCATGACTTTTGAAGAGGGAGAACAGACAATGCTTGACATCCTGCTTATACAATATCTATTTATACAGTTAACCTAAAAATTTGTTAAAAATTCATCTGTAAAACTGTACTAATTGTGATAGTTGAAATTAAGTATGTGCCCTCTTTGCTAAAAAAATAGAAACACAGGCATATAATATTCAAGTGTGGAATGGGCTTCAACTAGTGCACTGAAATGTTCGATGCATCTGCAATAAAATCACAGAATTCTAGGGTCAGTTATATTACATAAAACCTCGCCTTCTGGCGGTATCAGTAGCATATTTCCAACTCTGTGCAGTAAGCAGTGAATTGTTAATACACAGCTGCTATAATGGTATGAAAGACTGCACAGGGAAAATTTGCTAAAATATCTGTAGCGATTGCATCCACTAGGTATGTTAGTCAGTCATCAGCTGTCCTAGGATGAGGCCATTTTGATCGAAGGACATATAAGCTGTAGAAGGTATACCTGTAGCTTTTGTTTATTTGAGCCTTGCCATACATGTGACTTATTCAGCCCTATTCTCTTACAGCTTGAAGAAAGCACTCTCACCGAACCTGTGTTTCTGAATGATTATATGCCTTCTCAGAAAACAGAAGTACCACAGAATACCTTGCAATGGTTAGATTATTGACCAGTATGAATATTACAGGAACACACACAGTTGCACACACATGTATGTGCACGCTCACACATACATACACTCACACAAACACACACACAAACACACACACACACACACACACACACACACACACACACACAAACACACACACACACACACACACACACACACACACACACACACACACACACACACAAACACATACACACACACACACACACACACACACACACACATACGCACTCCTATTTTCTGTACTGTTTGGATAAAAGGAAAGACTATTAAAGAATTCTCAGAATTGATTGTATAGTTTTGTTCTACAAAAAGGATGCTTCTTAATACTCATTTGGCATTGGTGTTGTAGTCAAAGTATTCAAAAATGTAATTAAGTGTGTTGAATAAACATGGCACTCAGGGATGAATATGCAGAGTTGATAAAGCCCTAGCTCTTTTAGTGAGCCAGTGAAAGAGTTTTTCAAAAGAGTTGAGTATATTTTCCATTCATGTGCATATCATTGTGAGTTTGTAACTGTGTTGGTGCAGCTGACTTTAGAACACTACAACATGTGTTCTTTACTCAAAGTATAAGCTGTACAGTGTACTTTACATAAATATGAGTCACTTTGACCATATTCACTGCTCTATATTGTAGCAATCTTCTATTGTTGTTAGAGCTGATGGCATATTTTGTCTTTTTTGTTATTTTTGTGCAACATGACCCTTTGCTCAAGGCAACACATTGACCTGGCAGCTAAAAGCTCCACCCTTGAGCGCCAGCATTTCATTCCTAGAGAACAGTAACTGCCTCAGTAGTTTTCATGTTCTACCACTCTCTATTTAGGTATTCCTCATGCAAGCATGCTGATTGATTGGCTGCTCTTGCATTTCTCCTTGCTCTTGTTGTCTGGCCTTAACTATCTGAAAAGGATTTTTACAGGCCATTTATGTGGCAATGTGCTTGCCCTGCCAGAGACTGCAAAATCTCCTGATAATAGTGATGTCATCTTCTAGGGATGTGTATTACACCTTAACATCATCTATTTTATAAATCAATCATTAAATGAGACACCCATTTGAAAAGATAGATAATACATGCGTCTGTACTATTCTCGCCTTTTTCTGGATAATAAATCCAGTGAAGACATTCTAAAATATAGGAAGGGAGATTCAAGAAAGGATCTAAAATCCTGCCTGCCATGACATCCTTGTTGAGCAACTCCCTGATGACGACCTCCTTACCCTCAACTCAGTTTTGAAGAATGGGTACCACCTGATTTCAAAGAAAAAACAAAAGAAAAATCTCTCAAGATTTACTGTTTTGTTTAAAGAGTAGGATACAAATACAACATTTTGACTAAAACTGTGACCTACATGATGAATTGGCAGAGGCTACGTATGTGCCCGGATTTCTCCGAACATAAATGCAGCCCCTAGCTGTGTACTCCATGGTATTAAAAGAATGTCTCAAATTGAGTTTAGTCATTGAAAAATGGTGACTGGACATCCTTTGACAAACATTTTTACTGTTGGGTGTCCTTTCTAACAGTGCAAACACATGTCCACAAACTGACAGGCTGGCCAAGCACATTGACACGTGGGTTTACAGAGTGGTCCTAGCAGCAGGGAACTCAGAAAAGTGACTACCTTCTGGATTTAAGTATCTTTGCTTTTTTTTCACTTGAAATAGCTTCTGTAGCTGACCTTGAACTAGCCTGAACTGTTTTTAACTGATTGCTGCATTATTTTAAAATCTGCACTTAGTTACATTTTAGTCGAATTTGATCGAAAGTTTGCTTGTTTGTTTGTTTAATTTAACTGTGGAGGCTGCCCACTAAAGTGTGCTAGCCTGTGTAACTAATTTATCACTGTTTCTGCATTTTCTGTGTGTTTCTACCAAAAAAACAAAAAATAATCATTGTTTTCCCGCCTTCCTCGACTAGTTTAGACCAGTTTACAGGCATTGCTGTATTCTGGGCTGTGGTGTAGTTCCTGTGTTGTCCATTACCTTACTTGGATAGAAGGAAGTTTCTTTGCTCACCAGTGGGAGTGGGGAGCCTTGAACAGCCTACCTGTCCTTGGGGGAAGTGACCTCAGCACAAGAAGCTGTAGTAATTGGTTGTTTGGGACCATTTCTAGCTCTTTAGTAGTTCACTGTATAAAATCCGCCTCTGAGCATTTTTTTCTGGCTATACTGCTCAGACAAGCTCCACGTGGGTTTACAGAGTGGTTCTAGCAGCAGGGAACACAGAAAAGCGACTGCCTTTTGGATTTAAGTATCTTTGCTTTTTTTTTCACTTGAAATAGCTTCTGTAGCTTACCTTGAAATAGCATGAACTGTTTTTTTAACTGATTGCTGCATTATTTTAAAATCTGCACTTAAAGTTACATTTTAGTCGAATTTGATCGAAAGTTTGCTTGTTTGTTTGTTTAATTTAACTGTGGAGGCTGCCCACTAAAGTGTGCTAGCCTGTGTAACTAATTTATCACTGTTTCTGCATTTTCTGTGTGTTTCTACCAAAAAATCAAAAAAAATCCTTGTTTTCCCGCCTTCCTCGACTAGTTTAGATCAGTTTACAGGCATTGCTGTATTCTGGGCTGTGGTGTAGTTCCTGTGTTGTCCATTACCTTACTTGGATAGAAGGAAGTTTCTTTGCTCACCAGTGGGAATGGGGAGCCTTGAGCAGCCTACCTGTCCTTGAGGGAAGTGACCTCAGCACAAGAAGCTGTAGTAATTGGTTGTTTTGGACCATTTCTAGCTCTTTTGTAGTTCACTGTTTAAAATCCGCGTTTGCACGGCTTTGCACGGTCGTGCGCAGTTAAACAAGGTTAAACTTTTTCTGGCTCCACCAATTCTGCTCTTCAAATTTTCCCTTAAGGAAGCTCTACTCTTAGTATAACCAGACTACTCACTGTATTATAAGCCTAGCACTTGTTCTCAATACGTCTCTACTAAGTAAGCACTCTCGTACTAAGTAAAGCACTACATCTACTTACCACCCCTGTGAATATCCACTTCCCTTAAAGGTATACCACTCCCTTATACTGTTCTAGCATGTCGAGTGGTAGATTACTGACATCGTCTCCAGTTCAGCTGGTCAATCTGGGTATCTTGAGACAATGCTACAATTGTCTCATGTACACAGACAACCCTCTCCTCCTCCCAACAAACACAAATACATGTGAGAGATGCAACTATATAGCCAAACTGGAGGCTGAACTCTCTCAACTCAGGGCTGGCATGACCAGACAGGAGGAGATGGCAACCACACACACAACAATCCCAGTCCCACATAGACCTACCACAACTGCAAACCAAACACATAACAACACAAAGACATACTCAGAGGCTCTAATAAAAACTTACCAAAACAACAGAGGCTCCCAAAGCAGACATCCAAAAATCCACCGCCTCAAAACAAAACACATGCAACACATACTTCAATAAATCAGTGTGTCGACCAATCGCAGCCCTTAAGGCCAAACACCTTGCCTGATACACTAGTAATAGGTGACTCCATAGTCAGACACACTGATGTCCCACTGACCAGGCTGAACAAGGAGAAGGTGACTGTGAGCTGTCTATCGGGAGCTAGGATCCGCCACATAACACACGCACTCAGGTCACTCCAAAGCAAGCACAAATATGACTCCGTCATTGTCCATGCTGGTGTGAATGACCTGAGATGTACCTCCCTGGACTACATGAAAAGAGACATAGAGGAGCTCTCCGATTATGTAGCCCAGGCTGGTATGACCCTGACCCTGAGCAGCATCTTGCCTTCACCAAGAATGATACCACAATACAAAGACAAGATGATCAGCTTTAACAATTAGCTCAAGTACTGGTGTCATTCTAAGGGGATCTAATGTCTGTCTGCCTGGGATAATATGTTGGACAAGCCACGCTGCTTCGCAAGGGATGGCTTACACCTGTCACCACTGGGCTTCCGGATATTGGCTAAGGCTCTTGCCACCCCCATAGTGCCTATTTTAGGCAAGGCTCAAAAGACAAACCCACCTCCTTAGAAAACAAAAATGGAAAAAAACTAAGGGTAATGCTGCTCAACGCCAGAAGTCTAAATCTCAAGATGCAGGCACTTGATGCACTCCTCAGCATGGAGAACATCGACGTCTGTGCAGTAACTGAAACCTGGTTCAAGGCTCCTGAGAGCACCCCAGCACTACCAGGCTATACCTCGTATCATGCATTTTGGCCCCAAAACCCGGGCCGAACCACAAAGGGAGGGGAGTGTCCATATTCATAAAGGACACCCACACCTCCAGGTTAGTAGCAACACATGAAGCATCAGAGACCATACAGGTGCAACTAACCATAGGCAAAACTGCTATACAACTGGTAGCATGTTACAGACCACCCTCCCAATCTCAAGAACCCCACTCAGCCTTCCTGAAGACATTGGAGGATATGAATGTATCACAAAATACCATCATACTGGGGTACTTCAACTACCCAAACATAGATTGGGTACATTATTCTAGCCCCAATACCCTAGCCCAAAGGTTCCTGGAATTCATAAATTCAAATGCACTGGAACAACTAGTCACCTCTCCCACTAGGGGAGATAATATACTAGACCTGATCATCACAAACATGGGGACAAAATGCTCCACACCGGAAGTATACCCCTCACAAGTGAGATCTGACCACAAACTAATCACCCTGGATATACATATCCCACCTCCACCCCCAGCACAAAAGACCACAGAGAAAAACTTCTCAAAAGCAGATTTCACTCTTCTTAAGACTGAGTTGGTATCCTTTAAGCCCACTGTGCCAGTGGATACCACATCCCACAATGCCGGATCCTTCACAAATGCTTTCTATGGACATCTCCAGGAATGCATGGATCATGCAATTCCAAACAAATCCAAGTCCCTCTCCACCAAATGTAAGCATCCTGTCTGGTGGACCTCAGCCATAAACAAATTGTATAACAAAAGAAGGAAGCTACTGCACGTCAGAGCAAAATCCCATGAAGGGAAGACATCTCTGATCAACATTAGCAGAAAACTACGTTCTCTCATAAAAACATCCAAGGCAAACTTTGAGAGAAAAATCGCTAAGGACACTAAAGATAACCACAAAGCCTTCTTCAGCTATGTCAGAAACCTGGGTGGAAACCCTCAGATATGCTCAGAGTTGGTTCACAACAACAAAAAATACACTGAACCCACAGATATTGCTAACATTCTGGCTGACAGGTTCAGTGCAAATTTCTCCCCTCCTTCACCCCCAAAAGTAGAAATACTTATCCCAGCTGAATGTAATCTCCCTGTCATCTCAGATGTCCAAGTGAGAACCGCCCTAAACAAAGCAAAAAACACAGCATCAATGGGACCTGACGGTTTCCCAGGGTGCGTGTTATGTGAACTCCAAGAGGACCTAAACCCACACATACAAATGCTATTTAACCTTAGCCTTACTTCGGGATATGTACCTGAACACTGGCGTACAGCAACAGTGGCCCCACTCCACAAGGGGGTGCCTCTACAGACCCTGGAAACTACCGCCCCATAAGCTTAACTAGTCTGGTCTGCAAAGCTATGGAAAGAAGCATTATGGAACTCATAAACAGAGACATAGGGGACCTACAGACACTTGACCCCACCCAGTTTGGCTTTGTAAAGGGCAGATCCTGCCTTTTAAACCTGGTTGACTTTTTCAAAACAGTCACTAGAGCCATTAATGAGGGCAAAGCAGTCCATACAGCATACCTGGACTTGGCTAAGGCCTTCAACACAATACCCCACTCAGGCATCATAGATAAGCTAAACAGCTTAAAAGTAAACCCTTATGTCACTAGATGGGTTGCAAACTGGCTAAAGGACAGAACCCATAAAGTTAAAATCGCTGGAGCAATGTCAGACTCAAAGCCAGTCACAAGTGGTGTCCCACAGGGATCTGTCCTGGGACCCCTCTTGTTCGGCATTTATTTCTCAGATGTTAAAGCAAACATGGGAGGGCTGTGGCTGACAAAGTTCGCAGATGACTGCAAACTAGGCGCCATAGTTGATACACCAGCAGACACACACATCCTACAAAAAGGCCTCACTGAAATGGACAACTGGTCCCGTAGTCACGGCCTTAAACTAAATGCCAAAAATGTATAGTCATCCCTTTTGGAAAAAACAAAGTACCCACAAATTATCACATAGACAGCAACCCACTGAGTACGGAAAAAGTAATCAGAGACCTAGGGACCCAAGTAGACAGCGACCTCCCATTTGACACCCACGTTGCCAAAGTGGTTAGAAAAACATTATACCTTGCACACCTCATCATGAAGGGATTCACATCCAGATCCAAGGATGTCATTGTACCCCTATATTCCTCCCTCATCAGACCCATGATTCAGTACAATGCCCCATTTGGTATGTACCTCACCCGGCATTTGAAACAGCTGAAGAGACCACAAAAGTACCTCACCAAAAGGATCAAGGGTCTCCAACATATGTCTTATTCTGCCAGACTAAAGAAACTTCAGCTCTGTTCAGTAGAATACCACCTGCTCAGAGGTGATCTCTGCCTGACGTACAAGGCCATGTCCAATCAGGATCTGATGGACATGTTCCACCTCAAAAAATCCAAATCCATCAGGACAACGAGAGCTAAAGACTTAAACCTCAGCACAAGTATGAATAGGACATGCTAGAGGGATAGATTCATAACCCAGAGGCTTCCCATGCTTTGGAACAGGATCCCAGTTCATATTAGGCAGAGCCCCTCACTGACTCTCTTCAAGAGAAATCTTGATGAGTGGATGGGAGATCGTAAGTTTACCCCAGGGTTCGCATCTGTGTCACTGCTAGACAGGGGCACAGTAAACTAATTCTATTTTATATAAGGGGACCTTCATTGTGTCATTACTAGACAGAGGCACAGTATTCTAGATTTATTCTGTACATTTGTGTACCTTTTCATGGGGTGGCAAAAGCCACATCACTATGGCTAGGCTTACAAATGCCCCAGGGCAGATAGCCTAGTACTATACTATGAAACTATGAAACTATTAAATGCCCAATAGGCCTTCTGTTTACCAATCTGGCCTTCCATTCCACATAAGGCAACAGATCTGGGCTTGTCAGTCATGACCACTAGCCATGTTCATGCATGGTCCTCCTCCCATTTTAATGCTTTATTTACCTATTTCAACTTTCTAAACTTTTTGTTTAACCAAAGGCATGCTTAGCCACTTCTAAACCAATACACCTCTGTAATGGCAAGAAAGTAGGTCAAAAGAGGAAGGGGTTGATGAGGCTCTTTTACCAAAACAAAACTCATAATATAGAAGAAGCCCACTAACTAGTTATCCAAGTTATTGACTCTTAATTGACATATTTGCTTCTTGAAATTTGCTTCCAGTGCTGCCATATGATGCATTGATCCTATGCCCTTCCTCCATGATCCATCAAATGCCTTTAGATCAAAAATATCCATATATTCACTCATATCAATTTTATCATTAATTACTGCGGGAATGAGTGCCATAATGGCCATGCCTGATGTAGATGAAAAGGAACCCTGCCTACCCGCTCAGCCAGTGATGGGCACTAAGGACAGTGCAGCTGGCCTTTAGAGAGGCAAATTTGAAAAGGAACTATTGCTAATAACTGGAGTTCCTAGCATTTCATCCACCCCCTTAGTTATGGTTACCTGCTGTTAGGAGAGTATCCCCTTTCAATAATCAACTGAAACAGTTTAGGTCTCCCAACATTTGATAAGGCATCTAAATGTTCTGTCATGTAAGTTTCCACTGCCTGCCCTTGCACACTTCTCTCCTTAAATCAGTAAACTTGTGAATCATTATCTTGATGAACAGAGCCTGCCTATTACATAATGATGGTGGCTTGGGTGGGTTATTGTGCTACAAACTCCTATGCAACCATACAGGTTTTCCATCAACATCTCGCAGCTATAATGCCACCCTCTTCAATGTTTAGGCTCCTCATTCACTTGCCCTGCTATAAAAGGACAATTTTCTCTCACCTATTTCTCAGACCATCCAAAGAGGTCATGACACCTAAAAAAATTTAGAAGTCCTGAGCATGATTCGCTCTAAAATACCGAACCTAGGATACTACACACTACCTCTCAGATGAGGAGATACAACCAAAATGCATCATCAGCACTAATTAAATGAGAGGAAGTTACCACTCAGAAAAAGTACTAATACTGTATACAAACTAGTGTAACTGCACCTAAATATATTCTACTAATAATAACCATGGCCAAACTTTTAACTGAATTTGTGGCAAAGTGCATGGAAGACCCAACAAATAAACCCAAATTCCCAAGAAGACTTATAATATTTACATTTATTTTTAAATGTTTTTAAATATATAAACAGGGAATATTCCAATCAAGCAAAACCTCAGTATCAGCAATAATATGTAGCCATCTTTTTTAGCTAATCATCCATGTTTGTCCGACTGAGGGTTTGTGAAACCCTCTATTTTACAGCAATATTCTCTTTTTCATTATTTTTAATTGATTTATTACTTCGGTTTTTTTTCCTTTTTTTAAAAAAAGTACCAGATACAGCCGATCTCCAGCTCTACATGACCTAAAGAAAGACTTTGAACTCAAACTCCAAATCTCTTGCATATGAAATCAACACAATGGCTGCAAGATCAGCACCTCCCATGAACACACACATGCATACACAAACACACACAGTCATAGACTAAAGGCAAATTCATGCAAATAATGATAAATAATGGAGGGAAGGACAGTCTAAAAAAGGGACTGCCCATCTGCCATCCCTTTGGGATTTAGCCTCCCCTCCCATCAGCTAGTCTTTTTTGGTGGGAATTTAGCTTGTGCAGTCAATGGCGAAATAGCCATTCATCGAAGTGCTTTATGGCATACATATTTCAAACTGCTCAAAAGAATGTTTTCTTAACTGTTTTGTTATGCATTAGACTATGTCAAAAAATATTTCACCCTTTGATATAATTCTTTCTGTAGTGCCAGATGATTGTCTGGTAAGAATGGAATTTGTATGTAATAATAAAACTACTAGACATCATTATGGAAATTAAATCTTTTTTAATGTTAAAAATGAGAAAACATTAGATTGCATATGCCATGGACTAAAAAAATCAATGCACTAAAAGAATAAATGCACTAAAAGTAACTCACTGTTTCGTCCTATCGGTCCCAAATCTTCTTCATCAGATTGTTTTCTGCTTTTCTGCACACGTGCTCAAACCATCAAAATCTGTTCTCTTTGATCATTTCTGCAGCTGGAGCTACTTTGGCTACTGCTCTTATGTCTTCATTTCTTTGTCTGTTCTACACTGTGCATCCTACCACCCATCTCTGGTACTTCATTTCCATAACTCTTGCTTCCTCATCTGCCCTGCCTTTACTGCTCAGGTTTCTGTACCATACAGTAGTACTGGTCACACCTCTGTTTTGTACACCTTACTTTTCAGTTTTTTTGTATTCTTTTATCATGTACTACTCCTGACACTCTAAGCCAGTTGGATGCAGCTCCTCTGATTGTAGCTTTCACCTCTTCTTGCAGACCTCCATTCTACTCAACCATCTCTCCCAGACACTTGAAGTTGTTAACCTATTGCACTGTTGTCCCTTCTGTGTTGATTCTCAGCTTCTTCTGATTTTCCCCTGTGAAGGCTGCCAGAATAGCCAGATAGAATTGTGAAGATAATTCTATCATTTGTTGATATGAATGTTGAACTACAGACTTGTTTGCAAACTACAGATTTGTTTGCTTAATTGAAAGAAAATACTGTGAAATGTTGAAATACAAGTTTGTTTTCTTAAATGAAAGGATATGCTGTGAAATGTTGAACTTAAAACAATGTAGCAACATTGCCCTCTGCTGTAAAGAAAGCTAAGTCAAGCATTTCTTGTCTGTCCGTTGAAGTCAGAATTTGGAGTCAATGAGTCTGGAGTGAAGCATCCTGCCCATTGTTTTAACTTAAGGAATAATTACTAGAGTTTACATATGGAATGTCTTTTATTGATGTAGTTTCCTGCAGGTGCAAGATAACAATTATGTAGTATCTGTTAGCCTGGGAATACCAGGAAAAGTGTGAAATGATGTAATGGGAATCAGGACTGAAAATAGCAATTTAACTCATTCACTCCGGAGCAGCTCATAAAAAGCTGCCTTCTTGATTCCACCATAGGAACAACAGTCCAGCCTGAGCTCATTTTCAGAAAATCCATTTGTAATACCATACAGAAAACAAATGTTCATAACTCTTTAACTATAAGAGCTAGACTAAAAATGTAAATGTGAAAGTCATTCAGCAGAAACTGACCTTTCCAACAGTGTAAATGTTGATAGTGCATATCAAAGTCATTATTAAATATTTGGCAACGAATGTTGATATTGTGCATATTTTTTAAACTTTTTGGAAAAGCAAAGCACAATATCTTGGTCAATGTACCATGCAAACCCATACAATTTGTATTTAATTTGTTAGTATGAATGTCAGCTTTAAAATGTTACATTAACCATTACTGTGTGATGCTCATTTCTTGAGATATTCACAAAAATATGATTAATATATTATTTCTCATAATTGATAAATAAACTAAGCATAATATCTCTTCACCTGTAACAGACAGAGCCTACATATCAGTGTAGAAGTTGTGCACCTGAGTGTCAGCTTCAAAATGATGCATCATTTGTGTGATCACCATGCTCCCTTGCAAAGATATGGGCATAATAATGAGAAGTACTGTAAATGTATAATTTTCATAATCGTACAAGACTAAACAAACTGCGATATCTGTACATGTGTACAGTGCACAGACACCGTTCTTGTACCATGTTCTAAGGAGTAACACTGTCTTCAAAATGAGGTATTACTTGGCACAGTAACATGCTCCCTTGCAAAGTTATTTATTAAAATATGAAAAAAATCATAATTTCCAAAACTTAAGTCTGAAATAAACTTTGATATCTGCACATGTGTACAACATACAGGCACCATTCTTTCACCATGTTGGAACTATCAATATTGTCTTCAAAATGAGGTACTACTTAGCACATTCAGATGCTCCCTTGCAAAGTTATTTACCAAAATATGAAACAAAAAATCATAATTTCCATAACCAAGTCCAAAACAAACTTTGATATCTGCACATCTGTACAACATGCAGGCACAATTCTTTTACCATGTTGGAACCAGCAATACTGTCTTCAAATGAGGTATTACTTGGCACAGTCAGATGCTCCCTTGCAAAGTTATTTACCAAAATATGAAAAAGAAAATCATAATTTCCATAACCTAAGTCCAGAACAAACGTTAATATCTGCACATGAGTACAACATACAGGCACCATTCTTTTTACCATGTTGGAACTATCAATACGTCTTTAAAATGAGGTATTACTTGGCACACTGACATGCTCCCTTGCAAAGTTATTTACCAAAATATGAAAAAAATCATAATTTCCAAAAAATGAGTCCTAACAAGACTGATATATGTACATGTGTACAGCATTCAGAAGCAATTGTTTTACCATGCAGACACATATGATTGTAAATATACACATTCTTGGTGTAGCCAACATACTACTGAATGGGTACATGTAAAGAGAAGAAGCAAGGTAAGGACTGCCACTCCACTAATTAACCCAGGACAGGCATGAGACTTCAGTGGCAGGCAAGGCCATCTGAGCTGTGCTAGCTACCCACTCAGACAACTGATACCACTGCAGTCTCACAACCATCTTCAGTGTCAGCAGTCTGCCTTACCTATGCCTTTTCTCTTTACATATGCCCATTCAGCACTGGTCCCATGGGATCAAGTTCTGTATTACTAAGCCCTTCCTGTCAACTAAACTCTACACATGCCTGATAAAAGCAGAATAAAAAAAAGAAGTATTGCAGGATGGTTACTGACATATTAGATTGTATGTGCTAGCACTCTCCTGAAACAGTTATTCTTTCTCAGCATCTTCACCAGCTTCTTACCACAGTTATTTGTCAAACTCATTAAAATATATTTTACACAACACATTTCATAATAGAGTTTTCCTTACCATACTGGTCCCTACTTAGTCATGGGTGTTTTCCATTCTTCTCACAAGCTGCACACTACCAATCCTGCATAGCTCTCCTCACACCATTGTGGAGGTCAGTCAAGAACAAGGCAGTGCCCTCCTCAGTTAGGTGAACGCTATCCTTTCTGAACAGGTGAACATCTGCGGTGATGCTGTCATGACAGATTGTAGATCCACCGACCCTGTGCATCAAGCCATGCATGAACCCATTCTGTAAACGTCTGGCTTTGTGCGCTGCCCGTTGACTGTTTGCTGTTTCCCACATCTGTTGAGGAATTATGTTAGACCACACAAAATGACAACGTGGCCACCATGACTGCAGGTGTTCAAATATTTCTCTGATTTGAAACCGTATCCTTCCGAGTGGTTGACTGATGACATTATTCCCTCCAATGTGAAGCACAAGGATGTCTGGTTTAGGGTAGATGGAACACTTCTCTTCCAACAACTGCAGTACTCCGCTCCAATGCATACCTCTTCTTGCAACCCAGTATACCTTCACACTGGATGTGGGGAAGCTGGTAGCATCAATGACTCCTGATTGCATGCAGTGCCAGCACTCTGCCTTACCTCTGCCTTTTCCATTTACATGTGTCCTTTCAGCAATGGTCATAAGGACTCAAAGGGGGAAGCTATTGTAAAGGGTCTTGCCCTGACCTACATACATTTACTACACCTGAAGAGATGGAGACTGAGTGGAGAGCTCAACCAAGACAACATGTGAAAAGACTAAGACTGCCCCAGGCTTTGTCTTTTTGTATGTGTCCTTTCCCAGAGGGAAACTGCATCACAGTGGCAGCCCTGAGGCCATGCTTACCTAGGACAGCAGTACTACGGGACTGAGATGAAGGGTCTCCAAGTTCCTAACTGCAATCCAGGTCAATCACAAAATCCATGGATGGCTGGGTATGCCCCCCCCCCATGATGCACCCACCAACACAAGAGCAGTTGGCAGAAATCTCTGAAGAGGAACCTTCCTGGCCTTGGTGCATAAGGGCCTGGCTGGTAACTGACAAAGGGGCACAGAAAGGGCACATGTAAATCCCCTCTAAATTAATTACGGACAATGTATGCAGAGAAAGGGCACATGTAAATCCCCTCTAAATGAACTACAGACAATGTATGCAGATGCATCACCCTATCTCCCAAGAGAGGCCACTGTCATACTGATATTCATGTGTATGAACCTATGAACACAATCTGGCTTGTGCATTCATCAAAGTGATAATGACTTCTACTTATGTGAATAACAGTTACAGCAGCTGAGACTTTTATCAGAAAAGTGCTAATGACTCACTGCTATATGGTAACTACACTTATTGCTAATGTGATAATGACCTTCCTTTTAGTACTGCAAAGTTATGCATGCTCAGACAAAGGTGATAATTGCTGCACATAACCTGTTGACTAGGCATTCATTATATTACCTTGTGCAGCTGTTGTGTAACACAGACTCATTATCAGTAAGGAGAACACCTGAGTAATTCAGTAAAATAGTATAACACTTGCATATTACTGAGCCCTTCCTCCCACCTAAATTCCACACATGACTGACAAAGCCAGGAAAAATGCACAAAAAATATGGTAGCTCCATGCAGGCAGTAGTCAACAAGTGATAACCTTTATCTCACTCATGTAAGTACTAATCACAAATAGAATAATACAAGCAGAAGTGATTTCTTGTCTGCTTATTGTACATTATACTACTAATCAGTCAATGGTGTGTCTGATGTATTATATGATGGTATATTACACAATAATTACATTTCTGTGCTGCATTCTAAGTAATGTAACCATATGTAATTTTCAGACTTAATTTATATGTTTCCCCAGTAACATATCCAGTTGTTTGCATTGTGTATGCACAAGCACCAAAATGGCACAATAAACTATTTTGCCCAGCAGTCACTTCAGCAGTCAGACCATGTACAAGCACTTCCCTGATACACAATGAATTATTTCCCCAAGCAACATCCTCATTACTATGCCCAGGTATACATGCATCTAAACAAAAATGTTTCCCCCAAAATTAAGTCTGAAAATTACATATGGTTACATTACTTAGAATACAGCACAGAAATGTAATTATTGTGTAATATGCCATCATATAATACATCAGACACACCATTGACTAATTAATAGTATAAATTCAGTAACATTTCCTAGTACGTGCAGTATAATCACAAATAGAATAATACAAGTAGAAGTGATGTAACCCAATGTAATTAGCAGACTGACTTTCTATATGTCCCCAGTAACCCCGCCAGTTGTTTGCATTCTGTATGCACAGGCACCAAAATGACACAAATTGGCCCAGCAGTCATTTCAGCAGTGAGACCATGTATGCACAAGCACTTCCCTGATACACAATGAATTATTTCCCCAAGCAACATCCTCATAATTATGTCCAGGTATACATGCACCCAAAATGAAACATTTCCACAAACAAGCCTACAGTAATATTTCCTAGTATGTGCAACCACCAGCATGAACACTTCACCTAAGCAATCCCCTCAGTAGAATGTTGAGGCATGCACAATGTCCAAAATTAAATGCTTCCCCAAATGAAATGTCTGCAAGATTTGGTAGTATTAAACCACCAAAATGAAGCATTCACCCACGTGAGCCCTTCAATATAATATATGCACAGGCACCAGAATGAAAGATTTCCCCGAAACAACCGTTCAGTAACATTTCCTGGTATGTCCAAAGCAAAGGAACTCCCAACTCCCGGCATAAATCCTTCAAGATTAGCATGCCCTCTTCAGCACCTTCTTTCCCCTCCTCTGTTATAAGTTAACTGTCCAATTAGTGGATGGCGGCCTAAGTGGGTGTATGTTGCTGCCAACTCCAATGGAGTGTGTAACTGAAGATTATAAAAACGGGTCTATATTATATATTCAAAGTTTCAAAACTTTGAATCCCATATGTTCGATAACATATGATCGAAGTTTGAAACTTCGCATATATAATAAAACATAAAAAAAAATAAAACTTACCTTAATGCTCCGAGCAGGGGTGGCAAGCCCCCCTGCACCCCCACACCCCCCTACTTAAATATACCAACTCTGAGATTGCACTTCAGTGCAGAAAAGGGAAATTCTCCAATTCTGCACTGTATGGTGCCATTACATTTAACCGTCAAACTTTTCAAAGTTCGATCATATGGTGTAGACCATATGACATTCGAACTTTGAAAAAGTTTGTTCATGTAATAGGAACCCATTCAGCAACTGTCTCTGAGAAGAGGGCCTTTTATAGACACCAAAAGGGGTTCTGCCTCTGGCAGGGTACCCTGCCTCAGGTTTGCAACTCTTTTTATTAACCCTGGATGATGACTGCCCATTCTTCAATCATCACCTGATGACTGAATGATAACTCCCTCAATGATAACAGAGATGGGCAAACCTTAATTAGGGACATGAGCATTTTCTGTTATTAATAGCCCTGCAGTAGTTTACATTTGAATGTTTTTTAATACTATTAGAACATACAAGGTTATTGGGCTTGTCTAATATCACTCTGAGCCAAATGTCAGAATGACGATCTCAGCGAAGAGATCTCTTTGTAACTTTTAGTTTTCTAAATTGTTGGTTGTACCATCCAGTGAAATCATTGCCTTTTGCAAAGATAATTGCCCATTACAACCATGGCTAAACCAGAAAAAACTGGTACAATCAGGGATGCATATAACTGATAAAACTGTTCAGTTGAGGGACTTAACTCAAAAACGAGAACCAAAACAAATGCAGAGGTTCCTTAATGTCTTTATATTTAACTATAAATATGATCTTAACTGTGGAGGTATCATTTGGGGGCTTGGGGGGCACAATTAATAAGTCAGGGGTCACATAGCTGAAATGGTAATGAGGACAGTGCACCATTAATTACCACAGATAACACTGGTGAAGTACCCAGGAAAAATACACTTGCACATGTAAATTGTAGCTGAATATCCTGGCTAATAGTACTGCATGAAACAGATGGCTCGCTTAAGATCTTTTAAGTTTTATTTTTTTCTTTTGAATGAAGCCTCTGTAACGATGAAGCAATAAACTTTCTAGTCAAAAAAGACAGAACTATTATAGAAATGAGGCTTTTTAAAAATACAGAGAAAGCAAACATCCTGGGTACACCTCTGCTCCAGGCGTCCTAGAGTGGTACCACTCCATCTCCTTTACAAAGCGAAAAATGCTCAGAAAATCTTATGTTATCGAAAACATGATGATCAGTATGCAGTTAGTAGACTGCTTCAAACTCAACAACAAACTAAACCAAAGATTTTACAAAGCTGTACTACAGCCTGTTCAAAATTAAGCTGAAGCTTACATGACTCACATGAACCAATGATTAAATATGTAATAAAAATACAATACCAGACAGACATTCAATGCCAAAGGTTCTGAAAAATAAAACAAAACCAAACAGAACAAGCCTACACTCCAATAAACTTAAATATGGCAAAATAAATATTTGTTCACTAAATAATTCCAAAAAAATCACACCATAACTACAGAGTCTGTAACTAAGGTTACAAAACAGCAAATAAATATACGTGATAGATTTACTGATCTGACAAAATAAGTACATCCTGAAGTCACAATTGGCACACCAAGCCAGAGGAGCTCTGGCATCAGTTTAAAAATAAGTAAAGGTCAGGTCGCTCCCATTTTCATATCACAACCAGTGATTCTTGACCGTGGTGGTAGTGCTGCGGTAGCGTTGTCGCCTCACAGTAGGACGTTGTCCTGTTTGATTCTCAGCTAGAGTGTCTTCTGTGTGGAGACATGCATGAATGGGCATACCTTCATTGAAGGTTGTGCGTCAGGACTGGCAACTCAGCATGTAAAAATCTACTGCCAATCATTAGCGGACTGGAGTTCCGCTGTGGCGACCCCTAACTGGGAAAAGCCGAAAGACACAACAACAAGTCAGAGGAAAAACTAAGAGGAACCCATTAACAATACTGTCCTGTCATCTTTACACACAAGAAATTTATGAAAAAAACAAAAACAGACTTGGCTTTACTCCACTGTATTTTGTGTATGCAAATGCTTATTTCCAGTTGGCTTATACACCTTAGTCATCTATGCATATAAACAGAACACTCTACACAAGTAACATGACTGACACTGTGAATGGTGTATAATTCCCCTTTGCCTTGCCTGTTTTAGCTAACATGTCTTAGGCTACTTCATCTCAAATTGTGTCTTGCAGACAAAAGCCCTCATCAAAGCAGCTAAATGATCTCCTTTCTGAGAATACAGGGGTCTGCTTTCTGTAGTTAATGCATGTATGCTTCAGTTGGCAGACAAGTTATACTTACATAGTTTTGACATAAATCCTTTCCTTGTAATACTCCCTGCACACTTACTCATTCATGTGGAAAAAGACAATTTCAGATGCATGCTCACCCGTACATGCTGGAGCGCATACACTCACACACACACACACACACACACACACACACACACACACACACACACACACACACACACAATCACTTTGCAGCATAAATGCTACAATATCATGTAATCAACATGTTTACAGGGCCCAAGTATTTCATTTTGTTACATTTACGATACTGTCAGCTTGACTGTCAAAATGTATGTACCTGCAATATAAGTTCCCAGTCAATGCCATAATTGAAATACAACTGCTTGATTCTCACCATAAACAACAATAAAACAGGTTATGACTGTCAAAGTATAGTGACAGTTTTACAAGAATGGTAAGATCATGTTACGTTTCACAACCGTGACTTCCAGGACTCTGTTTCATCTTTTTTCATCTGACCTTATGTTTTCCCCAGTAGAAACTCGATTGTGTGTGTCCTGCATAAGGATTTTTTTGTATATTTATGCACAAATAAATTATTGAAATAATCATTTAAAAGTGCAAGCTCATTGGGCGTCAGTATCTTAGGTCAACAAAAAACACCACCGTTTCTTCAAATGACTTGCCCAAAGTCAGACAATTTGCAAATGACTACTGAAGCACATGATTTATTAGCAAACCATAGCCATAATGTTTGTGCCAGGAACAGAGGCAACTTACACATGCACTGACATTGTTGACTTTTTTTGAAATGAGGGCACTAATGAATGCATTATTTTTTGTGTATTTCAAAGTACACAGTCATGAAACTGCGAACAACAACAGCACATATTTACACTCCGAAGCTGCAGAATTGAAATATGACAAAGAAGGGCAGCAAGCTAGCTTATTATTAAAAAAGGGCAAACTGACATTAAATTCAGTCACTTCCAGAGTGTGCGTGTGTACAAATATAAACACTTGCTGCTGCAGAACTGCAATAAAAGGCTCTGCAATAATGATCAACATAAGAGAAACTTAACTGCTTGATCCAAAGCAGTTCAAATGTATTACTTGTCTGACGTTCAACATAGCAAGACAGACATTCCTGTTAAACGGATTTCTTTTTGAAGTAATATGTATTTTCCATTTTCCAGTCAGTGCTTATCATTTCATTGAAACTGCGTGCTGACAACAGAGAATACAAATAATTAGCATATACACCTTCACGTGCTTCACAGCAGGAGAGTATTACAACAGCAACAGTACAAAAAAAAAAAAAAAAGCTTCTGAACCAACTTGACTGGAAGCAAAGAAGCCTTGAGTGCATGTTTCCCCAAGGGAAATAAAAACAATCCAGGGATGTTCAAGCAATATCGAATGCAAATTAACAGTGGTGGGGTGGGGGTGTGCACAGTGACGTCATACTGTGGGTGGTATTAACTGCCTAAACTGACAGCGGGACGCTCCAGAAATAAAACTGTAAACTTTTCATACAAATTATATATACACATATATACATAATTGTGCAGACTAAGAAACAGGTCCACGTTTTACTGGTTAAACCAATCATAGGTAATGAAAAACAAAATGTGCTCTGAAAGCTGCATCTTTGATTCATACAGAATCGACTTGCTGTGATCACAAGCAGATACACAGTACATGGCAAGCCGATTTTCTCGCAAAACTTAAATATGAACATGTTACTCCACTCTGAAAAACTAAGCTGAGAAGGCACCTGACAAAGTTCAGGTACTTTTTCAACTTAATTTTTTAACAATGGAGCTAAAAATTAAATGCAAAGTTACCGGCGCTTGTGGAAGGGACTCAGGTGGAACAGCATACAATTTCTAAAGTCTCAGAGAGCACTCGGGTGTAAGCACTTAGGCGCCCTCCGAAGGTACTCGAGGTAATGAGTTAAACAGAGAGAATCAGAAGGCATTAAGCATTTTTGTCTTAATCATCCAACTCACAGCACTGTCTTGCTCTTATGTAAGTTATCGTAGACTTGTGTTTTCTTTTAGAAATAGCTAGAAACTAGAAAGATTAGACTAATGCCTGGATTCTCAAAAGCTTGCACAGAGTACAAGATGAGTAAAGGAGCTCACGCAGGCAATATGTCTGCAGTGCAATCCAGGAACAGCTGGCAAGGACGTGCATGAGAGCTCCAGCACTAATCCTGCATGGACTAAGCCATGGTATGCAAATCACCTCATTTGCAAAAGAAATCCATGCAAATGAGGTGATTTTGCAATCCAGGAAGATTGCAATAGTCCGTGTAAGACTAGTGCAATCTGTAGAAATGTACTCGGTTCGTAACCAAGTGCATTTCTGCAAATTCCAAAACGGAGCTATGACAGCTCCAAATAAAGGCTGCATATCATTGGGGAAACATGCCAATAGCCAAGTTTAAGGCCATTGGCCATGCAAACTGTTTAAAAAATAAAAAAAAATCAACTTTTATTTTTTTTCGCTGATCTCGGCTGTTTTAGCATAGGGCAGGAGTGGGCAAATGGGAGTGGGGGGAAAATAAGAAAATAAACTTAAAATGATCATTCTAACTAAAATCAATATTCTGCCATGCAAGTCAATGGCAGGCAGAAGACAACCTGGCCAGTGAGTAGTGGTTGCTAAGGGGGGAGGCTCAGTCCTCAGGCTCATCCCTTCTAAGTTGGGAACTGCTGATTGAGAGCCCAGTGTCTGTTATTCTTAAAGTGTATTAGTTCTGGTTTAAGCACTTGGGCTTCAGGCCAGTTATTTTACTTTAAGAAGGTTCATGGTCTACAATCTTGTGGGAGAAGAGGCTGGACTCTGCCCTTCTGAGCTGGGAATTTCTGGTTAAAGGTTTATAGTGCCTGAATATTTGAACTGTATCTTACTGAAATTGGTACACCTTGTTTGCTGTAGCATAGACTAGATCCAGGCCTGCTGAATCTAGCTTTGTTTATATGCTTGTTGTTTGTTTGCTTGTTATTTCCCTGAAACGCTAATTTCACCTAATACACTGCTTCTCAGCGCTTCTGTGGATCACTAGTGATATCTGCATTGCTTACTGTACTTATTTCCTTGTTTCACTTGAAAGAAAGTTACTGTTTGTCGTTTTTGCATTTAAGTTACCTGTAACACATTGCACTTAAGTTACCTGGCACTTGCTCGCTAAAGCAATTATATAAGTCAGCACTAAAAATTAAAAGCACTACAACCTCACTCTCCACTGGCCCTTGTTTTCAATTATTAAGGAATTCCCAATACTATTCTAGCATGTCCAAAGGTCAGTTGTCAATCTCCTCTCCGGTCCAGCTGGTGAATCTGGGAATCTTGAGGCAATGTTACAACTGCCTCATGTACACAGACAACCCTCTCCTCCTCCCAACAAATTCCAACACATGTGAGAGATGCAACCATATAGCCAAACTGGAGGCTAAGCTCTCTCAACTCAGTACTGGCATAACCAGTCAGGAGGAGAAGGAAACCACACTCACTACAATTCCAGTCTCACATAGACCTACCACAACAAACCAAACACATAATCACACAAAACATACTGGAGGCTCTAAATAAAGATCTGCCTAAGCAGCAGAGACCTCCAAAGCAGACACCCAAGCAACCGCTACCCCAAAACAAAACACGTACAACACATATCTCACAAAGCCAGTGTGCCGAACAGTCACAGCCCTTAAGACTAAACAACACACCTGATACACTTGTAATAGGTGACTCTATTGTCAGGAACACTGACATCCTGCTCACCAGGCTGAACAAGGAGAGGGTCATGGTGAACAGCCTGTCGGGTGCTAGGATCCACCACATAACACAAGCACTCAGGTCACTCCAAGGCAAGTACAAATATGACTCAGTCATTGTCCATGCTGGTGTGAATGACCTGAGACATACCTCCCTGGACTACATGAAAAGAGACATAAAGGAGCTCTCTGAGCAAGTAGCCCAGGCCGGTATGACCCTGACATTGAGTAGCATCTTACCCTCACCAAGAATGATGCCACAATATGAAGACAAGATGATCAATTTCAACAATTGGCTTAAGTACTGGTGTCATTCAAAGGGGATCCAATGCCTGTCAGCTTAGGATGATATGCTCGACAAGCCACGATGCTTCGCTAGGGGCGGCTTGCACCCATCACCCCTGGGCTTTTGGATATTGGCAAAGGCTCTTGCTACCCCCATAGTGCCTTTTTTAGGCAAGGCTCAAAAGACAAACCCACCTCCATAGGTATCACAAGGGATAAGAAACTAAGAGTAATGCTACTCAACGCCAGAAGTCTAAACCTCAAGATGCACGCACTCAAAACTCTCCTTAGCATGGAGAACATTGATATCTGTGCAGTAACATAAACCTGGTTCAGGGCTCCCGAGAGCACCCCAGCACATCCAGGTTATACCTCATACCACACTTTTCGGCCCCAAAACTTGGACTAAACCACAAAAGGATGGGGAGTATCGATATTCATCAAAGATACCCACACCTCCAGGTTGGTGGCAAAGCATGAAGCATCAGAGACTATCCATGTGCAACTAACAGTGGGTAAAACTGCCTTCCAGTTTATAGCCTGCTACAGACCACCCTCCCAAACCCAAGAACCCCAGTCGGACTGTCTGAGAACACTGGAAAATATGAAGGTCTCTCCAAACACTATTATATTGGGTGACTTCAACTACCCAAACATAGACTGGGAGCATTACTCTAGCTCCAACACCCTAGCCCAAAGGTTCCTAGAATTTATAAACTCAAATGCTATGGAACAACTTGTTACCACTCCCACAAGAGGGGAAAACATACTGGACCTGATCATCACCAACATGGGGACTCTATGCTCCAGACCAGAAGTGTATCCCTCACTGGTAAGATCAGACCATAAACTAATCTCACTGGATATTCACATCCCGACCCCACCCCCTGCCCAGAAAACCACAGTGAAAAACTTCTCTAAAGCAAATTTCACACTCCTCAAAACCGAGGTGGAGTCCTTCAAAGCCCCCGGGCCTGTGGAAAATATGGCCCAGACCGCAGAATCCTTTATAAACGCATTCTATAAACACCTTCAGGAATGCATGGATCCTGCGATCCCAAATAAAACCAAGACCCAATCCTCCAAAGGCAGACGTCCTGTCTGGTGGACCCCAGCCATAAACAAACTATATAATAGAAGGAGGAAGCTACTAAATGATAGAGCAAAATCCCAAAAAGGGAAGGCATCACTGATCAGTATTAGCAAAAAACTACGGGCACTCATAAAATTGTCTAAGGCCAGCTTCGAGAGAAAAATTGCGCAGGACACTAAGGATAATCACAAGGCTTTCTTTAGTTATGTTAGGAACCTGGGTGGTAATTCCCAGATATGCTCAGAATTAGTCCAAAATGACAAAAAATACACTGAACCCACAGACATTGCCAACATCCTAGCTGACAGGTTCAGCGCAAACTTCTCCCTCCCCTCCCCACCAAAAGGGCAAATATCTATCCCAGCAGAGTGCTGCCCCCCTGACATCTCAGATGCTCAGGTAAGAGCCGCCCTCTCCAAAGCAAAAAACACAACATCAATGGGACCAGACGGTGTCCCAGGCTGTGTCCTACATGAAATCCAAGAAGAGATAAACCCAAACATAAAACTACTGTTCAATCTCAGCCTTACTACAGGATACGTGCTCAAAGAGTGGCGTACAGCAACAGTGGTCCCTCTCCATAAAGGTGGTGCCTCAACAGATCCTGGAAACTATCGCCCCATAAGCCTGACTAGCTTGGTCTGCAAAGCTATGGAAAGGATCATCATGGACCTCATAAATAAAGATATTGGGGACATACAGACACTGGATCCTACCCAGTTCGGCTTTGTTAAGGGCAGATCCTGCCTCTTAAACCTGGTTGATTTCTTTGAAACAGTCACCAAGGCCATTGATGAGGGGAAGGTGGTCCACACAGCTTATCTGGACCTTGTAAAAGCCTTCGATACAATACCCCACTCGGGCATTATAGATAAGCTCACCAGCTTAAATATAAACCCCTATGTCACTAGATGGATTGCAAACTGGCTCAAGGACAGAACCCACATGGTTAGAATTGCTGGAGCCATGTCAGACTCCAAACTAGTTACAAGTGGTGTCCCACAAGGCTCTGTCCTGGGACCTCTCTTGTTTGGTATATATTTCTCAGAGGTACAGGCCAACACGGAAGGACTGTGGCTGACCAAGTTCACAGATGACTGCAAACTGGGCGCCATAATCGACTCTCCAGCTGACACAAGCATCCTCCAAAAGGGCCTCATAGAAACAGACAACTGGTGCCAGAGCCATGGCCTCAAGCTAAATGCCAAAAAGTGTATAGTCATCCCTTTGGCAAAACAAAGTGCTCACAAATTGCCACATAGGTGGTAATCCATTAAGTACAGAAGAAGTAATTAGGGACCTGGGGACCCAAGTTGATAGCAATCTCTCATTTGACAACCACGTGGCCAAAGTGGTTAGAAAACATTTTATATAGCCCACCTAATTATGAAGGGATTCACATCTAGATCAGGGGAGGTCATCATGCCTCTTTACTCATCCCTCATCAGGCCCATAATTGAGTACAATGCCCCTTTTGAGATGTACCTTACCAGACACCTGCAGCAACTGGAAAGACCCCAAAAGTACCTCACCAAGAGGATCAAAGGGCTCAAACAGATGCCATATGCTGCCCGGTTAAAGAAACTCCAGCTCTACTCAGTGGCATACCACCTGTTCAGAGGCGATCTGTGCCTGATGTATAAAGCCATGTCCAACCCAAAATTAATGGACATGCTGCACCTCAGAAAATCCAAATCCCATTGAGCTATGTGTTTGAAAGACTTGAACCTCAGCACTGAAATAAATAGGACATGCTGGAGGGACAGATTCATAACCCAGAGGTTCCCTTCACTCTGGAATAAAATCCCAGTCCAGGTTAGGCAGAGTCCCTCATTGACTCTCTTCAAGAGGAATCTTGATGAGTGGATGGGAGATCGTAGGTTTACCCCGGGTATCACTTCTGTGTCACTGTTAGACAGAGGCACAGTATACTAACCTCGAAAAAGGGCATAGCAAAATAAATTTAAAATGGGTGCGAAAGCCAAACACATTCTGGCTAGGCTTATAAATGCCCTAGGGCAGATAGCCTAGTATGAACCTATGAACCTATATAACTATGCATTAGCAGGCAATCCTATGCAAATAAGGAGAAGGGTAGTTAATCCCAGATTTCCCCAGGGTGTGAGGCAAGTCCCAGGAGTGTAAGAGTAGAAATAGCTGGGTGCAAGACTAGGATATAGGTGACATCATGAGAGGGGGGTCAGGCATACTGTAAGAGGATTGGAGCCCTGTGGCTCGTGACTGCTCCTAGCTTAGCGCAGCTAAGTTAGAGGTGTGTCCAAACTGCCTAGCAATCTTTACAAAGTGTAAGCAGGTGTGAACGCTGTGCACTGGGCTTTACTGAAAGAAAGAGGAAGTTGAACCAGGAAATAGCAGCTATGTGCACATTTGAGCACTCCGTTTGTGTGGCGCGTACACAGGATTATACAGGGAGGCAATGGGAAGGGAAAACAGCAGTAGGGAGGTAATCAAGAACTAGCATAGCTGACAGGTGAAATGTATCAGAAACATCCAATTACACAGGCAGCAGCCCAGCCCAGCCCAGCACACCACTATAAACGATGCAAACACCTTCGCCCCTTGTTTTTCCCAAAACCTCTGCACCACCAGTGTATACAGATGGTGAAATTTTACAAAACAAAAACAAGAGAAAAAATGTTAGGGGCTGCCTTTGCTATCATAAACCAGCATGTGCAAGAGGCTTATGGTGGTGAGGATGTAAATGCTGCTGAGCAACCCACAGTGAGTAAAAGGAGAAGAGTGTACAGACCCAGGGTAACCTACCAAGGGTTACATGAGCTAGAGATAATGGAGCACTATAGGGTGAACAGGGACCTCTTACAGCAAATTGTTGAGCTTTGTCTGCCACACCTCACACACAGAACTAACAGAGGGGAACCTATCCCAGTGGATAACAAGGTATGTGTAGGCCTAAGAATACTAGCTACAGGTACCATCTAAAGACCAACTGGGGATGGGGATTTCACAGGCATCAGCATCCAGGGTACTCCACCAGTTCCTGGATGCTATGTCAGCACATGTCGGTGAGCACGTATATTTCCTCATAACCCGTGAGGTGTTGACCAGCAATATGCGTCTCTTCCACCAAATAGCAGAATACCCTGAGGTAGTAGGTGCAACAGATTGCATGCACATAGGCATTAAAGAACCACCAGGTGAGTGGGGTAGGGTCTATATCAACCACAAAGGCTTCCCCTCCATCAACTTCCAGGTCGTGTGTGATGCCCAGGGCATAATAATCAATGTGTGTGCTGGCTGCCCTGGAAGCTACCACGATTCTCACATCTGGCATCTGACGCAGCTGTACCAGACATTTGCCAATGGGGACATCCCACACTGTCACCTAGTGGGGGATGCTGGATACGCACTGGAGCCATGACTGATGACACCCATCAGAAATGCACACACACCCAAACAAGAACTCCATAATGAGGCACACGCACAAACACGAATCATAATAGAGCATGTGTTTGGGATGCTATACACATTGTCTGAAGTAAAAGAAGTCTATAACTCTTAATTATTATCATTATAAGTGTAATTCACCACCTTTCCTCCAAAAGTCACTAATTTTAGGAGGGATTAAGAGGGACAGATCTAAAATTTGAGTTAAAATCAGGGACATCTCTGAAAATCAGGGACATTTGAGAAGTATGGCTCAAATCACATTTCTGGTGCCTGGACACATCCGGTGGAGCCTTGCAGTACTCACCAACTGCATGTACCCAAATTGTCCTTGTATGTGCCATGCTACATGGGAAAACAGCAGTAGGGAGGTAATCAAGAACTAGCATAGCTGACAGGTGAAATGTATCAGAAACAGCCAATTACACAGGTAGCAGCCCAGCCCAGCACACCACTATAAACTATGCAAACACCTTTCCCCCTTGTTGTGGATAATGTGGAAACAGCTGCAGCAGGAACAGCATGGGGCAGGGCCACACAGCCCCCCCATTAGTGCCAAGGCCTGCACAGGCACAGAGTGACTCAGACGAGGAACAACCTGAGACTGCCCCAGTAGGCAGAAGGAGGTGTGCCCAGTATGCCCTGGCCTTGGCAAAGAGGCAATGCATAGCACATGCACTGACACAGTTGGGACCCAGGGAATGACACATCTCTCCATCTTGCACATACAGCAAAAGGGATGCCAAACATGACACTATCTGTGTAAACCATGTATAGGGAGTGTACTATGTGCATCTGACATGTGCAGCCCTGCAGTACCACCCTCAGTACTGGGACACCCACAAGGTAAGTGACTCACACATGCCAGTTGGGGGAGGCACATGCCCAACAACAGTCACAGCCAGCAGGATAGGTGTAGACAAACACAAACAAATGCTGTACTATGGCCTTTGAATGAGATCTATGGGTAACCCCTCCCCCAGGCCTACACAGACAGACTACAGCAGGCCAGGCAGTTGGATGTAAGTTGTGAAGGCTAGGAAGTCAGAAACTAATATGTAGGTAGTTAAAGCTAAGATCTGTAGTACACTGGCATGCCTCTAGCCGGTACGATAGGTAAGACTACAGACTGAAATGGTGTGCCCAACATACCAGTACCATCCTAGCAAATGTGTAAAAGTGTCAGATGTGCCCCACCATCCTACGTATACTTATAGTAACAGTCAGGTGTGCCCACCATCCCTGTATAGAAATGTAGAAAACAGTCAGGTGCCCCCCTCCCGCTATGCAGAAATGTAGCAACAGTCAATGCCAGATGACCGATGTATACCCTGCAGACACAGCATACTACCTGTTGGTGTACAACACAAAGGTCAGCACCACAGTACAAACTACCTGGACTTGATCCACACATGCAATATAGATGGCCATACTCGGCATGTTTACACACTTAGATGAATGAAGGCAATGTCAGTCAACAACATACTGAAAGGTCATACTGGGCATACTCACACACTTAAACACATTAAGGCCATGTCTGCAAACACCAGTGGACCAGACATATCTGGCAGTTGCTGTTGTTATTGCAGACACATGTCAGTATGCACCACTCCTGCCTTGCACACACAGTGGATAGGAGTACAGACATATATGTAAGGACAACACACTATAATAAGCCAAAGGTAGATGGACATAGATGTGTGGAAGAGGGTGACCGTGACAAGGAGCCATCTGGGCCTGTCCCACCCAGCACATAGCGAAAGGGCCCCAAACACATGAGGTTCAGGTGTCACTCACTGCAGATACTAGCCACCAGTATCTGTCAGCATGACAGACTATATGGTTCATGGGCCAGCTATGCAACATGACTGTACAAGGAAGAAGTCACCTAGTAGCTGTATACACGTGCTTGTGGCATATGACCCCGTGTGTGCCTGCATGTGGCATGACTACCCCTACATGAATGGGCTATGGCCCATGCACACACCCCCCTCCCCATAGCAGTATCATGACAAGCCTGCTGAGGTCATCCAATGTGAAATACACCTTTGGGAGAGCTGTCGCTCAGTAATCCCCATGGTGTGTCCCATAACTGCATACTGCTGTAGTGATAAACTATTTAGGTAGTAGTTCTAAACCCAGACTTGGCAACTGTGTGAGTGTGTGTTTGTGTGTGTGTCGCTCTGTCTCTGACTGTGTAGAGAGAAATGCTTTTTAGGCTACTCACATTCTGTACAATTCATATACTCAACTTTGACAAGGCTGCTGATGTCACTCACCTAGCAATACACCTCTGGGAATATCATGCTCCAGTAAGATCCATAGCGTGTCCTGTAACTGTATACTGCTGCAGTGTGATAAAGTAGTTAGGTAGGTGTTCTAACCCCAGACCTGACAACTGTGTTGGTGTGTGTGTCTGAGTTGTGAGCAATGCTTTTTAGGCTACTCACACTCCGTACAAGTCATATACTCAGCTTTGGCAAGGCTGCTGATGTCACTCACCTGGAAATACAAGTCTGAGAAAGTAATAGCCTAGTAATCTCTGTAGCAAGTTCTGTAACTGCATACTGCTGTAGTGTTATTAAGTAGTTAGGTAGGTGTTCTAACCTCAGACCTGGTAACTATGTGTGTCTGACTCAGTAGAGAGCAATGCTTTTTAGGCCACTCACACTCTGTACAATTCATATACTCAACTTTGGCAAGGCTGCTGATGTCACTCACCTGGAAATACAACTCTGGGAAAGTAATAGCCTAGTAATCTCTGTAGCACGCCCTGTAACTGCATACTGTTGTAGTGTGATAAAGTGAATAGGTAGGTGTTCTAACCCCAGACTTGGCAACTCTGTGAGTGTGTGAATTTGTGTGTCTCTGTCTGTGACTACATAATGAACAGTGCTTTTTAGGTTACTCACACTCCTTAGAATTCATATACTCAACTTTGGCAAGGCTGCTGATGTCACTCACCTAGAAATACACCTGTGGGAAAATCATAGCCGAAAAATCTCTGTAGCACTTCCTGTAACTGTGTACTGTTGCAGTGTGATTTAGAGCTGTGGTAGGGTTCCATCTCCACCCATGGCTGTTCTGGATGTTTTGTGTCTGTTGCAATGTCTGAGTATGCAGCAATGCATCATAGGCCACTCTCTCACAGTACATTTCAAATGCCCTACTTTGCCAATCCTGATGATGTCATTCATTGTGAAGTACAACTTTGGGGAGTAATTTCTTTAGTAATCCCTGTGTTGCGGCCTATAGCTGCTCCAGGCTATAGTGTGATATAGACCTTGGTCAGGGGTTATATACCCACACATGTCGGTTGTCGATATTTTGAGTGTGTCTCACTGTTTGTGTAGGGAGCAATGCATTTTAGGCTAGTCACTTGCATTACAGTTGAAATGCTCTACTTTGGTAAGCCTGCTGATGTCATTCACTGTGAACTACACCTTTGAGGAAAAAGTACTCCAGTAATGTCCGTGGCATGTGCTGTATTGTAATAAACTTGATAGGTAGGGTTCTACTCCCAGATATGTGTGTGTGTGTGTGTGTGTGTGTGTGTGTGTGTGTGTGTGTGTGTGTGTGTGTGTGTGTGTGTGTGTGTAACTCATATCCTGTGTAGAGGTGAGTGTGTGACACCTGTGGGCAATGTGGAGGGGGTTTTCCTTATTTCTTTTATGGTGGCCCTACTATATATCACAATGTCAACCATACAGGGATAACAGATGTAAATTAGCTGGGAGGCTGGGATGCAAAGCCATACCCATACATGTGACATCAAGGCCAGCCAGTCCAAGTTAGCAACCCCACTGTTACCCAGACCATGCACTCAACCCATGTGTCATACAAATACACATGCCTAGGTAGCAGACAATATGTGGGCAGTACACTGCATATTGGAACTAACATTAACTATGCAGTGATAGCAGTGGGCTACAGAGGACATGTCACCCTGCCCATTTGTCCAATATGTACGTACATGCAGATAGTGCACCTCTACCATGTTCCCCAATGGACACCTGCACTAACTGTGGTGCCTTCACATGTGACTCAAATGGACATACCATGCCTGACAACATGCCTTGTATGGGCAGATGACACTGACATCAGGGAATGCTGTTGGCATGGCATAAATGTAGGTGAAGGATAAATCTGCTGCCCATTACCAGTTCCTGCCACAGGTGGGCAAGACTGGCACATCTGATGATAATCTGTCTTCACAACATGGGCCAGACACCCCAGGTACAGTTCCACATGTCACTGTACATTCATGTGGGAAATGTGCACATCCCAGAAACCATCCATGTCATGGACTAAGGAACACATACATGGCATGTGGTGTACAGCATTGTCCACACACAATAGTTACCCATGTGACTGGAAGGTGGATGCAATACCCACCTGTGTGGGCAAATGCAGTAACTACAGGCCTGAGCCACAATGCAGACCATTGTCATGTGACCTGATGCCAAGGTATACTCATTGCCTATCCTTGTACAGCCTGTTGGTACAGTTGACCACCACACACCTGTGTAGACATGCACCCATGCATGTCAGAATTGGCACCCTGTGTGTTCATGTGTGTGTGTTGTATGGTGCGTATGTCCATATCCACACACAATGCAATTCCCCAGGGCACACTGAAGCATGCTGTCTGATGTCTGACATCTCCTCATACTCTTTGCCCATATGTCCTCCATATGACCTGTGTGGTGCATGTGATTTCTGCACATTGATGTGTTGTGGCAATCCCACTATTGATGAGTTGCACTCCTGGCCCTGCCAAGTGTGTCAATGTGTGTGCGTCCCTGTGTGAGTGTGCCTGTGTTGACACTGGCACCTGTTAATGCAGACAAGCACGTGTACGGCACCTACCATATATCTACCATATCCCAATTGCAGATGTTACTCACCCTCACATATATGTTCTGAGTGCTCCACATCAGGTAACCTATGTGGTGCATCCAATAACTGCATTGAACTGTGATAGTACTACATAGTTGTCGGGGGTTTGAGACCCTGTGCTGGTAGGTGTGTGACACAAACATGCTTCAGTTTTACACATCCATCCCTCCCTGACATGTATTTGCCTCTGTCTGCCTCCCCCGCTCCCTCTCTGGTAGATTTGGAGACTCACACCTGCCTTGATGAGGTAGCAGCATGTGTATTTTACGTGATGCTCATGATCAGCTGATGGCCTCTGCATGAATTGCAGCCCTCCACTAAATGATTGCATGTAGAACAGCTGTGGTAACAATCCCATAGCCAACTGCATGGAAACACACTCCAATACCTAGGAACATCATGGTAGTGTTTGGGCCTTTTCAGTCACTGTGAGCAGGAACTAGATCTGTTGTTTGGCAAACAGCATCTCAGATGGATTGGGGATTTACCTTAAACAACATACACTGTGGAAAGAGGGCAACAAACAGGAGGGAGATGTGCCTGACCTGACTACAGACTGTAAGTGCTGCTATACTGCATTTGGAGTAATGTTGGTTTAACAGTGTTTGACTGGATATGCCTGTCATACATGTAGTAATACCTGCCATGTCAGTTCCATGTATATGAGAAAACCCCATCTGCAGGGTCATCTGCAGACTGGGCAGTGTTGTGCCGATGATTTCATGTGTTAGCCACAGTGTATCTATCTGTGGAATGCAGACGATAGTGTGAGGATTGCAGTCTGTAGATGTTGAAGGCCGTGACAGTTACTGACTTCATATCCTCATAGGACATATGTTGCAACAAACACCATTACAATGGAAAATATACAAGGTTATCACCGCAACATGTCTATACTGGCCCTGTGTATGTGCTGTCAGACACACCACTGTCAACCTTTGTACATATGGTGTGCATGAAGTGGTGTATATGTGCTGTACACCATAAATAGTGTTATCATATCTGATAACAAGCCAGTGATATATCAGATTGCTACACATGTCATGTACAGTAGGGGATATATTTCATGACATAAGCTGGACATTCTGTGGATGTTTGTACAGTACTGAGGTCTGTGTAGTGATGGTGACTATCGGCAGTGTGTTTATTGTTAATATGTACTTTAGCCTGTGTACAGACTGTGGCAGATGTCATTGTTCTAGCTCCCCTTCTATCAGATGTTACATGCTGCCCCACTGTATGGTACCATTTTGCCGTACATGTTTGTAGGGCCAAACACACAGATGTCCCATAACACAGATAGCCATCAGATCAAAGTGTGTAGCAACCCAGTATATTTAGGGGCATTCTGTGAGTGGCACATATGAGGATGGTGTAAAACAGATAGTCCATATACTGTAATATTATGCTAGCTTACCATATGTGGATGTGGCTGTGTTCACATTGGTTGTGGTTATGCACTGCACACTGGTATATCTTACCCTGTGCTGTGACATGGCTGTCGAGCCTGCTATATATTCAGGAACATGTGCATTCCCCCATACAAGATGTAAGCCAGTGTTGAGCCAGTCTGCCTGTAGCCTGCACAGTACATTGTTAAATGCCTAGCAGCTTAGTGTACTTAACCAGTGGGATGTCATGTGCAGATACTTGCCAGATGTACTGCTGCCGGGCCTCCCTTAAATGTCATACATGTCAGACAAAGCAGTGGGATGCTGTAAAGATCTATGTCAATTTCTAGTGGGTAGTATGTGTCAATGACACCCCTGTACCAGCAGTCATTATGTGTCAAGCCAGACAGGAGTGTGTGGATCCAACACCTATGGTGCCAAATGTATACCAGTCATTATGTGTTATACCCATCTACATGGCTGTCTATATCCATATTGTCAGGCCTGGTACACATGTGGTGCACTAAGGGATTATGTGTATACCTCTGGACTGTAGAGTGTGTGTCCAAAGTTCCATATATGTGGCCAATATCTCTGCTGCACTCCACAGCAGCATTACATGCTAGCAGTAGTACTTTAAAGTGATTTCCTTAGGATGTCTGTCAGTAGCCAATGGCACACATGTTATAAACAGATGTCAGCATCCACACACATCATGTCTGTGAAGACAATCCCAATGACAGTAGCAACAGTCTAGTAATATACCTGCTATACATAACTGACATCCCCTTACACTACGTCTTTGGGACTGTAGGGGCTGGGGTACAGCTACACTCCATGTCCAGGACATATGGTGGAAATATATGTACATATACCTATCCAGATAGCTATACATATATATATATATATATATATATATATATATATATATATATATATATATATATATATATATATATATATATATATATATATATATATATATATATATATATATATATAATGGCACATGTGTACTACATTCAATTACCACTGTCATGGCAACCACCCACTATAAATCCCTACAACATGTGGGTGTGGTCTCTTTACATTTCCTGTGTGATGGACAACCTTCCTGTGTGTGGGCATCAGTGATACAGACAGCAGGTAGCAATACCTCTTACAAGAGAACCTGCACACTCAAAGCGGCCACATATTTGTAGGAGGATCAGGAACTACAGACAGACTGTGAGTAGAGTTGTGTTATGCTTTACATAGTACTGGTGTTACAGGGTGCATGTGTGTGTGTGTACATACTAGTGTACTTTGGAATGCAGTCTGTCTGCACAGCTCAGTACTATGGGCCTATCCTCTTACTGGACAGATGTATGCCAATCTTGTGTTGTCCATCCACAACACAGGTCCTGTGTCAGATATTACACTGGCAGTGTGTGTATTTTTGCATGCTATCAGTAGATGGCTACATCCATTTCTATTACTAACCTCAATTCCCTGACTAAGAGTATGTTGTACACTATCCTGTAACACCAGCACCTTGCTTAGTGTATGGCAACAGTTTTCCACATATGTGTCTGTGTTCTAGCCTCTATCCTTCATCTACATACCAAGCTTTGCACATTTGTCATGCTGTTGGGGATTGTTCTGTAGTGGGCTGTGAGTATATCACACTGCTATTGCTGCCACTACTCCACTGCTGTTGTATCCCCCACACATACATTGGGGCTGGGGCCATATATGTGTGGGCATCACCTAAATAACACATGTGTGCCCTTATGCACTGCAGAGGCCAGTGTATGTAACAGTCGTATATGGGCCTGCATTAAAGAGTCCAGGTGGGGAGCACCATAAATGACTAAGGCTGTTACAAAATGTGGGGGTATCAGGGGTGAGCAGCCACAAGGTATCTGGATGTACAGTACCGTATACTCCACCTATATTGACATTACTTACATGGCTTGGGGTACTGCAAGCCTACTGTCTACTGCCATACAGGCTGTTCTGTTTGTTATGCCTTATGTACCAATTACAACCCATATGAGCACAATACGTCTTTACCTCCTACTGAGTTTGTGCAGAGTGTAGATAGAGGCTGCTGAACTACATACCTGCAGTACATACTGTTGTTTTTGTGGTACCCTGTGACCCAGTCTGTCTTCACTATTGTACATTCTGAAGGGCTTGGCCTGGACAGCAACAGTTGTGAGCCTTTCCAGACTACTGTATTAGTGTAACTGTTTCACAGTTGCAGTACTCTGTGTTTATATGGTTTCAGTATCTGAACAGCTATATAACATGGCATATTGAACTGTTATAGTACACAATAAAGGATTCCCATTTGTGCATACCTGTGTGTGCTGGCTTTCCTATGACATTTTTATGGGTATATGCTGCAGGCAATGATTGACATTAGTATGTGTGGCCCATACAGTGTCCAGTTGTTCATGTGTTAACTGTAGGCATAGAGGCTGTTCCAGATCGTGTGCACCTCCTACATACGTATCTTACTGTACATATATCTGCATGTGTATGTATAGTCACATTTACATATATATATATATATATATATATATATATATATATATATATATATATATATATATATTATATATATATAGTTATATATATATAGTTATATATATATATATATATATATATATATATATATATATATATATATATATATATATATATATATGTATCTGCATATCTGTGTATGTGTATCTGTATCTTGGGGATGTAGATGGTTTCCACATATTACATGTCCTATGGGAGGCAGACTGTGCATGGTAGTGTATTGCAGGGCGCATGTGTTTGGCTGTGTAGGGGATGCCTATTCGTACAACACGTATAGTGTGTGGGGTCTCTCATCCCCATTAACGGTGCATGTGGACTTATGTGTATTTTTTAATCTGCAATTGCTATCTACAGATGTATGGTCATATATACCTATATAGCTATATATATCTGCTAACAGATATATAACTATATGTGCATATATAGTGATATATATGTATATAGAGTTAGTAAAACAAAATATATATTTATATATATATATATGTTGTATCTGTTATATATTTATAGATGTGTATGTATATATATATATATATATATATATATATATATATATATATATACACACACACAGACATCTAGATGTTGGTATACATTCACTGTACTGTTGCTTGACAGGACTGGCTGATATGTTTCTGAAACATTGAATATCTGGGTATCTGTCATGGGTTAGTGGATACATTACTTTGTCTAATGTGTGCAGGGTCCTTGGTTTGAGCATTGCAAGAGTTGTTTATTTTGTTGCTGGACAGAACACGGCTTGTTGGATGCAGAGTGACTAAGGCACTTTAAAGCAGTTGTAAGCAGGTTTGCACGGGTTTGCATGAAGCCTACACAGGTTAAGCAATTTAAAGCTGAGTGTATGAAAACATAACCGGAGGTTAGCAGTGCTTACCATCGCGCAAACCCACAAAGACCTACTTACAAGTGCCTTAATCACTCTGGATCCAACAAGCCGTGTTCTGCCCAGCAACAAAATCAACAGTTCCTCCAAGGCTCGAAACCAGGACCCTGCCCACCATACACAAAGTGATTTACCATTAAGCCATTGCAGATGTATACAATCTTGATGTTTTCACATACATATAATCCAGCCCAGGTATACAACATTACAGGGAATGTATTCCACCATGTAGGTGTATTTGCGTGTGTATATATATTCAACTTTAAATGGATATAACATATCCATATATGCAGATATAGCTATAGAAATATATATATATATATATATATATATATATATATATATATATATATATATATACATATATATATATATATATATACATATATATATATATATATATATATACATACATATGAACATATTTATGTATCTATATACAAATATATATCTACATATAGCTGTCTGTCTACATTTACAGATATATATATATATATAATATATATATATATATATATATATATATATATATATATATATATATAATATATATATATATATATATATATATATATATATATATATATATATATCTGTCCATATGTCCATGCATGTTCGGCTCATATTTTGGCCTGTTCCTCATTCACTTGGCAATTGTCATGGATGATCACAGCATTGAAGTCTGTAACTAGTGCCAACACTTTTGTGTTTCAGACTTCATCTCCTTCTACATATGTGTTCTAATACATATAACTGAGTAACTAGCAACATTTTAAGTGTATTACAGCATTAGTTGACATATATATCCCTATTTGTACCCACAGTGTGGCATATTTTACCCAGACTTCTTGCATTAACAGGTTGTGTGGTATGATATTAATATATTTCCTGTACTGTTGAATGATTGTGCTGCATGATATGTTTCTGAAAATGTCAGCGTATGTATATCTACCACGGTTTAGTGGTAAATCACTTTGTGTATGGAGTGTAGGGTCCTGGGTTCAAGCCTTGTAGCGGCAATTTATTTTGTTGCTGGGCAGAACAAGGGACGTTGGCTACAAAGTGATTAAGGCACTTTTAAGCAGTTGTAAGCAGGTTTTCATGGGTGTGTGTGACGGTAAGCACTGCCAACCTCCGCTTATATTTTCTTACAGTCAGTTTGCTTCAAATTTCTCAACCTGTGTAGGCATGGCTTACCCTCATGCAAACCCACGCAAACCCACTTACCACTGCTTAACAGTGCTTACTGATACTTACCCCCCTCGCTAATTCCTTTAAAAGAAAAGAAAAAGGGGTTGATAGGAAAGTGGAGAAAAACGGGGCACATAGAGGGAAAGACAGTAGGGAAAATAGCTAGGCATGTGCAGAAAGGGTATAGGAACGGCCCATACCTGACCTTTTTTTCGACAGCAACAGCTATACATATACACTGTATTTGCAGGTACATTTGGACTCTCAAACCCCTGGGAGAGTGGTGAGGACAACGTATATTCATTGTGATACCAATTAGACCAGATTACATGTGTCCAGTGGACACGTGTGCAAAATAGACAGCTATGTATGGGGAGTGATTTTTTTGTGGGAACAGATTGCCCTTTTCTTTTCAGGTGAGAGTGGGATGTTGGGGAGGGGTAGTAGGTATATTTGGGGAGGGAGGTTGGGTAGACAAGACACACTTTATGCATACAGGGCCGGTATATGACACATGTGGGTGGGTAAACACCTTGGATGGAGACGGGTGTTTGGAAGACGCAAGCCCAGAAGCCCCCAACTGGTAACAGTGGGACTGAGGTCCCCACCCATGGGCAGTCACCACTGCACCTTCACACCCCTGAAGGTAGCTGTGTTGGGAGCTGTGTAGGAGGGGCAGGCTCACCCTCTAATAGCCCCACTCAGCCCTCAAGCTGGCATAGCCGCTCTCGATATTCCAGATCGAGCTCCCTACACACCACACCCAGACCTGTTGATGGGTGACAGGTTCCCCTCATGTGCCCGCTCCGAGGGGGGGCGAGCCCAATACCCTGCAATGGGTCCTCCTGAAGGTGGGGCAGGGCCCATGGAGGAGGAGGTCCCAGGCTGGGTACAAGATGTTCTGGTGCCTGGTGCCATGACCAGTTGAGGTGGGACAGGTGGGTCCGCTGGGACCGGCCTTCCCATATGAGCTGTGTTGTCACAGGTTTATGGCAGATATGGGTTAGTAACAGTCAACAGCATTTAGGATTAGTTATAACAGCATGCATAGGTATTCCCATTACCTGACACACCAGATTTAACACAGTTGCAGAGCAAGCAGAACACATGCATATATGGAACAACAGTGACCATTACAGGAGCATGTGGGTTTCATTGATGGCAACAGGCCACCAATATGGGTGCATTTTAACACGGCACATGAATAGAAACAAAAATGAGTATTTATAAACCATTAGGACATACGTCCCAAAAAACGTTTGGAGTGTACACATACCAGTTGAGGAGTGTCATTGGGTTATTATGCACATATATTAGGGGTGAGAGAGAGGGTTTAATTAATACCTAATATATCCTTGTAGTTTTCACAACATTCTTAGTAACCGCAGTGGTCTTCCCCTTACATTTATTATTATTCTACACAATGGCCTTATATTGTACACTGGTATGTTTATAGATTATTATACACATAACCTGTGTCTTACATACAGGCATGACAGGCTGCAGGTGTTAATGCAACATGTGTTGAGAATTTCTGTCATACACTTTGGGTGAGGTGCTAGCCTGGCAGGTTTGTTTTCACATACATTCTCTGACTATGTACATGTTTGACTATCAGTTATATGTCATTGTCAGCTGCCTACATTTCTTGGATCATCACACTGAATTTTCAGGGGAAAAGGGTACAAAGCAGGTGATATGGGCCATTTATCTGGACATGCTGGACAGATTGGAACAGTTGTGGGGTATAAATATGCAAACAACTTACAATTTGAACATTCAAGCAAATTCTGTACAGTTGGGTGTAATTATGCATACAGCTTTCTATCTGAACATTGTATCACAGTCTGAACAAAAAAGTATTGCTGACATCACAGTACACTGTGCTATCAGGGAATTGATGTAAAGTTTTTGACTGTTTTCTATCTAAGTCTCCCTCACTAGTAAAATATGAGTGACCTCCTGGCACTTCCAACATTGTTATGCAGGATTTCATACCCATTTTATCTGCATACCATGGTGTGGGTGACACTGCTTAAGATACAACAGTACTATTTATAGTATGGAACAGATCGCAAACATATGAGAGAAGAGTAAACAGAAGCACTACAGGGGTTATACCCTTATTCACAGACTATTAACACATTTATTTCTACTGGTACAACACTTTCTAATGCTCTTATATTCTTTGTTATGACAGTACATTCCAACTGATTACTAACCTGCCTCGTGATGCAGCCTTTGCAGCCTAGCATCATGGGCTTGCTGGTTCGCAGCCTGCTCATCTGCAGCTGTCAGAGAAATGCATTGATATTTAGCCATACCTATCCATAATATATACAAGCTAGGCAATTATTTACTACTTAGTAGAATGTGTACTTACTCAGTACTGAGGCACTGGCCATCTGACGAGACCCCTGGATCCACTGTTCCATGACAACCCCCTCCGACCTTCAGGTCAGCATGGTGGTGCCTGACCTGCTCACCAGTCTTGGGGATACCTGTAGCACTGGTGAGGTCACGGGCAAGACTGTCCCAGGCCTACATTTTGTACTGCGAGCCCTGGTACTAGCCCTGCAGTAGTCCCTGATCATGGTGTTTTACCAGGAGCCATACCATGCATTTTGACTCCTGGATGCCCCAGCGCTGTGCTCTGAATCAATTGCCTTCACCCACACCAGCCATTATGCCTGCAATAGGAAGCTACAACCAGTTATGAGACATATTCCCACCTGTGTGGTTTAAATACAGCCATTTTCCTGCACTTTCCCATGATTGGCCAGTTTTGAAAAGGCTAAGCTATGAGCACACCTGCTTACATTAGCTTGGCACTGTTTAAAGAGGTATACCACTAGGCAGATTGAATTGGCTCCCCTGCACATTTCTTACACTTACTAACTTGAGCTGTGCTGCAGTTAGCATTGCTTAATAGTTAATAAGGACTATATTTGCCATTTGGCAATGATTTATTCTTCATTACAGGTTATATATGTGTCTTGCATCTGTGATTCATTTGTACGTACACTGTATGGGGACCTGGGGGCTTCTACACTTTATTACAATCACACTTCAGATCTATGCTTACTGAAGTACTCCTGTTCACATATTTATGTTATGTAGAAGGTTATACCACTTCACACTGTACATAGATTCAGTTCACATGTTTGGTTTGGTTTTCCTGTGGTGAGGATTAGTTTGCTGATACCTCATGTGTGTCTATGGCTATGGTGGCTTAGTGGTTAACTACTGTGATTCTAGTGTACGGGGTCCTGAGTTTCAGCTTTACAGAGGCATTTTATTTTCTTGCTGGGCAGAACATGGGCTGTTGGATACAGAGTGATTAAGGCACTTTAAAGCAGTTGTGAGCGGGTTTGAGAGACGGTAAGCACTGCTAACCTCTGGTTACTGTTTCTTACACTCAGTTAGCTTCTACTTTGCTTAATCTATGTAGGCAATGCTTACCCCCATGCAAAGGCACTTAAACATGCTTACTACTGCTTATTTTTGCTTAAACCTGCTTACTAGTGCCTTATTTATTATGACACTGACACTTCACATGTGAATTTAATACAGTACTCCAGTTCACATTTAAATATTATTATGTAGTTTATACAGAAAAAAGATGTAAAAATAAGGTCATATAAAAATTTCACATGGAAACTATGTGCTGCAGTGGGACTGCAGATGCTCTAACCACTACACTATTGCTGTGCTGTTTTGTTTGCATATATATTCCTTGTTATCCTCTTCAGCCTTTTCTGCTGCTTTAACCCTAGCTAAGCAATGGGCAAACCTGCACACCTATGGTTAGCTGCACTCGGAGTTTTAAAAAAATAAATAAAAGGGTTTCTTCATTTCATTTGAATGTACTGTTTCTATTGAACACATGGGGACTGTTGGTGGGGATATAAGGACACTTATGAGCGGTCTCGATCATTTATTTACACATTCTTCTGCTCTACATTGCAGGGGCGTGTTTATTCTGAGAGCTCTGCTCTCAGACCTGCCCCCTGCACTTGTCCACGCTCTGTGTAGCATTAGAAGTTCAGGCAGCGTGCCTTCATTAATATGCATGGTGGCTGCCATCCTCCTCTTAAACTGCCGCTTAGTCCTGCACAGAAGATTATTAAATCCGGGGGTAAGTATTTTTCTGTGATGTCAGAACTTTACCACTGTGTTATTTTAAGTATTTCTCTGTTATCTCTAAACTCTTAACTAGCACTGTGTAGTAAGAAGTATTAGCGTGTGTTTTTATTATTTGTTATTAAATATTTTTAAAACCTTTCAATGGTGGCTGTTTTTGTAGAGATAATTTAAGCTCTTTAGAGTACTTGTATGCTTTTGGTTAATTTGTACAAAGCCACTCCAATAGCTTTAGCCCTGAGCTATACAACCAATTGGATAATAATATTGCACAGTAATAATTGGACACCATTTTAAGGTCCTTTGAGTAGCTGATAAGTACTAGTGGGTGGTGGCAAGTGGAACTACTGTATAGTCTGGGAGAAAGGGGCACAGCTGGAGAAACTGTGCCAGCCTTCCCCAGGAGTGTCTGTGTGGGTGTATAAACTCTTCTCAAAGTGTATGAGTGTGAGTGTGTCAGCTACTTGAGCAGGGACATGAAGCACTGGTTGGACAGAGAGGATGCTAGAGGTTTTACCTTGCCCACTAGGCTGAGATCTGGACCCTATAGCTGTGCCAGTGGGGAGTCTTATTGGGAACCTGGAGAGCAAGGGAGTGACCAGCCCTGGACTGACTGTGATCTCTAAATTTAATTTGAGATGAGTGGGAAGATGAGTGCGAGTTTCAGAAGGAGTCTGTTGTGGCATACATCCTAAACCTCAGGACAAGGCTCAGGGAACTCATGGGCTTGGCCCAGGAGAACCTGGCAGAAGCCCAGCAACAGAAAACAGTGTGGTATGACATGAATGCTCGAGATAGAGAGTATGCTGTGAGGCAACAGGTAATGTTTCTCATTCCTGTCAGACACAACAAGCTGAAAGCAGCTTGGGAGGAACCCTACAAGTGGTAATAAAGTAAGTGATGTTAATTACATGGTGGAAGTGTTAGGCAGAAGGCAGGGGCACAATTTGTACCATGTTAACGTGATGAAACCTTACCATGATATGGAGGCCCTTGTGCTGAGCATTTGCAGTGGATTGCAGGAGAAGTCTGAGGGAGATCTGGGGACTAATGTCCTCAGTGAGACTTGGGCTGACACCTCAGTGGAAGGGGTAGCAATGTCCCAGCAGCTATCTCCTACCCAGGTTTGAGAAATCCAAGCAGTGTTGCAGGAAACTGGGGACATGTTCACTGGGAAACCAGGGTGCACCCACCTGGTGCAGCACCAGGTGAATACAGGACCCCAAAGGCCTATTAGACAAGCCCCTTATATAGTGCCTGAGAGAGTCAAACAGTCTCTGAGGGAGGAGGTACAGGAGATGTTGGACCTAGGGGTGATTCAAGAGTCCAACAGTCCTTTGGCCTCCCCAGTGGTGCTGGTACCAACGAAGGATGGCAGCACCAGGTTCTGTGTGGACTACAGGAAATTAGTCACACAGAGTCATAAGCTTACCCCATGTCTAGGACAGATGAGGCCCTAGAGCAGCTGGGTGGGGCTAAGTATCTTACAACAATTGATCTTACCAAGGGTTATTGGCAGGTGCCCTGGACCCCCAGTGCTAGAGAAAAGTCAGTCTTTGTGACTCCTTTTGGCTTGTATGAGTTCACAAAGATGTCCTTTGGAATGAAGAATGCCCCAGTGACTTTCCAGAGGCTGGTAGAGCGTATCCTAATAGGAACTGGAGGGTTTGCCCTTGCTTATCTCGATGATATTGCCATCTATAGCCATTCCTGGCTAGAGCACTTTCAGTATGTCACTGAGGTGCTGGGTAGATTACAGAGGGCAGGGTTGACCATTATGCCAAGCATATGTCAGGTGTGTATGGCAGAGGTCTCCTACCTAGGACATAGAGTGGGGAGTGGTAAGATAAGGCCAGAACTTGCCAAAGTGGAAGCCATTCAGGCATGGCCTGCACCTATTATTAAAAAGCAGGTGAGGGCGTTTTTAGGGACAGCAGGGTACTACAGAAAGTTTGTCCCCAGTTATAGTACCATAGCTGCTCCCCTCACAGACCTGACAAGGAAGAACAGACCAGATAAGGTAGTGTGGACCCCAGCATGTGAGCAAGCATTCCAGAAGCTTAAAGAAGCTTTGGGAGGATCCCCTGTGTTAGCCAGTCTAGATTACAGAAAGTTTGTCCCCAGTTATAGTACCATAGCTGCTCCCCTCACAGACCTGACAAGGAAGAACAGACCAGATAAGGTAGTGTGGACCCCAGCATGTGAGCAAGCATTCCAGAAGCTTAAAGAAGCTTTGGTAGGATCCCCTGTGTTAGCCAGTCTAGATTACAGCAATTAATTTGTTGTGCAGGTGGATGCTTTGAGCCATGGGGTGGGGGCTGTACTTAGCCAGATTTCTTCAGAGGGGGAACTGCACACGGTGGTTTATCTCAGTCATAGACTCCACTCCAGGGAAGAATGCTATGCAGCTGTAGAAAAGGAATGTCTAGCCATAGTGTGGGCTTTGCAGAAACTTCAGCCTTATCTGTATAGAAGGAAATTCACTGTAATGGCAGATCACAACCCCCTAACATGGTTAAACAGAGCCAGCCAGCAAAATGCCAAGTTGCTAAGATGGAACCTGGGGTTTCAAGCTTATGATATGTTAGTGCAGCACCACAGTGGGAGTAGCAATGCCAATGCAGATGGTCTCTCAAGACAGGGAATGGGGTAGGTATACTCAGGTATACCTAACCCTCTCAAGCAGCATTTCTCAAGGGTCACTTGAAAAACTAGCTTGAGTTCTCTGGGGGGGGGTGGTGTGAAGGCTGCCAGCCTAGCCAGATAGAATTGTGTAGATAATTCTATCATTTGTCAGTACGAATTTTGAACTATAGACTTGTTTGCTTAATTGCAAGAAAATACTGGGAAATGAAATACAAGCTTGTTTTCTTAAATGAAAGGATATGCTGTGAAACGTTGAACTTAAAACAATGCATCAACATTGCCCTCTGCTGTAAAGAAAGCTAAGTCAAGCATTTCTTGTCTGTCCTTTTAAGTTGAAATTATTTCATGCCTGTCCCTTTGAAGTTAGAATTTGGAGTCAGTGAGTCTGGAGTGAAGCATCCTGCCTATTGTTTTAACTTGAGGAATAATTACTAGAGTTTACATGTGGAATGTATTTTATTGATGCAGTTTCCTGCAGGTGCAAGATAAAAATTATGTAGTATCTGTTAGCCTGGGAACACCAGGAAAAGTGTGGAATGATGTAATGGGAATCAGGACTGAAAATAGCAATTTAAACAGAGAGAATCAGAAGGCATTAAGCATTTTTGTCTTGATCATCCAACTCCCAACACTGTTTTGCTCTTATGTAAGTTATCTTAGACTTGTGTTTTCTTTTAGAAATAGCTAGGAACTAGAAAGATTAGACTAAGTGTTTTTCTGTGATGTCAGAACTTTACTACTGTGTTATTTTAAGTATTTCTCTGTGATCTCTGAACTCTTGACTAGCACTGTCTAGTAAGATGTATTATCTTGTGTTTTTATTATTTGTTATTAAATATTTTTAAAACCTTTCACCTGTGGCTGATTTGTAGAGATAATTTAAGTTCTTTAGAGCACTTGCATGCCTTTGGTTAAATTGTACAAAGCCATTCCAATAGCTTTAGCCTTGGACTATACTACCAATTGGATAATAATATTGCACAGTAATAATTGAACACCCTTTTAAGGGCCTTTGAGTAGCTGATAAGTATTAGTGAGTGGTAGCAAGTGGAACTGCCTTATAGTCTGGGAGAAAGGGGCACAGCTGGAGAAACTGTGCCAGCCTTCCTCAGGAGTGTGTGTGTGGTTGTATAAGCTCTTCTCAAAGTGCATGAGTGTGTGTGTGTGTGTCAGCTACTTGGGCAGGGACACGAAGCACTGGTTGGACAGAGAGGGTGCTAGAGGTTTTAGCTTGCCCACTAAGCTGAGATCTGGACCCTATAGCTGTGCCAGTGGGGAGTTTTATTGGGGACTTATAGAGCAAGGGAGTGACCAGCCCCGGACTGACTGTGATCTCTATGTGCTCTTAAGGAAAATTGCACTTTACTGTGTGTGTTTGTTATCCTTTCCTCATATATGAGATGCCCTCTCTGGTGTTAGTGGTGAGGATTGAGGCTCCTTGATTGCTGGGCCAGGGCATGGGTGTCACATCCCCACTTTGCTGCCATTACCATTGTCTTACCTGTACTTAGTTTCATCCCATGTGCTTTCAGTTTTGCAGTCCATTCCCCTATCCTTTGCTGAAATTCTTGCTCAGAGTCTGCCTGCAATGCCACATTGTCTGCATGCGGCAGCTTTGTTAATCTGTCCTGTTGATAATGTAGTCCATCAACAGTATGAGTAGCAGTGCGCTCAAAGCTGAACCCTGATGCACACCCACTCCAATTTTGAACCACTCCGTGAGAACAAACTCTGTCTGTACTTAAGTCATTGGGTCCTCATACATAGTCTGCACTAATTCTACCAATGTTTCTGGGACTCCTAACCACTGCAATACTGCCCAAATCATCTTCCTTAGGATATTGTCATCTGCTTTCTCCAAGTCTAAGAATGCCCAGGGTCAGTTGTGTTGCATCCTGATCTGAATCCAAGCTGCTCATCACCCATCTTACTTTTTAATACTCTGTATATCCATTTATCAGTCACCCTGTCCAAATGTGACAGGAGTTTGATATTTCTGTACTGCCACAATTGTGGTTCATCCCTTTGTTCTTGTACACTGGCATGAGTATACTTATTGTCCAGTCATCTGGGATACACCTTTCTCTCCACATTGCTATGAATACCCACAAGGAGCCATTTCTCCCCTATCTCACCTAGCATCTTTATCATATCTGCTGTGATCTCATCTGAGCCTGCTGCTTTCCATGACTTAATTTTCCTTAGTGCTGTTCTTACTTCTTCTATGGGAGGGCTCCCCTTCTTCTCTCATCATAGCTGTTTCTGTGGCAGTACAGCTTCTGTGGAGTTTTCTTCATTTAGTAGCTGCTGAAAGCACTCCTTCCATCTGCCTTTGATGTCCTGTGGACAGGTGAGTAAATTACTGCTGGCATCCATTATGAAGGGTATCTGACTATCTTCTTTATTTTTCTGCCTTTGCCTTGCAACCTTATATAGTTTTTGTGTCACCTACTGAGTCACTTTGCAGAAGCTGGTAGAGTGCCTCTGATGCCCTTTTCTTTGTTTTTGCAACTCCTTTCTTAGCTTCCTTGTTAGCCAACGAATATTCTTTCCTAGCCTGGTCTGTCTTTTCTATCTCCCAATTTTCCTGCACTCCTTCTTTCTTTTGATGACTTCCTGGACTTCTGAATTTCACCACCAGCTTTCCTTATGTACCTTATTTCCATACCAAGTTTAGCCACATAGCTGTTCTGTAGTCCTCACAAATGATTTGAGGCACTGCCATTCTTCTTCAGCTCCAACTATTTCGTACATTTTAGG
>NC_056728.1:1510220869-1510393369 GCF_019279795.1 Protopterus annectens
GAAATGTCAAAGTCTAGAAATATAGTAACAGAAATATATGAGCCAGATAAAAGGACATTTCACCAATAGCTGCATTAGGCCACTCTTTGACTTGATTTAACACTCACCAAATAATACTGAAATATCTGTTCCCTTCCTTTTCAGAGTGCATTTCGTGTATGCCTACATCTTTTTCATGCATATTCCAAGATAAAAAAATTATGTGTTTTAGTGTGTGTCAGTAATAGGCATCTGTATGTATTGTAACTGTAGGATATTACATCATACTTCAAGGATGTAATAGTAGAGTTTCTATGAAAATTAAAAGAAATAATCAGACACTGTGAAAAATGCATAACATTTATCAAACATTTCCTCATCCACATAGACACATTCTAGACACATTCCCTGTATTTTAAGCTTATTGTATTCACCTTTTCATTTCTTATATTCTTTTGAACAGGTACAACATTCTCTTTTTCTTAATGGGTAAAAAAGTCAAAGGTTCCTAAAGTAAATCTTTGTGAACATATAAGTTTTTCAGTGACATTTTGCTCCTAAACCGGTGCATAAAAGTAATGCATCATTTTATAAAGCTCATCAAAGAATTTGCTGCACTATTTGAAAGCTTAAGGTCAGAAATGTGTAATCTAGAGACATACAACAATGCTGAACCATGCATTAAAAGCTTTTAAAGTATGCTCAGTAATGGCCGATTATTAGTTGTAAAATACATCCATTATGTAAGTTATTCATTAAAATAAAAATAATATTTATCTTCCAAAACTCAAGCCATGAACTGATCTCATGGTGTTTTTTCAAATAAGTAATAATATTGGCAAGGGACTTCTGAGTGCCTCGGTAACGTAGCGCACCTACATTTTCATTCTCTGTAAAACAAAGCTCGTGCTTCTTTTAGTAGCTTAGGGGGTTCAGATTACATTTCTGTAAATTTTATTATATTACATATAAAACATAAGTAATCTGTAAGCAGCAATCAGTCAAATAATAATCAGTGAACAGTAATTTCTCTGACCTCTCTGAAAACATAAAATCCCATATAATAGCCCATCACAGTAGACATGATTTGGAATTTTAGCCATTCGTCTATAAAATAGAAAGAAAAAAAGTGTAAATGGCAAACGTGTCTAACTAACTTCAACCCTCTCTCATTCAGCTCTTCCCTAAAATACTGTAACTAGCAACCTCTAAAATACCTCAAACTAGATGATGCAGTTGACTACTTTAATAAAACATTCCTAAGCATCCTTAATTACCACGCCCCCATAAGACATTCCTGAACTAGAGACCAACAATCCCCATGGCTACAAAAAAAACACAAAGTCTGAAATGAAAAACAGGGATAAAGTGTGGGACAACTGGTGCAAAACCAAAACCCCCTCTACTAGGCAAAAATTCCTAGAACTACGCAATAGAACCAAAAAGCTTATAAAACAGACAAAATCCAATACTACCAGTCTGCCCTTACCTCCTCCCAAAATAACCCCAAACAATTCTGGTCCTCAGTAAACTCCATCCTCCACCCAGGTAAAGTAAGTACACCCACTCCTAACTTAACTCACTCCTACAAAAATATTGCTACCTCTTTCAACAATCACTTCACACAAACCGTACTATCACTAGCTAGACAACACAACCCCCCCATAAACCCACACCATCAACTACATGTAACAATCTCCCAACTAGCTTCCCTTTCTCTCCTGTTCCTACCTCCAAAATAAAACTACTACTAACTAAACTTAAAATCACCAGATTAGCAGCAGACAACCTCCCAGATGAATACATTCAACTTGCAGCTGACGCTCTAGCCTACCCCGTATCACTCTTGATTAACATATCTCTGTCAGAAAGTTATGTTCCTACACTATGAAAAATCTCACACATAATTCCCCTACACAAAGGAGCCCCTCCACAGATCTAACCAATTACCGCCCCATAGCTATTCTCTCGCCACTCTCCAAAATACTAGAGAGATGCATTCATTCTCAAGTCTCAGATCACCTCCTTGCTAACAACCTCCTCTCCAACACAGAACACGGTTTCCAACCTAACCATAGCACCACCACCGCCTTACTATCTTTCTCTAACACTATCCTACAAAATAAAAATGCAGGTTATCTCTCTTCAGCTACCTTCCTAGACCTCTCTAAAGCTTTCAACATGGTCCCACACAAACAACTCTTCTCTCTTCTCAATAACCTATCCTATTCTCAACCAGTCATCAACTGGTTTCAGATTTACCTATCCGACCGCCAACAAGCAGTTGTTTGGCAGGATAACCTATCCCCCCAACTACCAGTCTCCATAGGAGTTCCCCAAGGGTCCACCCTGGGACCCCTACTCTTCTCTATTTTCACCAATAATCTAGCCTCAGCCACAACACATGGCACACTCATACAATACGCAGATGACTCAACCATCATCTGCACAGCCCACTCCCTCCCAGAACTGCAAAAAGAAGCATTTTCTTCTATTGAAGCTTGGTTATCCGATGCCCAACTAATACTCAACCCAAACAAAACAAAATTACTAATCTTCCAACCCACCAAACTTACCCTAGACAGCTCTCACTTTAACATTACAGCAAAATACAACACCACCATCCATCCTACAGAACACACCAAATTACAAGGAATAGAAATAGAGAATAAACTGAACACATTTCCATGACCATTAAAAAAGTGCAAAAAAATCTAGGAGCATTATATAGAAATCAGCAACTACTTACCAAAGCAGCTAAAATTTCGGTAGCAAATTCTCATCTTATCTCTATCCTACTCTACGCCTCTCCAATATTTACTAACCTTAGACAATGCGATCTAAATAAGCTTGCAACCTGCTACAACAAAATCACCAAATTCGCCACAAGGTCTTCCTACCGCACTCACCACTGTCTCTCACTAGCAGAACTGGGCTGGCTAGAGCTCCCCCACCTACTTCAATGGTACCAACTCACACGCGCCCACAAACTAATAAACCAACCACTAAAAGTCCCATCCCTCCAGAATCTACTCCAACCCTACATAACCACGAGACCACTAAGATGCAGCCACAAAAACCTCCTACAGGTCACAAGAGCCATTAACTCTGCTGGAGAAGCATTATTCTCCTGCACTATAGCCAAACTCTGGAACTCCGTCCCATCCTCAATTACCTCTGTAACTTCTTGCACCCACTTTAAATCCTTACTAAAATCACACTTCAAAACTTGCCAGATATGCCCTTGCAACCCTACCTCTAATACCCCACCCTCTACCTCTCTCAGCCCCCTATCAACAGTCTACTCTTAGCAAGCTTGGCTACTCATGTTCCCAGCTACCTACCACATAATACTAACTTCTTGTAGCAACAACTGCTAATGGCTGTTATGTACCTCAAAGACAGATTGTATCAATTGTTCACTGATGAATCTCAACTACATTTGTAACCATGTTTAGTATATGTCACCATATTTTAAAATTGTACTATGTTCTACATCTGTTTTACATCTGTTGTACATCTGTTTTCGTCTTGTCTTGCATCCTTAACTGGACTAATGTCTATATTTAAATGCTATGTTTTTTAACTGTATAATGCAAATAATACTTAATGTGGAGCTTTTCTCCCCAGGCCTCCACTGAAAACGGACCTGTGTCCAGTCGGACTCTCCCGGTCAACAAATGTAAATAAATAAATAAATAAAATGTCATCATAGTAACAAAAATACTGGTTGAAGAATAAGTGAAGGTGTAGCACAGCACTCCATAAAGTATTTAATTCTGTATAAGTCTGTATCTTAACACACAACTTTTCATTAGCAATAGCATTATGCTACCATTTTTATACTTGAAACTGAAAGACGATCTATGCCTTTCCCCCTCTTCTCCTTCACAATCTCTTTATATATTGTCTCAAATGATAGATTTGGAACCTCACACATCCTCTTCCCTGACAAGGATTTAGCAGTATATAGTTGTTAATATAGATGATTTAAAGCATCCTTTATACTATTTGTAGAGAGACCATTAGAAACTTACAGTTTTGTGCAACCCCCCCCCCCAAAAAAAAAAAAACTGAAAGATAAAAACAAATTGAAAAAAATGTAATTTAATCTTCCTGTTAAGGTTAGTGGTTCTGACAGATGGGCTACACATTGCCCATTCTCTACGTGACAGTATAGGCATGCCCACTAATTCAAATGCCACCATAATGAAAACAACTTCTTCATAAGTCACACTTGTCAGAGAATTGGAGGATTGCCTGCTAGGGCCTAACTACATCTACAGCATGCTTCACTTTCACTTTTTCCACTTGAGAAAACTAATTATAGTCAGCTGTTACCTGTATGTTATTCTCAGGTGTGTGAAGATCGTGCATTTTAGATTTCCCATCAGACATATTTTCATACAATGGATGCTTCCTCCTTCAAATAAAACTTTCCGTTCTTTCTGTCAGAGTTTCAATGCTTCTCAGCTCTGTTGGTGCAGTGAAACAAAATTCTGACTATGACCCAAGTAATCCAAGTTCAAATAATGGTTCAATATCTCGGATGGGATGAATTGGGGAATGAAAACAATAGACCTTTTTTGCTAATATCTGTTTGGGATGGGTATATCCAGGGACACACTAAAATCACTTCTGGATGTCAGAAATCACACCAAAAGTGCTGGTAATTGGGAGGTGGTGATGTGTTTTCCTGGAGCTCATTGAACAACTTCTAGTGGATTCTATGGATAAGCTTGCTGAGCTCAATACAGCATAATACAAAATCCAACATGCTATCATGTGGATAATGGCTTTTGTACCTGAATTAAGCGACACACCAGGAACTAAATAGGCCATTAGTTCCTATACAATGGAGTAAAAGTTTCACAGTGAGAACAGTTGAGCAACATGGTTAATGAGTGAGATAAAACCTTCAGTGAAAAGTCTTACAGAGAAGAGAAAAACTGTAAAGAAAAATGTACCATAGATAACAAAGTTCAGTATGTATTTTCAGACAAATTAAAAAAAAATGACCTTCTGAAGAGACAATGGTGTGTTTACTTGAGATAATCTTTATGGTAGTGCAGTGAAAGATGTTAAAAAGTACTACTGATCTGACTAAAGTATCAGGGATGTCAGAAGCTGAAGTACATAAAAAAAGACTGACTCAAGACTAACCGAACTAGAATCAGACCTGGACCACGGAAAAGAAAGAAAAAAATGAGACACAGAAGAAAATGTAATTTAAATCACATAAGAGGATTTAGAGAAAACGAGCACCATCTGTGTGGAGTCTGCATGTCCTCCCCGCGGTCGAGTGATGTTAAAGACATGTAGGTAGGTGCGAGCGTGAATGGGCATGCCTTCTTTGAAGGTTGGGTGTTGGGCTGGCAACTCGGCACCGTAAAAATCCACTGCCAATCATAAGAAGACCCAGAGTTCCGCTGTGGCGACCCCTAACCGGGAAAAAGATGAAAGTCTTAATCAAGAATGGTGAATATAAGAAAACACAGAGCACAGAGTATCTGAATACATCACTGACAAATATCTGACAGAAGTGTATGAGAAGTTAATAACAGAACTTAGCCGTATACTAAAGAGCTACACTTTTATGGCTTTGTCATGAAAAAGGAGTAGAGATGGTGCATATTAACATCAGTAAGGAACACTGTGGAATATCTTTTCAGTGTTTGATCATTGTTATACAATCAATATGTGAACAGTTTGATTATTTCATTGTTTAAATGGTATATTGTGCACTGTTTGTTACATGTAGATCTTTTCTGTTCGGGCCTCCACTGAAAAAGCATGTGTCTAGTCAAACTTTCCGGCAATCAAATGTAAAATAAAAAAATAAAAATAAATCTTTTGTGAAAATATCAATTTCAGCTTCTTGTTAACTTTTCAAAGGTTTAGCCAAAACAAAGGAGGAAAATGACTGGATATAAACTGCAGCTTCAACGTCTGGGATAGGAAAAGGACATTAACTTGTTGTGGTCCTTCTGCAGAAATGAGGAACTAAAGTAACTTTATAAGCAAAGGAAGTGGTTAATGTGTTCACAGACAGACATGAAAGACTGAAAAGAATAAAAGAAAATCCCATACAAGATGAACAGCTTTTTAAAATGAATCGGATTGTGAATGGGTCAAGATAATAAATGTCACACACACACACACACACACACACACACACACACACACACACACACACACACACACACACACACACACACACACACACACACACACACACACACACACACACACACACACACACACACACACACACACCAATGACTGTCAGACAAAGGCATTTGTATCATAGGGCCATCAGTTATTCCCACAGACATGGAGATTCTGTTCCAAGTAATAACTTATCTCAGCCTTCAGCTACAAAAAAATGCTCATTGTTGGAAACATAAATATATTTAAATGGACCTCATGTGACAGTAAATAACTAACTTCAGGAAAAAGATAGAGAAAAAATTGCCAAGAAGTACAATTCACTACATCTTATGTGAAAGACAATCAAGCAAGCAAAATATGAGATTGTGTGTGGTTTTTTTTTCAGTGTGGCTCACACTTAACTCATTAACTGTTTAGTCTGGAAAAAGCTTAAAGATGACAAAGAGAGTTCAACACTGAGAGAACACAAATCAACCAGAAATGCAACATGTTTTAGCTCAGTGAAATTAAGCACTTTGTTGTTTAAGCATCACAACAAAGAATGCATTTATGTTTAGTATTTTTGATTAAAATTTCAAAAGTGTGACAAAAGTGATGTTTAGGGATCATAAAAAAGGAGTAAATATGAATATAGACAATGCTGTTATGGTTCCAAATGAGACACCTACCAATATATAGCAAAGTTTCATTCTAATCTTTTTAAGAAACTCAGGACACAATGATGATATGCCGTGGGATTCAATAAACTTGGCGTTTACATGTTTGTGCATTGAGCATCAACGCTAATTATATATTCATGTTACGCTGAGTATTTAAATGTAAACAAGTGCAGTTTCATGGCTAGCAGCAGTGTTGCTGGCCAGGAAGCAGTGTAAAGCAACATTGATAGCAGCAGACATGTCAACCTGTTTAACTACGGGCAAACTAGGTCTGTGGGATTGTGAGAATATACTATAATGATTACCAGAGTTAATAATATAGCAATGTATATGGTACAAACACATTACAGGACAATGTATACAGTGCAGACTGCTGTGGAATCCCATTTCAGGCATTCTGAACAAAAGATGTATAAATGATCCATAACAGTACATGGACTGTCATTTAGAATAAACAGTCAGGAGAAGTGTGTGCATTGAATAGGGACACACAGATGATTGTAGGAATGAATACAGGGAGAGAGGACAGGTGAAACATCGTGATGTACAACAGATGAGGGAGTGTAAATGGAAGACAGTTGTAGCAGGAACACTATTCACATATCGACATGGGACAGTATGGACTGCTCAGAGAAAATGTATATGATGTGACTGTCAGACAAGGTGACATAACAATGGAGAAGATGTCTTTGTGATATAAGCATTCTGACTTGAACAATGGAGAGGATATCTATCAGGGATGTTATATGCAATTGGGGTTAGGTGCATATTGTAAAGCAGTTCAAATTGATTTGCCTGAATATGACTGTAATGTCAGCAGTAGTCTCCAACAAGTGGGACACAGTTACATGCTCATGGACAACAGTAAATAGAAGCACACACAATGATGCACAATTTCAGAATAATACCATCAGTAATCCCATGTCTCTGACATAACACATCTGATTCTGAGTGATTATAGATGGTTCTGCCAGAACACACTTGTACAACTATTATGACATGTTAGCAATCTATGAAGGTAATTGAGCATACAGTCCAGACACTGTAACATTTGCTGGAGGTGTTAAGAGGGGCACTGCCATACCTGTATGTGACATTATGACAAATCCAGGCTAGATGACTTGCATTCATGGCATATATATGGCACAATCTACACTGTCATGAATGTAACCCATGTCATCTATGTTGTCAAACATGTATTATGTATTACTGTATGCATCACCGGAACAGGTATCACGCTTGCATCTGGTGTAACTCCTTGATGGGGTTCTGCAATATCAGCCAGTAATGTTTATGCAATACCTAGATATGGCCAATAAGATTTGTGGGAGCTCACTGTGGCAAAGGTAGGACACTTCAGCTACCCATCACTGGAAGATGTTTAGTGAGGTACATGAAGAAGGGTACATTGTACTCAGTTATTGGTGTGATGAAAGCTGTGAGCTAAGGAAGTATTATGGCCATTGATGTGGATGTCCTGCACATACTCAGGATTTGTGTTACATACAAGGAAGTAGCCATCACTGTGGCAAATGCTGGAGGATGTTCCACATGCCATCTACCCCAGGACACAGGTCACATACCACTTGATCTGTTCATAGGGGTGTGATGTCTACATTATCACTGGGTTGTACATTTGTTTTCATAATGTAATAAATTCCCCCATTTTTTTTGTTTCATTGCATGTGTCATCACGGTTATGATAGCAATCTTTGGTGTGTGTTGATACTGTCTATATTATACTAATATTATAGTTGAAGTAAATGATTGCCCACAATTTGTAGTCCTTCAGACAGCTGATGGGACACAGTATGTGCATGTCATTCTTGACATCTGGGACTTACATAATGGACAGGAAAGGGCCTAACAGACAGCTCTGATATATAGACCTGATCACTGGACTTGAGATATAGGTCACATCACACATTTTAACATATTTAGATGCCACATATAAGATCCACTGATCTACCCACTTGGTGATATAGGTGTTTAGGGCCACCTCTGACAGTGTTGAGTTAATACCTCAGTGTGGCTTTGTGTCAAATGCCTTGCTCTGGTCAAGATCCACAGGATGATAGTGTTGTCATCATGCATGCCATCAATGACCTTCTTGAGGACATCTAACAGATGAAACAGACATAGATGTAGCATTAACAATTCACTCATGTTTTTTTTTGCACACAGCCAGGCTATTATCAGAGTCCATTTGCAAAAGGTCTATGATTACATGTTGGTCTACCTCACAGATGAGGAGAGTCAGGATGTGTCTATACATGCATGCATCAGGTGCTATCCATCCTCCTCTCACATAGATGCATGTTGATGTACACCCTTCTATGGGAAAATATTCCATCTGGGGTGTGTTGTAATTTGAATCTGTGTCAGGTATGTGTAACTTCTGAGCCATGCCATAGGTGATCTGTGATGTTGTCACAGCCCATTTATTCTGTGTGATAGGCCTGGATGAAAGTAAGACATACTGCCTGTCTTGATATGGCCTAAGGTTTAGACACAATTCCTCACTCATGTATCATTGAGAAGTTCTTCCAGCTGGGAATTAACCCTTATGTCACTAGATAGTTAACCAGTTGGCTCACTGACAGAACATATACTGTGAATATTGGTGAATCAGCCTCTACCAGTACAGCTGTCACCATTAGCATACCCCAAAGATCTGTGCTAGGCCCTTTATTGATTGGAATATATTTCTTGACAGTCCAGGCTAAAGTTTATGGCCTGTGGCTTACCAGGTTTTGCTAATTATTGCATATTGGGTGCAATCACTGAGTCCACCAATGATGTTAACATATTACAGGAGGGGCTAACACAGACAGATGATTGGTGCTAAACCCAGACTGTCTACACATAAATGCAAAAACATGTCATTATTTCTACCTTCTGCAAAGTGCCATTCCCCACTAATTAAAGCATTGACAACAGCCCCCCATGCTCAAATCCTGTAGTGCAAGACCTTGGAACACTTGTAGGTAGCAGTCAGAACCTCGACCACCAAGTTCCACAGTGGTATGGAAAGGCTACTTAGTTCACTTCATAGGTCAGGCCATTGTATCCAGATCTGAGTATGTCATAACAACACTATACTCGACCCTCATCAGAACACTAGCAGAGTATAATGCTCCCTTATGCATTTACCTCACCAGACACCTGCAGCAGCTGGAGGGACCACATGGGTTTCTCACCAAGAAAATACAGAGCCAACAAACCATGCCATGATGCATGTGGATAGACTGAAAGCCCTGTCACTGTAATCTATATCATATAGGATGAGTTGACTTGCGCCTGGCCTACAGACCAGTCTCTGACCCTGGCCTAATGGAATACTGCACATTTATAAATCAGCTATAGCTGATGACATGAGCAGATTCTGGTGAGAGGAAGATGGAAATAGCGGTGTCCCACATGCTGGTGTAAAATGCTATCTCTAATGTCAAGCAAGAGCACAAACACACACACACACACACACACACACACACACACACACACACACACACACACACACACACATGCATGCACCCCAGTTAACTGCAATGAGCAAAGAACGCCTACCTAAGTACACTGATAGAGAACTCTGTGTTTAATACAAGCGTCACAGCATAAGTATGACTTGGAGAGTGTCAAACAACACTTTACATGTGATGACATCAGCAGTCTCTGGCATACCTTTCAACATCTTACAGCAAGAAATCTGGACAAAGCCACACATAATGGAGGGACAAAGGCCCCAAAAGAAGGACACTTTTTAGATATTGGTCTTACAAACATAGAAAGCTGATACAAAAACAGTTTTGCATTAGCATGAATTTTATGAAAGATACAATGTCTGAAACTTAAATATCTGCTATTATTTTCTGACTTCAGTCTTCAATGATTTGCCAGTGATTTGCCAGAAAACCACAATTTTATGAGAAACAAACCAAAATTATGAGGCAAAAATCTGGACTTTCTCCAAAAATCTGGACAATTGAGAGTTATGACATCTGGTGAGGAGAAAATTGTAATATCAGTGTCCCACATGCTAGTGTAAAATCCTCTCTTTAATGTCAATCAAGTGCAGACACAGACTCAGACACACACACATAAACACACACACACGCACACACATACACACACACACACACACACACACACACACACACACACACACACACACACACACACACACACACACACACACACACACCAGTTGACTGTTGTGAGAACAGAACCTCTACTTATCTAAGTACACCAACTAAAAAAACTCTATATTTAACGCAAGTACCACATAATAAGTCTGACTTGGAGAGTATCAGACAGCAATGCATATGTGATAAAATCCGCAGTGTCACATGAGGAGAAGATGGTAATAGCAATGTCATACATGCTGGTGTAAAATGTTCTCTCTAATGTCAAGCACGTGCACAAACACACAAACCTCCAAGTTGACTGCAGTGAGATTAGAACCCCTACATAACTAGGTCCACTAACTAGAGGACTCAGTTTTTTACATGAGTGCCATAGCACAAGTTTTTCTTTTACAAGGCTGCAAGGCAATTTATGGTGGATGACATTAGCAGTGGATGTTGGAGAGAAGATTTTAGATGGCTTGCATGAAATCATAAAATTGATGTGTAGGCATGTGAAAGTGTTAAAATATTGTCAAGCCATGGGATTGGAGTGGTAACTGCAGGATACACACTTATGCTCTTCTGAATAGACAGACAGACAGATAGACAGACGCATTCCCCAATTAACTGAAGTGAGAACAGAATCCCTACCTATCTAACAACATCAACTAGAGAACTCAATAGTTTACACGAGTCACAACACAAGTCTAACTTTTACAAGGCTGCAGGACAATTTCTAGTGTATGACATCAGCAATGGATGTTGGAGACAAGAAGTACAGATAGTTATCCATGTCCAACTGTCAAGATATTAAAGATCTACATACTACCAGAATGATAAGTGTGCAATGTGTAGCATTTATTGGTTATGTGCCCAATGTGCAGGTATACTTTAAGAGAGATTTGCAAATAATATGCAAACAGATGTCCACATTGCTACATGTGCTAGAAAATGTGAATGTATATGGTCATTATAAAAATTTGCACTGTATATAAGACAACAATTGCTATTTATTTCTGTAGTGCAGTTGATAGATTTGTGAAAAGTACTGAGAAACCAAGTTTGCGGTGTAAGGGGGGAGGTAACAGATGGCTACATTGTAAACATTTGTGTTATTTTCTTAGATAATGCCTTCATTTTGTTTATGTTTCCACATGTAGTTTCATGACATGGACACTAAATGTACAGTAAACAAAAGTAATACATGCTATTGTCCACAGCACATGGTGGCAAGGTGTTTGTACATGTGAGATATACACTTCTACTGCTTTCCCTGTTTGTGCATAATTAAGAAGAGCACAATCATGAACGACTATTAACTCTGAACACCAACACAGCCACTTGATAATAAGACCATAACCAGCCAGTATCCAACTCACTTTATTGTACTCTGACATCTCAGCAAACTGTCTTCAAGGAGTAAAACACTTTGTGAAGTGTACCTGCCTATATATACATGCTAGTTAAAACCAATTGCAATCAATTAATTAAACAATAATATCATCAATTAATGAATGAAAAAACTCCAGTTGCATTCTAAATTCAGTCCTTCACATACTTTCCACTTTCCACATGGTCTAGTTCCATAATCTAAAGGACTTTCTACAAGTGTAATAGGGGGACTAGCAAAATAGTTGATTTGGTTAAATATTACTGGGACTTTATAATTTCTCTGAGAGATTTTTCCCAGTGGGTAAATGGTGTGCCAACAATATCCCGCAAAACAGGAAGGAATATCAAGATTTTTTTTGGTTTGAAGTAAGTTGCTAGTCCACCTATTAATCTTGTGGAAATTGTAAAGTATGTGAATGTGTGGTTTTGAGTTTTAGTAATATAAATGGAAAAAAATCAATGTTAAAGGATGTTATAATTGTGAAATGGAGGCCATAGTTTATGCCCTAAGATGTCCATGTAACAAGTTTTATGTGAGGGAGAACAAGAGGTCTTTTAAAGTGAGGTTAAGGGAACATATTAGGGATAATGCAAGAAAAAAGAAAGAACATTCAGTGGCAGAACATTTTAATAAAATACATGGTGTGGAATCTGTAGGATTAAAAGCTACAATATTAGAGAAAATAGAAAACACCCAGCATGGAGATGTGAACATAAAAAATATAATGTTGTTTAAAGAGTCCCTTTACATTCTGAAATTTGATACCTTAGTCCCAAAAGGACTGAATTCTGAATGTACTTGGTGTTTTTCCATTCCTTAATTGATGTTATTATTGTTTAACTAATTGATTGTAATTGGTTTTAACTAGTATGTATATATAGGCACGTAGATTTCACAAAGTGTTTTACTCCTTGAAGGTGGTCATTTGAGATGTCAGAGTACAATAAAGAGCACAATCATGAGGCTCATTGCTAACATTATGAGAGCTCTCAGTACTGAGTGTATGAAACTCACTGGCTGCTTGAATGACTCCATGGCAGCAGGTGTAAATGCACTGAAGCATTTTTTTTGGAGTACAAATGATATAGGGTCCAAATCCAGGTGTATGTAATACATTTAAATAAGTAGTGATAACTTGATCACTTGGCATTGGTATGAGATGCCAAACTCCACTTAAACAAAGAGGACAAAAAGTGAAGGCCTTCATTCTTTTCTTTTGTTACTAATGTGTGTGTTGAATGTGATTCTACTTTTTGACCATATTATAGGTGTTAACATTGAGTATATAGGAAAGTGGTGAAATCAGGGGCGAACAGGGGGAAGAGCAAAGGGAAAGCAATATAGAAATGTGTAGGAGGGAGTTAGGAAATAACCATAGCTATCAATTTCTTCAACAGTGTAAAATGAAAATATGTATAGAATATTATCTGAATTTGGACTGGCAGCTCCACAAACAGGACTGACAGCAATGCAGTCATGTTGTATAGCCAATTGGACCAAATCAAGTGTGTCAAAAAGATGTGTATGAAGTGGAGAGCTATGTATGTGACCATATTTTTGGTGGGACAGATGTTTGTTTTTTTAACTTCAGTAAGAGATGAATGCTGGGTAAGGGGAAATTACATTTCTGGGTCAGGAAAGTTGAGTAGGCAAGGAAGCAAATGCAAACAAACAGGACACATAAGACAAGATACTGGGACAGTGAGGAGCACAAAAGGTTGGGGAACACCATGGTTGAGGTGAGAGGGGGTAACATAAGTGCATGCCCATTAAGGATGAAGGCAGAGAGAATCTAGTCCTCAACCACATAACTTTAATCACCGTTCCCTTACTTTGCTGACTGCTGGAGTTCTTGAGATCTCTTCTTCCTATGGAACATGATGGACAGCCTCTACATCTGACATAGATGTACACCAGTGGTGCTGTGCACCACCTTACATACCCACAATGGTGTCTTCTGGCAGGTGATGAAACTCCCACCTCTGCCAGTACCACTGGAGGCTATCACATCACCAGTTGCTGTGGGTACAGGCAGTGCAGTAGCATCAGAGACAGTACTGCCAGGTTGGGTCCCAGATGTGCTGGTAGTCAGTCAGTGGCGGCTGGTGACTTCAAATCACAGGGGGGCTGCAGGAGACAGCTGAATGGGTGGGGTCAAGGGGAAGGGTGTGGTCAACCAGAAAAGGGAGGAGCTATGCACAAAACCACAAAAAACTAACTTTAATTAAATACGCTGCCCTGGGTGGCAAACCATCATTATGAAAGTCCAATCAAGACAAAAATAAGTGTAGAAGAATAAAAATATTTCAATGCATTGGCTGCATGACAGCTTACTTAATATCTAGATGGAAACAAAAGGTTGTGAGGCATGAAAAAATAAATTACTTTTTAAATACATTACTGGAATGCCAGTCAAAATCAAGTATAAGAAAAACCAGAAGCACTCAACTCAAACCACTTTTCCTTGCACTGCAGTTCTAATTATAATTTATATTCAGCTTTATTAAAGTACCAAGTAACATGCTGAAAGCAGAAATCTATGTGATGCCCCCACTTGTAAAAATGTTTCTTATCCAAAAAAGACCTGCTGCCTGACAACTTGTTTCATGGGGAAAACATGATAAAAGTAAAAAATGAAAAGCAAACAAGAAACAAGCTCAAGATACATTGCTTAAAGGATTACTGTACAGGTTATGGACCACACATGATTGGCATTCTGTTTAGTTTACGGGTAAAGTCTGTAGAGATGACTGGAAGTCTCCAACAAGTGTAATGAGCTTTTTAAAATAATGGAATCCTGTCCTTTAATACCCAAGGCTTATACATTATCTAGTCAAGTATTCTCTGCATGGCAACAACAGAAAGGCTTTCAATGTTGGCAATTCTTTAACAGTATGCTTATTAAAGCTTACTTGCATCTTACAATCTCAGACAAGCTTACCTTATGGTCATTAAAGCATTGCTACTTAAACACAGAGCAACAGGCACTTTGAGTAATAAGCATAAATCTGAGTAATAAGCATAAATCAACAGTACAAAAATATGACAGAAACCAGACCATTCTGCAAAATCAAGGACAGATGAAAAGCCACTGTAGTACTTATGCAGTGTGTCCTCCCCATCCAAGGTAGATACAACTACTCCTTGCCTTGCTTGGACACATCCAGAGTCACTACATGGGGGAGGGGGTGCAACAAGCATGTCACAATTTGAAATCTCTCTGGCTGACTGTGATGGCCCAAACACATTTGTCATACCTCTCAACCTCAAGGGCAAGAAATCTGGACAAAGCCATACACAGAAGTGGGACAAAGGCCCAAAAATAAGGACAATTTTTAAATATTGCTCTAATAAACTTAGAAAGATAATAGAATAGGTCTTGCATTAGTATGACTTTTCTGAAGGGTATAAAATCTGAAACTCAAATGTCTGTCATTTTCTAACTTCAGTCTTTAGTGATTTGTCACTAATTTGCCAAAAAACACAATTTTATGAAAAATGGACCAACAATGTGATGCAAAAATATAAAATAGACACACAATACAGCTGCTACCTGTCAAAGAAGGGACACTTTAATATTAGTACTGCTACCTTGAGCAGCTGACAAAATAAAAGAATCTACATGCATTTCAAGTAATCTATAACTTTGATTATTACAGTTATTTCTTAATTGTAAACCCTCCATGTTTTCTTCCAAAATTGATATTTTGCGGAGGGATTATTAGGGGGGAGAGCAACATTTTGAGCCAAAATTGGGGACAGTTGAGAGGTTGGCTATGCCTAATTCTATAAAGCAATTTATTTGCATGTACCTCTCAACCTGTTAATGCAGTAAATCTGAACAAGGCCAAATATATTGGGGGCACATATAAACAGTACTAAAAATTGCTCTTGTATAAATTGAGACAGTTGATACAACAGCTCTTACTTTAACATGCATTTTTCTGAAGGTTATGAAGTCTGAAACTTATTATTTAGTGACTTAATTCCTAAATGAGTTGCCAGAAAACTACAAATTTTATGAAGAACAAACCAAAAATAAGAAGCAAAAATCTATTCATTCTTTGAAAATCTGGACAGTTGGGAGGTATAGTTCAGCTGGGCCTGTCTGAGTTTGCTGCCCTTCCCCCCTGACAAAATAATGGTTGAATGGAACCTCTGCAGCCATTCCAATGAACCATTACTTGGCTATTTCACTCCATTTACCATAAACACTAAAGTGCATACTGCTTTACTTCTATGATGAGTTGGACTTCATTTGAAAGTTTTATTTTGTATTTTACAGCACAAACACTAAGTCATATGTTAAACAAAGCAATGCAGTCTCACAATGAAAACTTAGCATTAAAACTTCTCTGCCCTTGAAACTCACATTCATTGAAACAGCATTGAAACCCACATTCAAAGAAAATACATTTTGCCAGTGGCAGATAAAGATTAATTTTGGGCTGTTTTCAAATCATAGGCCCCTTGCATATGAAACATACATGTGCTCTTTGATACACCTTCCTCATTGTACTAAAATTATATTCCTTGTACAATACAGTGCACTTGTTAGAGGATGTTTTAAATTTGTTTTGAACATTTTTCCAGTAAGCAATGAACAAACCATATGCACCCATAATGGCAAAACTGCCCAGTTGAGAACATTTATCATAAAAAAAGTCTACTCAGACTTCCACAGTCCACCATTATTAGTAAATATACACAATTCTACAGTCCACCATTATTAGTAAATATGCACAATTCCACAGTCCACCATTATTAGTAAATATGCACAATTCTACAGTCCACCATTATCAGTAAATATGCACAATTCTACAGTCCACCTTTATCAGTAAATATGCACAATTCTACAGTCCATTATCAGTAAATATGCACAATCTCTGAAGTAAGTCATCTAAATAATTCCACATTAAAGAAATCTGTAACTAATGAAGTGGTTGCTGCTAGCAATCACCTTTATATTTCATGGTTTCATCGAAAAATAAAGTGTCTGTTGCCTCTCAGGAATAAATTGCCTATATTACATTAAAAAATGATAAGCTAGTAATAATATTGCAAGAGGAAATGGATGGCAAACTGATAACAGACTCAAAGTTAGTATCTTCACCAAGAAGAACATTCTCAGTACGGCAGCATCCACCCCTTGTGGGAGTAGAACCCACAGCCTTCTGCATCAAAAGCAAATACACAACCTGTTGTGCTATAGTATTAACTAGGCAAAGCACTAAACTTCTATTCCACTGCAGCTCTCAGCTCCTTGTAAAATCTACTCAATACTCAACTGCATCTCAACTTCGCAGCTCAAGAAAACTGGAAAAAGCCAAAATGTATTGGGGGGGGGGTCAAAAGCCCAAAAACCAGGGACACATTAAACATTGCTTGTATAATCTTGGAAAGTTGCTAGAATAAAATGTTGTGTTGCCACCATACATTTTACTGCCAAGGTCCCTGAGCAAAAAACAGTCAAGAGTAACATACCAATACACCACATCAGCTGCTTTGTAAAAGAGAGGAAGACTGAAACTTAAATGGCTATCATTTAGTGAATTCAGTTCTCACCATAGCTGTCAACCTCTTAGTACAAAACACCTGGACAAACCCAGTAATGAGGGAATACAGCCCTCAAACATATTCAGTGAATTCAGTTCTTGCCATAGCTGTCAACGTTAGCACAAAAACCTGGACGAAGCCAATAATGGGGGAATACAGTCCCAAAAATAGGGACAAATTTAAAATATTCATCTTATAAACTTAGAAAATTGCTAGAAAAAAAGGTTGTGCTACTATGTATTCTGAAGAACGTGAAGTTTGAAATTCAAATGCCAGTCAATTTTACTGCTGACAGAACAAAACCAATTTTCAGCAGAGACCCAGGGATTAATACTGCAGACACGTCTTTGTAAAATGACAGGGCACCAGAGCAAATCCACACAAACACAGGGAGGAGATGCAGACTCCACACAGAAGGCACCCCAACCAAGAATCAAACCAGAAAACCTATAGCTGTGAAGCAACAATACTACCACTGCACCATCAAATATGCAAGGAATTAAACAATCAGAAACCTGAAGTCTGAAATTCAAATGTCTGTCAATTTTACTGCTGACAGAACAAAAACAATTTTCAGCAGAGACGCAGGGATTAATACTGCAGACACGTCTTTGTAAAATGGCAGGGCACCAGAGCAAATCCACACAAACACAGGGAGGAGATGCAGACTCCACACAGAAGCCACCCCAACCAAGAATCAAACCAGAAAACCTATAGCTGTGAGGCAACAATACTACCACTGCACCATCAAATATGCAAAGAATTCAACATTCAGAAACCTGAAGTCTGAAATTCAAATGCCTGTCAATTTTATTTAACATTTGTTAATCAGGACAGTCTGACTTGGAACAAAAAAAAACAATTTTCAGCAGAGGCCCAGGAAGAAATAATGCAGACATGTCTTTGTAACATGGGAGGACACAAAAGCAAACCCACACAAACACAGGGAGAAGATACAGACCCCACAAAGAAGGAACCCCAGCCAAGAATCAAACCCGAGAACCTGCAGCTGTGAGGCAACAATGCTACCAGTGCACCATCAAATAAAAACAAACCCATGCAAACACAGGGAGAATATAACAGACCCCACAAAGAAGGAACCCCAGCCAAGAATCAAACCTGAGAACCTGCAGCTGTGAGGCAACAATGCTACCAGTGCAACATCAAATAAAAGCAAACCCACACAAACACAGGGAGAAGATAACAGACCCCACAAATAAGGAACCCCAGCCAAGAATCAAACCTGAGAACCTGCAGCTGTGAGGCAACAATGCTACCAGTGCACCATCAAATAAAAGCAAACCCACACAAACACAGGGAGAAGATAACAGACCCCACAAAGAAGGAACCCCAGCCAAGAATCAAACCTGAAAACCTGCAGCTGTGAGGCAACAATGCTACTACTACACCATCAAATATCAAGCATTGCAACATGTACAAACCACAGATATTATGAGGAACAGATCAGATCAAATATGAGGCAAAAATCTGCAATTTTTTTACAAATGGTGGTGAGTAGGGAACTCAAGTCTTTAACACCTGCATACAGGGTACATGGTTCAAGCCAGAGGTATTCCCTACCACACCACCATGAGCACCTGGGGCATTTACCCACACACACACACACACACACACACACACACACACACACACACACTAAAAAGCACCATACTTCAAACAGTAAATAAAAGCACACACACCATGTATTCAAACAGTACATAAAAGCACACACACCATAAATTCAATCAAGTATAAAAGCAGCAAGTACCATACATTGTAAACGTAAATAGCACCATACACTTACCTGTCTGTTCTCCATAATATCCAGCTAATGTACATCCTGCCTGCGCAATACTCCAAAGACCCATGAGATCCCTGAAATCAAAACTCCTTCCCGACGAGACTGTTCTGTATTACCCGACTGCTGCTGCTGTTGCAGTCTGGCCCTGACACATTATCCCAGTGAGTCTGTGCACAGACGTCTCCTTGTGTTTCCCTATGGGGACTGCCTGGAGCATGCGCATAGACGTGCAGTAGTCGGGACTACTGCGCATGCGTGAAATTTAAAAAGATTATTTTTTTCTATTTTTATTTCTTTTTGTTTTGAGGGGGCTGCAGTCCGGCAGTCCAATAGCACGGGCCGCCCCTGTAGTCAGTGCTGGAGCTGGTGGAGTGGGTCAAACTAAGCCATTGGGGTTGGCCTATCTGCCTGTGCTGTGAAGCATTTAGTGATTTGGTAGAAATGGATGACATGGAGACATTTTGATGACACATAGAGAATAAAAACATGATAAGGATTTGGATGAGAGAAAAAAAAAAGAAATAAAATTAGTACTATCATATGTGACATACAATGAATTATCATAATTATACAACAATATTTATCAGAAGTTTTACATTTAAGCATAGTTTCTAATAACTACAAACTAAATTCCCAGTTGCTCAAAGTAATCCTTGCAATGTGCAGATATTGCATATATACTTGGTCCAATTATACAGGATAAAGTTAACAACAAAGCATATGTGCCACATTTAATTTCTGTAATATTATTAAGGAATTGCACTGTTTTATACTTGTTACTCATGATACTTGAACCTATGATATGTGACTACAACAGTACACTTGACTCCTAAAGATGGTTTGTGCAATAGACTGATGCATGCATACTTAATGTTTATAGTTAGAATATGCATGCTTACTTTGCTACAGCTGTATAAAACAGAAAACACTTTTGTAAAGCAATAATAATACTTCTCCTGTGCTGCAGACATACTACTTGCTTTTCTCAGTCTCTCTAGATGCTCAGCACAGGCTTGCCTATTAGCATCTATTTCAGAATTAGATGTGAAAAGAAAAGTCATAGCAGTCTTGCCTATGTTTAGCTTTCTGTATATTATAAATTCTTATTAACACTCTTACACAACTGTGGGATGTTGCCAGTTTGGAACTCATTCAACCACTGGTTGAGTATATCCCTCTTGCACATTTTAGGTCATTAAAATGGTGCCTCCACTGTTCTCCAGCATAAGGGATGCCAATCACAGTGGATACAATGTTGGCCAGACTATTCCAAGCCTCAGACTTGTACTGGAAGATGGTATATTGTCCCTGTAAAAGCATTAGGCTGTGACACTTTACAAGGAGTCCAGTAAAGATTCTGGACTCCTCAACACCCCACCTCTGTGTCCTAAATTGAGCACCATCCCATATAAAACCAAACATGTCTAACATGAAAGCAATGCAATGGCAAATAATGATTTCCCTCCAATTCCTGTTACCACATTTCCTGGTAGATAGTAAACCAGAACAACTATGCCAACCATGTTTGTGTGAAGGTAAGCAGAGAGCAATAGTGCCAAACAGAGAGGAAAGCAGTTTTGAAAAATGGAAGGCTAATCTGACACTTAACATTAGTTTGAGGGTGTGTGCTGCTGTAACTGTTAGGTGATTACCTTTGCAGACATGCACTAAGGGCATACATTTCGTGATCTGACATGTTTGGTTTGGCTTTATACACTGATGAATTGATTTTTACAGTATGGGATTCAAACCTATACATAAGATGTAAAAAATTTTCTTCCACAGCTGTGATTTTCCATCTTTTCCCACAGAAGACGTGCATCTTAGACGTAGTCATGAATTATTTATAAATACAGATGACATATTGAGGTGCTAACCATGTGTGTGTGTGACCTGACAAGATCCTTGTATATGCATTCATTTGTGTGTATGTCTTATTCAGGTGTGAACGGCATCCAAGTCCAGATAGAAGAATTATACTTACAGAAACATATACAGTATACACTCAGTCATACATCTGAACCTTCAAAACACAGTAAGGGTGTCTTACCCTTCATTCATATAATTCATATCAGCTCCACTGCTATACATAGTTATTATTTATAAATATGTATAGCTTGTAGTAAATGATACTTAATATAATGTGAAATGGAACAAAAGTAAAAAAGTCTACAACTTCCTGTATTGGAACCCAGGACCATATGTATGGCAGCCCTAGACTAACACCTGTGCCAAAGGAATATCAAATTAACACCTGGATATTTACCTGCTGATTACTATAAACAGAACTGTCACAACAGTAAAAAAATATGCTACACGTCCTGTATTAGAACCCAGGACCATCTGATTACAGCCTCACACTTAACACCTGCTGCCACATGAATATTTAAATAACATTTGGATATTTCCCTTTTCATTATTAATTTATGTGTGTTAATCACTGCACACCTCTACTTACCATGTTTGCATGATGGAAAACAAAATAAATGCAACAATATATCATTTTTTACATTTAGAATGTCTACTTCCTGTCTGCAGGTGTTCTCTCTGTTTCCTCTGTGGGCCAATAGTCCAGGTTTTCACAGTGGTAAGCATTGCACAAAAGAGGTGAGCAAAGCTAAAATTGTTTTAGTCTTGTGATCAGTGTTTATTTGGAATTTATTGTGTTTCTCCTATACCCTGTTTGGGCTAAGCTGTGCACCATGCAAATAGTGGACATGTAAAAAAAGGAAATTAGGAGGAAGGAAGAAAATCAATCTATTTAATAAATAACACTATGAAACTTATGTTGGAATACATGAAATATTTCACACAGACCTGGATTTGAAGTATCAATCCAATGAATATTCAAAACACAGTAAGGATGTCTTATCCCTCTTTGCCACAGAAACAGCTTTGCAACAGAGAATAAAAATCATTATGCATACAAGCAACTGCAACATCATCCACAGTATTAACAAAACACATGACAGCTGTACACTTCTGAGTTGTTTGTACATGTATTAATTTCAGATGCAGTGCACTCAGTGATCATGCAGAATTTGTGATTATTGCTTGTAGAAATGCAGCTCTGTCTTATCTCTCTGTGTTTTTTCCTTATTCCTCTCTTATATTATCAGTAACCTGAGACATGCAATCTGTTAGGCATTCTGTATTTTTATCCTTAAAATGTGTGAGGATATAAAATGGCAATAATATACAGTTGTCAAGAAATGCAGGGGAGGTTGGATGTTAATGAACAGAAACTGTGAAATGTGTGTTTTTTACTTACATTTAAAACCTTGATACAATTGCCTCTACACTTTGTAAGTCTAACCTGGCTGAAGTGCCCAGTGGAGGTAAACGAGTCTGAACTGATGTTGTGTTTTTCTTCTCCCTACCAGTAATCATTCACAGTTGCAATCCATTAGCAACAAATACTGAGAGAGTGTCTGCACTATGTTTCCATCAGCTACACAGAGCCAAGAATTTGGGATTCTTCAATGCTAATGAGTTAACACCTCATTTGCATCTTCAGTGTGCTCACAACACTGAACTGCACTATAAAAAGGGAACTGTGCAGCTAGGGAGCCAGAAGATGAGGTGACTTGTTTATGTTGATAACACAGAGGAAGATTGCTATTACTTTGGATTTATCTGCACAGAAGACTACTGATCTTGATAAGGCATGACTGCATTTTTCGATTATGTACTGAATATGCTTACATGTCACTAAGAAAACTATATATATATATATATATATATATATATATATATATATGTTGTTGTGTCTTTCGGCTTTTCCCGGTTAGGGGTCGCCACAGAGGAACTCTGGTCTGCTAATGATTGGTAGTTGATTTTTACATGCCGAGTTAGCAGCCCTGATGCACAACCTTCATGCATTTCTCCACGCAGAAGACGCTCTAGCTGAGAATCGAACCGGACAGCGTCTTACTGTGAGTCAACAACGCTACCGCAGCACCACCACCGCGGGTTTTTATATATATATATATATATATATATATATATATATATATATATATATATATATGTATATAAAAATATATATACACACACACATTAGCAAATGCTTTTATCTATATGCACTTCTTAGAAGTTTACTGGTGGCATAGGAATTTTTATCAGGGGATTTTACTTTCTCAGATGCACAGCCTTATTAACTGTCATTACAAGTGCTAATGTTACAGCTGTTTTTCTCTTTACACTTTTCTATTGTCAGTTCAGTGAAATGTAAATGTCCTAAATTGTCAATGACACAGGTGTGTTAGTCTTCTAGGATGGCCATAGACAACTTTAGGAGAGTACTAGCCACAGGCAGAGGTGACTGGCAATTGCATAACATTTAATGTTATATGGTAGATGTGTACACATGTTTTTGGGAGAGTATATTTGATAGCACTTTTAGCAGTTCACTCATGGTTTATTAACAAAATGTATTTGCCTGTTATTTTAGGTGTAGGGGAGCCAAGTTCCATTTCTGTGTTGGCACATATAAAATTGTTTGTTCAGAGGTTTGCTTTACTATAGTTGCTCTCCTTGTTTTGGATCCAACCTTGCTCTGTGTGTGACTGTCATATGTTACAACCACATAAATCCTTTTTTATATTTGAATATCTTGTCTGTTTTTGTTTCTCAAGTGGGTAATATTGAAAAACTACCTTTTATGTGTTATATCGAAGCAGGACTTTTATTTATGTGATTTATTATGTGTATTATCTTTCTTCTGTGTTTTATGTCACCAAGGATTATGGCACCCATGTTCCCAATCCCTGTAAACACCCTTCAGTGACCCTGAGGATGAAGTAATTGTCAAAGCATTTAGGCAACATGGTGCTTTCTGCTTGAAAGAGGATGTAGGGATATGTCTGTGTGAATGCAAATTTGGCAGGTGATGGTGTCTGATGTAAATGTAGTAGGTGGCCTTAGCAGGATATATGATCAGGTGCATCATAGGGCCACTGACATTAATTCATTGGCCCGAAGGACAGCAGCTGCAGTGGCTTGTGGATGGATGGCTACCAGGGGGACAGGTACAGAGCTACCACTGACACCAAATGAAGAGTTCTTGTTCACCGTCAGGGATTCAGAAAGCTCAGTTGAAAGTACACAACAGTATGCAAATGATGTTGGTGCTGCTGTTGCTGGGAGAGCAAGTGTATCCCAGGAGAAAATTCCAAACAGCATTACCTATCTCAACTGTTAAATACTTCTTCTGTATTAAATTATTGACAGCAGTACTCAAGTTCTGTTTAACATCATTTTTTTTTGGGGGGGGGTATTTGTAGATTGATACAGTTAACAGTACTTTCTGGTTGATTACATGTGGGCTTGGGGTGGATGTGTCATCCATATTTTTGTTAGAAGTATCATTAATGGACATGTAAAGGGCTTAACTCCCTGTATTACTATTAAATTCTGATGATGGAATCCTTACCTTTTGCTTAACTCCTTCCAGGACCATCCTCCATAGGAATCCTAGAATCACCTGCACATGGTAAGCCAAACATTTTTATGTCAGTACTGATGAGCAGTTCTAAGAAATATTTATTTTATCCATATGTGTGATGTGAGTGTCAGGATTGTTCTGTTTATTGCTGTACTGTCTGTAATAGTGCCACCACTGTTAGCTTGTTAGCATATATTGGACTATAGGAGTGTAGGTATTAATTAATTTCTTTCCTGTGTCTGTTGCTTATTATCACAGGTGATCCTGACAGTGAAAGTGCAGGATTCTTACATGCTGATGTCAGAATATTAGGAGGCGCAGGGTGCAAAGGTTGAATCAGACACTGAGGTTGAAATTCAACCATCCCATGTAAATCCATCGGACATAGCCAGTAGGCCTATACCAACCCATTCCCATGAGCCATCATATATTAATCAGGTGGAGGATTAGACACTCAATCAGGGTACTGTGGTTACTGCGGCTTCAATGACTGTTAAATCTGGCCATAGCAAAAGTGTGGGCGAGATGTCATGCGGGACAGTTGGTAGGGGTGCCCAGAAGATGCCTGCTGTCCATCCTCCACTGGATCCAGTTGTGTTTTCTTGTGCCACTATATATATATATATATATATATATATATATATATATATATATATATATATATATATATATATATATATATATATATATATATATATATATATATATATGTGTGTGTGTGTCTAGGGCCATCATGGAGGCACAGGCATGCTACAGAGAAAGGTTTAGGGTTGTAAATGTGGCATAGGTTCACATGCATGACTTCCTCTACTGTGTTGCCGATTCATTTGATCAGATGAATGACAAATTGAAACTGGCAGTGTCTGTGATGGAATATCTGCTGGGAGGGGCATGGCATCCACATGGGCATAGGTAAGCTCCATCATCTGATGTTAGCCAATGTGACCATGCCCAGTCATGCTTACATAGTGGCACTACTTCCACTGCTCCATTGGTGGTTGAGGTGTTCATACCCAGACATGGCAGGCAATGGGGTAATGGTCCTGGGCATCCTCATGTAGAGAGCTCATCCAGCAGACATCAGCAACATTCAGGTAGCAGCACTGCATCCACCCATGGGCATGGATATTCAAGTGCAACTCCTGGCAGAGCCAGGCCTCATGGTTGGGTATGGCAATGATGAACTGCTACCTCTGCTGTGCATGACTTACACCTGTCCATCATACCAAGATGAAGAGCTTGCACAGAGCTTGGCTGTCCTCCTGTCCTCTTGTAAACACTCACACAGCAATTTCAACTGATGGACCATACATATACAGACACACACACACACACACACACACACACACACACACACACACACACACACACACACACACACACACACACACACACAATAGTTACATGGTTCAGCTTACCCATTCTATCTCAATGGCCACTTGTTACTTTATTCAAATGTATGTCTGTTTCTCTTTCTTACTTGCATGCACTCACTTACCCTTTGTGTCAGCCTAGGCTTCTTCCCCAAGCCACCCCACCCTATCACACCCCACACACAACACCCTGTGAAATTCATAACTTTGGCATATCCTTGTTTTCTAACTTTTGGATTCAGGGATACATACGCTTTGTGTGTGATGTTCAGGGTGCATAACTGACAGTGTTTAGTATATCTGTGTTTGTGATATTGTTTTGCTAATTGTCCTTTTTACATACTTTGCACTTACAAAATTAGATAGTTGATAAAAGCAAAATAGTTTTTGCATCAGTATTTTTAAGAATGTTCTAAGGGTTTTGAAGTCTGAAACTTAAATGTGTCTCAATTTCTAACTTCTGTCTTTAATGATTTCCCAGTATAAAAGTATGTGGCCAAACTGAGGACATTCAGTGACCATCAGTACTTTTGTGAGGTATGAATGTGTGAAACTTTGATGCCTGAGGTCTTTTACTTGATAGAGAACTTGTGTATTCACATAAGTCTCTACTGTCACATGTTGAAGTCATTGCTGTTCAAATCACCTACTTTTATTTACTTACTTACATTACCAAGTAACAGCATGCAAGGATATGGCATTCATTTGTATTATTACACAATTATGTTTTAACACTCCAGGTTCATCACTTACCTTGTAAATCCAGCAGTTGATACAGTTTTAGATCAGGGCAGAGTCTGTGTGATGCTAGGAGTACACAGCCATTACGTGGGTAGGTAAAGGTTGTGAGCATTGCCTGGCATCAGTGTTACTATATGTATGTGGATAAGGTGAAGGTTTTAGCCTCTTAGGTGGTCAGTGAGTCTACTATGGTTTACCTCTTAGCCAGTGTGAGGGCATATTGAGCATGTCTTCATCTGCCTACAACCACAGTAGCTCCTGGTCCTTCCTCTGACTCTTCAACTGTGTGTGGCTGTCATGACCTTGCCATTTGTGGAGGGATTTGTGGCCCTTCCCCTTGTTGATCCTGCTGAAGCTGTTTTCTCAGGATAATGTTGTGAAACATGGCACATACTGTGAAGATTTCAATACATGTACATGGATTGTAGTGCAGGGCTCCACCAGATGTATCTAGGCACTGGAACTGGGACTTCAGCAGCCCAAACACATACTTTATGATATTTCTGGTTTGAACATCTGCTTCATTATGGAGTTCTTCAGCAGGTAATGTGTGCATTCTGATGGGCATCATCAGCCATGGTTCCAGTGCATAACCTGCATCCCCTAGTAAATGACTCCATGGGATATCACCCCTAGTGAGCATCTGATTCATTTGCAAGGTGTGCCTGATATGTGAGCCAAAGTAACTGCCTGGGTTGCAAGCACACACATTCAAGATGATTCCTTTAGCATTACACATGACTTGGTAGTTAACAGAGTGGAAGACATTTCTATTTATGTAGATCCTTACCTGTTCCCTGGGTGGTGCCTTAATTTCTATATGTGTACAATCTATGGCACCCAATAATTCAGGGCAGTGTGCTACAGGGTAGAACTCCTGCATTTTTCTGACCCTGTCCTCAGGTGTAAGGGGAAAATATATGTGGTCACTGCATGTTGGAACATAACATTCAGGAACTGATCAAGTATCTTGGATACAGATGCCTGGGATATCAACAGCATGTTCCTTGTTGGTCTCTGAAAGGTTCCTGTAGCTAAAATTCTAAGTGTTACACATACTTTTGCCTCCACTCATATTGGCCCCCCTCGGTTTACTCTGGGTCTGAGTTGAGGGTGATGGAGGTTGCAGAGTTCCTGTTGTATGTCTGCATTCACCCTGTAGTACTCTACAATTTCTAACTCATGCAGATTTTGATAAGTTAAACAACGTCTAAAAACTCTTCTCCTTCTTCGCCATGGTCTGTTAGAAGCAGCACCAGCATAGACTTCAGCCTGTTCCAAATACACATGAATTTAAGCCACAGTGGCCCCTACCATTCTAAATGTGTAGGCTCCTTTCTGTGGCTGTATTCCAATAGGTTTTGGAATTTAAAGGGAAAACCAGCACTGAGTCTACACAGTTCCTTTTATTGTTTGTTGAATAGCTCCTCCATCTTGGATTGGTTGATTAGCATACAGTTCAGTTGCTTATGCTGTACTTAGCATGCCACTGTGTTCACTGTTTGTGTACCTCCAAATGCCATGTAGAGCTTCTTACTGAATACAAAACAGTGCACTACCATTGTGCATGACACCGCAATGTGCACACAGTCATAGCTAACCATTTAGGGTTTGTTAAATCTGCCTTGTGAAATATAGTTCATGTGCTGCATAAAACAAATAGAAATGTAATCTTTATTTTACTTAAATAATAAGAGATAAGTGAAAATACATTCAAATATCTCAATGAACGTTTCTTCTTAAATGTCATCATTCACCTTTAACTGCAATGCTGGCTTGGAGTATATAACATAATGCATCATTTTGTAGACTTGAGATATTTGCTCTGAAGCTTGCAACAATTTTGTATGTATGTGAGAGGTTCTACCTGACATAGTCGAAACCACACAACACCGACAACGACATCACCGACACCACATAATCGACAGTGCATTAACACGAAACATCACATACCCGACAACGAAATAACCGACGGTACACAAACACGAAACCCCATACACTACACACCACAATAACAACAATAAAAAACAAAACACATCCCCATTCCACAAACCACACACACAACACAAGCACACCAAAATCCTTACAAACCCACACTAAACCTTACATACACAACTATCGACAACCCTAACCCTAAGGTCCGTCACTATCGCTGCATTACCTAACCCGCTCCCTAACCCTAACTCACTTAATCCGCCCTAACCCAAAGTCTATCCCTACCGCACACTTACCTAACCCGCTCCCTAACCCTAACTCACTTAACCCGCCCCTATCCCAAAGTCTATCCCTACCGCACACTTACCTAACCCACTCCCTAACCCTAACTCACTTAACCCGCCCCTATCCCAAAGTCTATCCCTACCGCACACTTACCTAACCCGCTCCCTAACCCTAACTCACTTAACCCACCCCTATCCCCACAGACCGTCAATATCCACACTTACCTGACGCGCACCCTAACGTCCGTCACTACCGCATACTCACACAGCCTTTTCCCATGTCGGCATCCTCGGCGTCGGTGTTGTCATCCGTCGTGTCGGTCTTCTGCATTGTCGATGTTCTGGCACTCGCGATTCACGTCGGTCTTCTTCATTGTCGATCTTCTGGAGCTCCGGATTCCGTTGTCGGTGTTCTACGCTGTCGACTAAGTCAGGTAGAACCATGTGAGAACATTTATTTGGCATGGGACAGCTGACTCACTTGAATCTGTTGTTAAAACTACAGGGAATATGAAACTAGTAACAGGGTTTTAAAAACTGCAAGAAACTAAGAAAAAAAAAAAAGTCTTTGCACTTTCTATATTCTTTCTAGTAAAGGTTGAGAAGCAGAACAGTTTGAAAATTCCAAAATGGAATTAATTCTGTTCTGGTTGTGTGAGCAAATAAAGAAAATTCATTGACTTGCAACTTCAATCTTTCTTGTCATGGTAATACTGACCAAGAAGACACTATAACAGCAGCAAAGAACAAAAGCAAAAACAGTAGCAAAACCAAGAACAAAAAACATCCAACCACTACCAGGTAAATTGAAAGGGACAAGGTTAATCCAAGACAGTTGAGTTTTTATGTCTAACAAAGAGTAGGACATCTTCAGAACTGTTCATACATGAATCGTCCACCATTTTCCAATCTAGAAGTCAAATCAGATAAGAAATCATGTAGCAGAAGAAAACCATTTCATCACACAGCAAAATAAAAACATTGCTTATTGCTGCTGAAATGATCCTTTATTATTCTGTTCTAAAAATCTGCTTCAAACATTTTCAGTCTTGCTAAATAACCACAGTAGACAATGTGGTGAAAGCATGTCCTCTTACCTCCTTATCTGTATGGATGGTCTTAAATTCTCTATTGCAGATGATTGAAAAGTAGGGCATGATGAAAATAACTATGAATGGAGAATAAGTAAATTATGTCACTTCTAATGACAATGCACAAACGCTAAACTTCTTTAGATATCTTCTTTTATGATTTCTCTGTTTTTCCCACATACTGCTCCACCCCCACCCTGACGTTTTTAAAACAAAAGTTGCATGTCTTGTTTAACATTCTGTGATACTCTGCTTTAAAGATGCATTTCTCACTACTGCAGTATCATACAGAACCAGGTCAGCTTCCCAAAACTCTCTCCCCTCACCATACACACACCCTGGCAGCCCATAGGCTAAGCTCTTTTGTAGGGAACTATAAAACCAGCTAGGAAGACAAAAACAAAATGATTTATTTATTTATTATTTTATTTATTTATTGCTTTTGCTTAATACGATTGTCCGACTGGGCACAAGCAGAGGACTGAGAAGAAGTGTTCCATTTTAAACTATGAGTAGAAGGCAGTTATACAAGATTTTCATAACAAATGTACATACATAGAATAGCAGTGCTATGACAGTTAATCAAAAAATAAATGTATATACATAGACTAGTAAATGTATATGCATGGAATAGTAAATGAACATACATGGAATTGTAATGATAAGGCAGTTAGTGAAAACAGGACAGTTAAATAAAGAATACAGAAAAATATTAGCAGATATCTAGCTTATTAGGGTCTAGTTACTTACAAATGGAATCAGTTGAAAATAGAAAATGAGAAGGAAACAGTGAAGTAATTATAGAATAAAGATGGTTTCAAATTATAAAGAAGCATTGAGGAGTCCAGGTAAATGAGATATAAAGACAGTAGGGCAGAGAAAGGTTATCACCCACTAGGATTCTATAGCCTAAGAATCTTATTCTATGGATAGTGAACCTATGGAAACTTTCTCTTTTTTTTTGAGAATGTTGTCAGACTGAGGGATGCATTTGCTTTGGAACAGACATATGTTCCCCCAAAGTCGAGCAAATATGATTTATTTGAACACGAAGCTCCTAACTCTGTACCCACTAATATACCTCTTCAAATGCTCAATGTTCAACATCTACTAATGCATAAGCATCTTTTATACTGTAGTAGGTACGTCTGCTTTCATATGAGTGTAATCGAATTAGCAAGTATATGTGTAATTGTTAATGTATACTATTCAATGCCTGTTCATGTATATTACTGAGTGTCTTTTTAAACATGTTTTAATACTTTGGAGCTTTTTTTCCCAGGGCCTCCACTGGAAAGGGTATTTTGATTACAGTCAGTCATACATACTCTGTAAACAAAAATAAAAAATAAAATTATTTTTTAAAACATTTCATGCTAAGTTAGGGCCCAGTCTAACAGGGCCTTAACTTCCTTACTGTCATATTGGAAAGGAGCAGACTCTAAAACCATTCTAGAGGCAGTAACTTGGTTGTCCATCCATACATTTGCAAGACACCACAAAAAGGATTCCTTCTTTAGGTACAGAGGAGGCATTGCAAGGATCATCACCCAGGGGGTCCTGGACCCTTAACCTTCCTCCTCCCAGGTTGGGTAAGTTTTGGTAATCTGCCAATATGCTACTGCGTTTGTGAGAATCATGAATATAATATACTTGTATAAATTTCACTTAACTGTAACAGTAGCTTTTCAAAATTTTCACTGCTGCAGTAGCTTCTCCCAATCATGATCCCCCTTTTTGTACAAAATTGGAGTAGGGTATAACCTTTATTGCTGAAGTTGATGTTGCTGATGTCAATGTGTACTTTAATTTCAATAGTTATAGATAGCTCAGGCTGAGTTCCCCATTTTATTTTTGAGAAATAAGCCTCTGAAGATTTTAGTCACCATGGCTGCTTTCATAGTTCCCCTCAAAAAGAGGTTAGCCTATAGGCAACCAGAATGGCTGTATGGGAGAGGATTAGTTTAGGAAGCTGTCTGAGTGCTGTATCCTTGGCAAAATGTAACCCATAGGCAATTGGAGCAGAGAAGAATTCAAACATTACCTATAGGCTCCTGCAGCAGACAAAAAAATGAACATCTACTGTTATGAGGAAATGCAACTTGCACAACCATACTTTTCTGACCTGTCAAATCAGAAAAATGAAAAATCTGTTAACAAACTCTACCAGGAGAAAAGAATGCACTACTATGGAAATGCACATCTACTCAAATATGCAGAAAGAAAAAAAATACTGCCTGCAATAAGTACTATAAAAACAAACCCTAAAAATAAATAAATATATGAATAATTGATATCTCTCTTTTGTAAAGGCATTGTCCCCACAAAGTCACTAAAAAATACAAACTCCTCTGTTTTGATATATTACAACAACTCCCTTAAACCTTCCTTGCCATAGTTCTATATATTTTTATTTACTCCTTTGTCTTGTTTAATAAATTGCTCCTATCCTTCTTTGCTTAGTATATGTTATAGCAAGCCATTATGCTTCTCCCTGCATTTATTTTTATTATACAACAACCCCCCATTAATATTCCAAAACATGCATGCTGATTGGTCAGCATGCACGTTGTAAATCAGACTTATACTAATAGAAAAAGGTCCAGGTGCTTTTCAGAAAGGAAGATCTCCGTTGCTTAAGTTGCCTCGCTATGTTAAACTCCTTTAACATAGCGAGACAGTTTCAAAAAAGCAACAGAGATCTTGCTTTCTCCATTTCTTCCACCCACAGCTCTGATGTACTGCATAAGCATACGCATGCACAGTACATCAGAACTGCCGCAGAATACCAGACAGCTGTGGAAGGGCAGCATGGAGGCATTATACAATGCCATTATTTAAGAAAAGTAAGTATTTTTTTTCTTAAATAATGTCATTGTATAATAGCAATATCCCACTTCTGGGTGTGGGTCATGCTGGATTTACCCACGGTTGTCTTTGTTTGGCCACTTGGGCTTTGCCCTCGTGACCAAACCACATCAACCGTGGGTAAATCCAGCATTACCCGCACCCAGGCATGGGTTATTGCTTAATTATATTACACGATTACTTCATGGTTCCAAACCTGATATATTTCACCTTCCCTGAATCACAGTTAATAGTTTCCAGCAATCTTATAAAGGTATTGTAACCCTGGATATCTTTAATACTACTCAAGTTAAATGCAAATGCATCATGTTGACATCTCACCCTCCTCTTTATGTTGTTGTTTTTTTAGTTTTCTAATTTTACAGCTTTAACTTCCCAGCTTTATTCTGAACTTGATTTGCTTTATTCAATAATGAATGCTGCAAATCTCTATGATACTCATATTTTCCATATTTTAGCAGCCTTATTTTTAATCAAGCATCAGAAAACTGTAATGCTCTTTTGTTCACTTCTTTTTATGTCATTGTTTCATCAGTGTTCCTGGCAATGTTGACATTCCCTATTTAATAGTATTTCTTTCTCTAATTCTGACTGCATACCTTTGTTTTCTTTATTATTATTAAATGTTTCCATACTTACTTTTTTCATCACTTATAGTTGTTTACTTCAGGCCCTCCTTCCCCATGTATTATCCAGGTATGCTGGCTTAAAAATGTTCTTTTCCATACAATAACATATTTGCATTTCCAGCTATTTAGAAAAATGCCCTGGCTCATTACTTTTGTTAACTATATTGGGGTGTTTTGTTTAAAGTGTGTTGCTCATGTCACTTCTGAGGTATATGATGTTTGGTAGTTAACAATCAGTCTTTAGCTTTACTTTAATTGCCCATCTCATGTTAGTGAATATTTATATTCACTATTATGTCTATATTTCTTGAAGTGCACACCATTTCTTCTATCAGTGTCCCGTCTGTACTGACTTTATACTCTCATTCTGTAATTCCTATTTCTATTCCACTATTCATGGTATGAAAATAAGTATTCTTATCACACATTAAAGCAGCAAAACAATGAAGATCTTCCTAGGGTAAGTAACCTTTTGTGCGAGATGGTGAACTTTACCCTTTTCCCAACTGTAGTGCGATCGTGGAGTTGTTATATTTAGTTGGGGGTATCAGGGGTGCAGCCTCCCACATTGGGGATTGTGGGCAGCTTAGCCCCCCACCAGGGTGGGTTAGGGATGGCGTGGTTTGGGTTTTGTTTCTTTTTGGGTAAGTGGTTATTTACCCTGTGAAGATCTTCATTGTTTCACTGCCTTGATGAAGTGGGAGTTCGATATTTTGAGTGTCGACAAAGTGAGATTTGATAATATGGGAATTTGATAAATTGAGGTAATTATATATATATATATATATATATATATATATATATATATATATATATATATATATATATATATATATATATATGCACACACACACATATACATATACATATATATATATATATATATATATATATATATATATATATATATATATATATATATATATATATATATATATATATTGTTTTGTACTGAATTCCAAAAAGTGTTGTATCATATCATGAACTTGAAGGAAATGTCACAGACCTTTCTTCCTTCTTCATAAACTGCTGTTTAAAGATATACTGCTATACAACTTAACATCTAGAAAATTCTTTGTTAAATAAATGTTTAGAAAGGTCTCCATCTTTCCTCTGTATCATGTTTTGATAATCATTACAGACATTCTTTGACACTGCAACTTATCTTAGTTTAGGTGTGCTTACACATGCTTGAGGTAAAACTGCTCGAGCATGAGTAGCCTGTAGAAAAAAAAAACAGATGAATGGTATAACACCAAATACTGTTTCCCATACAAAATTATTGCCTGTGTGGTTTCTAATTGTCCACCAGCAATGATTCAATTCTTTAGGGATATTTCTCCATTCTTCAAGTTGGTGCATCTGTGGAGTTGGTATATATAATTTGGGAGGTTTTGTGGGCTTGACCCTCTGTAAAAGCAAGAAAAAATGAAGTTTTCATCCTTCTGTCTTTTGGGTACTTTTTTTCATTATTTTTGAAATACCAGAGTTCAGTAAGTTAGCATTTCACAGTAGAACCCTTAGTTTTATTACATTGTTTTTAACGACCCTTACTTTCTAGCTCTTATTCTTCTTGCTCAGTCATTTTCCTGCTGAGGTGTACACCTGTAATGCTGCAGTGGCAGGTATATGGTCTTTACCACTTTTTTAACCTTCATTACCACTCTTTCATTCTCAAACGTATTAGAAATCTTATATTCTCATATTCCAGGCTGGTGGGTAAAAAATAATTGTATGGTAATCTTCTCAGCCAAATTAATAATAAATGATGTTTGATTAAACTTGATGTACTTAGCATGAAAGAGGTATTTTATAGGATCATGGGATCATAGGAGACTACTATGCTATCGACCCAGAGGTCATTTTAAGCTTAGCCATTTCATCCCAATGTAATACTCTACAAATGCTAGTCAATACCCAAGATTGTATTTAGTGATGACTGTCCATTTTGAAAATGAGAAGAGGAATTCCCCTCCACCAATAGAAGCCACTATAAAATATGAAGGAACTTTTTATTAGAATTCAAAATAGTAGACTAATAGCCAAACAGATTTTACAATTTCATCTTAGAATTAATAAAAAGTTCCAGAAAGTACAAACAATTTAGATTCAGCTTAACAGAAGTCTTAAAGCTCCATTAATTCTCTAAATGTTCACATCTTCAGTGAAAGGCTTCTCATTTCTTCTTAGTATCACACAAAACATGCCACATGTTTCCTTTCTAAATTATTAATAGGTAAGCCAGTTTGCAATTAAAGCAATCTAATGCACTTCTTGCATTTTATTCAGCAATATCAATTGCATCAACCAACATCAATTGCAATCTTTCATGTGCTTTTCTTGCTATGCCAATCTTGCATGAAATTCTAGTTTCATATTTATATAGTTTGCATCCTTCCAACTGGCAAGTTCTGTTTTCATATAAAAGTTATTTTATTTGAGCAATACATTTTATATTGTTTTTTTCTTTGCTTTATTTAGAGCTCTTCATTCATATTATATCTTTCTATTCTTTTTTAATGTTTCCTATTTACATCTATTTTCTAATATGATAAACATATGTTGTCTCATGCATTAGATATTTAATTGCAAATCATCATTTTGATGACAATTTTTTGTTTTATTTCTTTTTTTCTCAGTTATCTCCATCCAAAAATAAATATAAATAATCCTGATTGTGTATCTATGCATTGTACTTCACCCACCATGGTGTTGTTGTTGTTTGTCTTTCAGCTTTCTCCGGTTAGGGGTCGCCACAGCGAAACTCTGGCCTGCTAATGATTGCCAGTTGGTTTTTATGGTGTCGAGTTGCCAGCCCAATGCTCAACCTTCAACGAAGGCATGCCCATTCAACGCATGTCTTTTGAATGCCCACTCGACCGCAGGGAGGATATGCAGACTCCACACAGAAGGCACACCCAACCCAAGCCAACAATCGAACGGGAGAGCCTCTTGCTGTGGGGCAACAATGCTACCGCTGCACCACCGCGGAAGTCACTTCTTCCAAATTTCCTTCATGATAATTTTGTGACACATAGTTATGCATCCATTGGTCTTCTAATTGTTTTATACCATTTATTTTATTTGTACTACAATAATTCTCCCTTCAAAAGAAATACTGTTAGATATTCTGCCTACAATTTTCTCTAGTTCTCCTTTACCAACATTTTTGTCTGTGTGTGAAAAGAAATCAAGTCAGTGTTTAATATTACTAAGTCTCTTTTCTAATATGTTCATATTAAACTGTTTGTTTACTGAAGTACATTAGTCATCTCACATTACTCTGAACCATTTTATAAACAATAAATCTATTTGTTTATATTTGTATTTTTTAACTGAGGTACAGAAATGTATAGTCCTTTTTTTTTCAGACAGCCAAGGAGCACTATATTGTTTAGTCAAATGAATTCCAGGATCTAAACATAAAGAAAGAAAAAAATAGACACAACCACAACGTTTTAGCAGCAAAACTAAAACCACAATGGCCAACCTTATATTTTTATTTCCTGTACCTGATGCTTTTTCGCTATACTTTTAATTTTCCTTCCTGGTTCAATATCCCGTATCACAGTTTTCAAAAACTATACAACAGAATTTCTTTAATTTCTGGTTAATACATGTTATTTCTATATTTGACGGCTTATATAAGTACAGCCCTTTACTTTTCCATAATTTTTAAATTACTGATATAGAAAATGTATTGCACAGTCTTCAATACACACAAATGCTGCACTCTCTTGTTGACACAAAAAGCATTTTCAGTACACAAAATATTTTCATATAATATATTTATAGACAGAATATATTTCTTGTATCTTCAAAACTATCTAATAATTTAATTTTACTCACTATATTGATGTTTATTAAATGCCTGTTGATATCAACTATCCTTAAAGTTACAATGATTTCCTTCCTCCAGTAAACATTATTTAGCCCTGTTTATACCTTTAGACATTTATCTGAGAACAGCCTACTGATATTTTTAGGTGTCTAATATTGCATGTTCACATTAAACTAGTAATTGAAAAAAAACATGCTTTCATATATGTTATTAAAATATTTCATTGTAAGTTTTACATGGTAAAAATACAACTACATTGATATTTGGCATGTGTGTAATAGAACCCATATGGAGATAAATGTTCAAATACTATGTAGTTACAGTGTCAGAGCATTTATATTTCTCTAAATATCATAACAACCAAACATACAGGGTCAGAACTGCTTAGCTTCATTTAAAAGATAACTGATGGATGAAGTAAATGTGGATAAAATTCTCTGTGTAGTTTGAAATGTTGCTGATCTATTGTAAGGGATTTACACAACAATACAACATTAATATTTACATAAAATATAGTTTAAGACCTAGAATTTAATGGGTGCTTCCAGTGTAGGGACTATTTTGTGCTGAATAATTTTCAATTTATAGTTTTATTGCAGAGCATGTGATACTAAAGAATAAAACTTATTTCAACACTGATGGTGTTTAACTTAAACGAACACAGGGGGGGTTTCTTTTGTGATCATGTGATGCGAGTACAAGTATTTAAGCAAACTAATTGTTGTAAAGGTGTTTCTGATGATGTCAAAGGGTTAAGGCCAACAAAAGCGCTAAAATAAAACAGTGTTTGCTGTGGATTGCTTGGTTGCTGGTTCCTGCTGCATTTCTTCATATTAGTTTTCTGCATTTTGAATCTTCTTGGTTTGTGTTTGTTATAGAGACAGACACTGCGACTGACAACGCTACAGCTGGTTCCCTTCGAGAACTGAACCAGTCAATAGGGAGCCTTGCAGCACTTATACAGGTGCTGTCACAACAAATAATGGACTTGGGCAAGAACCTTAGTGCCCTACCTACTACTTTTGGGTCTCACAATTCGAATTTGGGTAGAATTACCTAGATGCAAGATTCTTTAATTCCTCCCGGATAAGGGAGCCCTATCCCTGCCTCATCGTCTTCTTCGCACCTTGTGGATAGTCGACAGACAGCAGAGGGCGGTACCAATAACTCAGTTCAAACAGGAACGGAACCAGCATCCTTTTCTTTAGCGGAATGGATGAGTGAAGGTGTTCAGCGTGAATTCAAAAGTATTACACTGAACAACAGTGGTGGAACAGTCGATGAACAACTAATTTTCTTTGAAAAGGAACTATTGAAATTTTAGAAATTGCAAGTGGAAAATGATAATTTAAGAGAATATTTGCATAGAGAGCATGTACTAAAGGGACTGAGAACTTGGAAATTTCCCACAGGTACAGTGCAAGGGTCAGATTTTCACAATGACTTAATAGCAATGTTTAATAGACATGGTTGTGAATTTTTGGAATTGTTGTTAAAAGACAATGATATAAAAATGAACAGGTTGAAAAACACCATTGATGAATGTGATCTGTGGTTAAAAAATGATTTATGTTTTCAGTTCAAGGTAGATAAATACAGGGCTATTTTTGTTAACATAGACAAAATGGTAAATGAATTTGTGAACAAAAAAAAAAAACAAAAAAAAAAACTTGAGAGAGATAGAATTGAATATGAAACAGGAAAAGCATATCCTTTGCCTGATATGAGGAATAGAACACAATATATGGGTGAAGGTGTAAACAGGGTCGACGGTAATAATGACAGTATTAATGTTGGTGAGGGTGAGAATGAAGTTATCGATGAACCGGCAGTCCCTTTAGAAGTGCCTCCCAGGAAGGCAGAACGCCTACAGAACCGAATGAGACAGATAAATTACAACAGGGCAACAGAGAACAATGGGAATGACAGAAATTCCTATTTCACCAGGGGTTACCCATACAGGGGACAGGGGAAGGGGGTTCCCAACAGGTGGTAAATGACATTCACACGCAAATGAATGAACTAATTATTACCAACACTTTTGGTGATGTCAAAGTTTTCAACCTTAGTAAGGTGTATGTCGATGCTAGGTAGGCAGATTTGTTTCAAAAAGGCTTAAACTATGTCCCCACAAATGTTCCTGAGATTGAAAAAATGCTGATAGAATTAAAAACTTTTGTTAGGAAATTGAATTTCAAGTTGTATTTTGACAACAGACAGGTGGGTATTCCTAACATACAATGTAAGAAATCGAGTACTTTCAACCCCCCATGCACCCTATTTTACATATATTTCAAAATTTGTGTAGTAGTCAGATTAGAAATATTATTAAGTGGAAAACATATGACTACACACCGAATTTAATAGGAGAAGAAAATAGTTTATTGAAGCAAATTGTGAATAATAAAAATATTAGGGTTATGAAACCTGACAAGGGAGGGGCTATTGTAATTATGGATCAACAAACATACATAGAAAAAATGTTGTTACATCTTTATAGTGAGAGCTATAATGAAATATCAGTTAATGAGATTAATATTGCATATAGGAACATCAACATTACCTTAAATGATTTATTGATAGATGGGCAGATCATGAGTGGTGAATACAATTTTCTCCAGCAAAGTGCACCCAAGATACCGACAATATTCGGTATCCCTAAAATCCACAAACACCTTGTAAACCCCCCCGAGACCCATAGTCTATGTCAAGGCATCTAAGACTTTTAATCTTGCAAAATATGTGGATTTCCATCTAAAACATGTGTTAGATACACAAAAACATGTTCTCAAGGATTCATGGGATTGCTTAAGTAAAATCAATGGGAGTTTATATAGTGACAATTTAATACTGGTGACCATCGACATTAACAACCATTTTACAGTCATCCCCCATGATATTGGTTTACTGTGGTTTTATGACTTCCTATGTTCTAATACTATATTTAATTATGCAAGGATCTTAATGTTCCGTACATTAATGGATTTAATTCTTAAAAACAATTTCTTAGTGTTTGATAGCCATTTTTTTTAAGCAAAGAGCCGGAGTGGCAATGCGTGTGGCTTGCGCCCCCCTTTTTGCTAATATAGTTTTAACACAATGGGAAATAAAGCATGTGTTTAATAATGAGTTCTTTAAGCACTGTAAATGTTATGGTCGGTTTTTGGATGATATTCCTGTTTTTTGGGAAGGTACATTAGACCTTCTTAATGGTTTCTTTGATTACTTAAATGACAGTACAACTTTTTTAAATTTCACCATGGAAACAGCATTTGACAAGATTCATTTTTTTAGATATAGAGATTAAAAAAGACAAGAGCAATAAGTGTTTCAGCTCTACTATATATAGGAAGCCAACTTTTTCAAATATGATAGTTGCCACCCTTTGCATCAGAAAAGGTCCCTTTTAAAGGGACAGGGAGTGAGGTTGGCTAGAATGGTGAGTGACTCATAAATATTCATCCAGAAAATTGGGAAACTGAGGGATATGCTATTAAGAAGGGGGTATCTGGAATTTTTCATTGACCCCATATTATGTGAAGTGACTAATAAAAGAACTGAGGGACACTTCTTCCCATTGTTATGTACTAACATCAATGCCACAGTCTCAGATGCTGAGATGGTGCATAATAATACCACTACATGTGCCACTACAGCTACAAAATTTAATCAGACCATGATTTTAACATTTAGTCCAGTCTTTTATGATATTAAAGATGTGATTATTAATAATTGGAGCATTTTGACTTATGATTTAGAACATAGGGAGAAAGTGGGTGGAAAACCATTGGTTATTTACAAAAGGAACTCTAACCTTAAGAATATAATTGAGAGAAATAGCCCTGGAGAGAGAGTTGGACGGATGAAAAAATGTGGACAATGTGCACAACGTAGTTATATTTTTGAAACAGATAAGGTCCACATTAAGGGATATGGTGATGTTAAACTAAGGCAAAAGTTAAATTGCCTCAGTAAATGTTTAGTATATATTGCAATTTGTCAACAATGCAGTCATTTTTATATTGGGAAAACAAAAAATGCACTGAACAAGCGTTTATTCCAACATTATTATGATATAAGCAAAGCTAATTTGAGTAATGCTCTGGCTATGCACATTTTTGAATTTTTGAGTGGTCATTCTTTCAGATTTATTGGCTTGGAGCAGATAGTGGACAAGGACAAAAGGGGTGGTCCAAAAGAATTATTTTTAGAATATAGAGAGCTAATATGGCAGCTTAGGTGCAATGCATTAGCCCCCCGGGTCTTAGTGAGACCGTATCTATTACTAGTTTAATAAAATTAAGGGCTGATTTTCATATGTAAACATTTTGTTGATCAGCTGTTTATGCTTTGTATATGTTTACTTTTTGTCAACTGTATTATATACCTTGCTTAAGTTTATTAAGACAAACTTATTTAAAATATACATATTTATTCATCAAGTTAAAAACAATAGTGCATTTCTTTGTGCCAGTCCCAAGCCTGGATAAATGGGGAGGGTTGCGTCAGGAAGGTCATCCGGTGTAAAACTTCACTAAATCATTTCATGCTGTCACTAGTAAATATTTCTATACCGGATCGGTTGAGGCCCAGGTTAACAACGACCGCCACCAGTACTGTTAGCCAACAGGGTGCTGGCGGAAATTGGGCTACTGTTGGACGAAGGAGGAGAAGAGGCCGAAGGCATGGTTGAAGGCAGAAAGAGAGGAGAAAGGCTAGGACTGTGGTAGTGAGGGTCGGAACTTTGAATGTTGGCAGTATGACTGGTATAGCTAGTTCTCTCCCTATACCAGTCATACTGCCAACTTTGAATGCTGGCAGTATGACTGGTATAGGGAGAGAGCTAGCTGATATGATGGACAGAAGGAAGGTTGGTATATTGTGTGTGCAAGAGACCAGATGGAAGGGGAGTAAGGCTAGGTGTATCGGAGGTGGGTTCAAATTGTTTTATCATGGTGTGGATGGGAGGAGAAATGGCATAGGAGTTATTCTGAAGGAACAGTATGCGAAGAGTGTTTTGGAGGTGAAAAGAGTGTCGGACAGAGTGATGTTTATGTAGCTGGAAACTGATGGTGTAATGATGAATGTTGTTACTGCATATGCTCCACAAGTTGGGTGTGCATTGGATGAGAAAGAAAAATTTAGGAGTGAATTGGATGAAGTGGTGATGACTGTACCCAAGGGTGAGAGAGTGGTGATTGGAGCAGATTTCAATGGGCATGTTGGTGAAGGGAACAGATGGGATGAGGAAGTGATGGGTAGGTATTGTGTTAAACAAAGGAATGCAGAAGGTCAGATGGTAGTGGATTTTGCAAAAAGGATGGACATGGCTGTGGTGAATATGTATTTTAACAAGAGGGAGGAGCATAGGGTGATATACAAGAGTGGAGGAAGATGCACACAGGTGGATTATATCTTAAGTAGGAGGGCCAGTTTGAAGGAGATTAGAGACTGTAAAGTGGTGACTGGAGAAAGTGTAGTTAGGCAGCATAGGATGGTGGTTTGTAGGATGAAGTTGGTGATCAAGAAGAGAAGGAGGAGTGTGAGGGCAGCACCAAGGATCACATGGTGGAAATTGAAAAAGGGTAATTGTGAGGTGGAGTTCAGGGACTAGTTAAGACAGGCACTGGATGGCAGTGAAGAGTTATCAAATAGCTGGGTAACTACAACAGAGCTAGTAAGGGAGATGGCTAGAAAGGTGCTTGGTATCACATTGGGATAGAGGAAGGACGACAAGGAAACATGGTGGTGGAATGAGGAAGTACAGAAGAGTATACAGGCAAAGAGGTTGGCAAAGAAGAAGTGGGATTGTCAGAGAGATGAAGAAAGTAGACAAGAGTATAAGGAGATGAGGTGCATGGCAAAGAGAGGTGGCGAAGGCTAAGGATAAGGCATATGAAGAGTTGTATGAAAGGTTGGACACTAAGGAGGGAGAAAAGGACCTGTACCGATTGGCTAGACAGAGGGAACAAGCTAGGAAAGATGTGCAGCAGGTAAAGGTGATAAAGGATAATGAGGGAAATATACTCACAAGTGAGGAGAGAGTGTTGAGGAGATGGAAAGAGTACTTTGAGGGGTTGATGAATGAAGAGAATGAGAGGGCAAGAAGGTTGGATGATGTGTGGATAGTGAATCATGAAGTGCAGTGGATTAGCAAGAAGGAAGTAAGGATAGCTATGAAGAGAATGAAGAATTGTAAGGCTGTGGGCCCAGATGACATACCTGTGGAAGCATGGAGGTGTTTAGGTGAAATGGCAGTGGAGTTTTTAACCAGATTGTTTAATGAAATCTTAGAATGTGAGAGGATGCCTGAGGAATGGAGAAAAAGTGTTTTGGTACCGATTTTTAAGAATAAGGGTGATGTGCAGAGCTGTAGTAACTACAGAGGGATTAAACTGATCAGTCACAGCATGAAGCTATGGGAAACAGTAGTGGAAGCAAGGTTAAGAAGGGAGGTGATGATTAGTGATCAGCAGTATGGTTTAATGCTGGGAAAGAGCACTACAGATGCGATGTTTGCTCTGAGAGAGTTGATGGAGAAGTACAGAGAATGTCAGAAGGAGTTGCATTTTGTTTTTGTAGACTTAGAGAAAGCATATGACAGGGTGCCTAGAGAGGAGTTGTGGTATTGTATGAGGAACGCAAGAGTGTCAGAGAAGTATGTAAGAGTGGTACAGGATATGTACGAGGGTAGTGTGACAGTGGTGAGGTCTGCGGTGGGAGTGACAGATGCATTTAAGGTGGAGGTGTGGTTACATCAAGGATCAGCTCTGAGCCTTTTCTTATTTACAATGGTGATGGACAGGTTGACAGACGAGATCAGACAGGAGTCCCCATGAACTATGATGTTTGCAGATGACATTGTGATCTGTAGTGAGAGTAGGGAACAGGTGGAGCAGACCCTGGAGAGATGGAGATATGCTCTAGAGAAAAGAGGAATGAAGGTCAGCAGGACTAAGAATATATGTGTGTGTGAATGAGAGGGAGGATAGAAGAATGGTGAGGATGCAAGAAGTAGAGGTGGCGAAGGTGGATGAATTTAAATACTTGGGGTCAATAGTTCAGAGTAACGGTGAGTGTGGAAGAGAGGTGAAGAAGAGAGTACAGGCAGGATGGAGTGGGGGGAGAAGAGTGTCAGGAGTGATTTGTGACAGACGAGTACCTGTAAGAGTGAAAAGGAAGGTCTACAAGAAGGTAAGTGAGACCAGCTATGTTATATGGGTTGGAGACAGTGGCATTGACAAAAAGGCAGGAGTTTGAGCTGGATGTGGCAGAGTTAAAGATGTTAAGATTTGCACTGGGTGTGACAAGGGTGGACAGGATTAGGAATACTTATATTAGAGGGTCAGCCCAGGTTGGAAGGTTTGGAGACAAAGCCAGAGAGGCAAGACTATGTTGGTTTGGACATGTGCTGAGGAGAGATGCTGATTATATTGGGAAAAAGATGCTAAGGATGAAGCTACCAGGTAACAGGAAAAGAGAAAGGCCTAAGATAAGGTTCATGGATGTGATGAGAGAGGACATGCTGGTGGTTGGTGTGACAGAGCAAGATGCAGAGGACAAGAAGAAATGGAAACAGGTGATCCGCTCTGGTGACCCCTAACGGGAACAGCCGAAAGAAGATGATATATATATATATATATATATATATATATATATATATATATATATATATATATATATATATATATATATATATATATATATATATATATATATCTATACACATTTTAACAAGTTATGTATTCACACAGGTCTTTTAACATTTATATTTATTTATATAAGTACTATGTATTGTAATATGTTTGTACTTATTCATCAGTTGTATTTACCTATTTAATTCTATGGAAAAGAAATGGTGTTTTACTTAAATGAACACAGAGGGAGGGTTTCTTTTGTGATCATGTTATGCGAGTACAAGTATTTAAGCAAACTAATTGTTGTAAAGGTGTTTCTGATGATGTCAAAGGCTTAAGGCTGACTAAAGTGCTCAAATAAAACAGTGTTTGCTGTGGATTGCTTGGTTGCTGGTTCCTGCTGCATTTTTTATATAATATTATAATACACTTCAGTCTTTTATTTTGCTACATTACATTCATTTATGTTTCTTGAAAAAAATCTCAGCTAGCTCTGTTCATTTGCTTTTCCCCACACTCATGTTTTATAATTTGCTTTCAATTTGTAAACTTACTAATTTTACACACTCAGCATTTACATTAGTCATATAATATTACTTTACCCACACGAAAATACAAATTACCATTTGGCTAGCATTTTAATAACTGTATTCCTTCTACCTAAAATGTACCAACTTATGTTAGCTGACCAGAATAAAGATTACATGCTTATTTCTACCAAAAATGTCCTGGGAAGTATTTGACACATCAACTAGTTTTCATTAATACTGTGTTTCATCCTTCCATCTATGCACAGCCCCTTTTTCCCATTTTTGCATATGGATTCTGGGTGTTACTTTAACAGTGACAATAATCTAGAGCCAATATTTATACTACCAGGTCATTAACACTCTGTTAGCATATTTTAATTTCATTTATACATCTGTCATTTTTTCTGCATGTAGTAATAGTCTATGTCTTTAAATTAGGAATTTGGCCAATGTATATTTAATTGAATTATTTAATTGAATAATTGAGTAATATCATGATATATATATACTGGTTATGTTGTAACAGGATTTGAATTGGTTTGAAAAAGCTTATCAGCGAAAGCGCTCACCATTTGTTCTGAATAAACCTGTTTGTTTTATATTGGATTACTTCTTCAGTTCTTGGTTCGTTGGAATATTGGAATACTGTACTAGGTCTGGTCTGAATAGACTATCTGCTTTGGCTTCACTTTATATGAACTGTGCTTTGTGCTTTGTGCTTTGTGTCGTGAATTTGGGGTCTGAAAAGATATGCTTTATACCAGGAATAACAGTTCTCCTTGGTGCGTTTTCAAGCAGATTTTAACATTACTTCTATATTTATCCTGATATTTTATCTGCTTGTGGTGCAGTATCTACCGTGGGTGCCTTTATTGTTCATATTTTAATTTCATTTTAGTTTGTTTACAAGTTCCCTATTTCAAATTATTTATTGTCAGTAATATGTTTCATGTCTTCCCAAGCAAGACAGCTCTACCTGTTATCATTTTAAGTATTGCCAAAGAATAATTAGGAAAAAAGGTGAATTGCTTCATATCATCTTCAAGGTTCAAGTGCCTTCTCTTTTTTCTAAATTAATTTTTCCATCTGAATCCCACATATTTTTGCTTCCTAATAAAATATCAAATGCCCATTTCCATTCAAATATAAGAAGCTGTTAATGTGCCATGCAAAAAAAAAAAATTCTAAGCACAATTTCAGTATTATCTTTCTCATCAAGGGCACAGTTGTGGCACTTCAGTCGCCTTACCTTTGTGAAAGAAAAAATGTGCTTCTCCAAATTGCATGGCTGGTTACCTGAAGCAATTTCTGATAGCCTCAATTTTTTATTTATTTTCTCCTAGATTCATGAGACTGCATTTTATTTTCTTTTGATAGGTATAACATAGAAAGCTAAGTATAGCAAAAAGGTCCTACCTACTGTCATTTCTTTTCATCCTCCCACATGGCCATTTGATAGCGTCACATGCCACTGTTTTGATATTTCTATTACTTTATGTTTACTAGTACTTTCTAAGTATGTTTACTAGTACCTTCTAAGTATGTTTTCTAGTACCTTCTAAGCATACATCAGCCGCTCTTCTCTAACTTTTATCTTCTCCTTTGTTTCCATTGCTATACCATAGATAGTTTACAATCAAGCAGGCTCTTCTGTCTCTTCTGCCCAGCAAACTGCATCTGGTAACTATTCAGTACTTCCATCTGCACTCACAATAACTGTTGTCACATTTTCTGAAATAACTTTCATTCCCACGCTCCCAGTCATATCTTCACTAATCTCATCAGGAAAATGGCTGCACTCAAAATAAAAGAGAGATTTCCTTAGTGCTCATAGCAAATTATCCCTGTTCAGGATACATATCACTAACTTGGGTAACAAGTGAGTTTAATGAATGAATGAATGAATGAATGAATGAATGAATGAATGAATGAATGAATGAACATACAAATAAATATGCAAATACGTGTACACAATTTCTTGGCATCATTTCAATAACCAACACATTGTATTATAAGTTATAATAAAATGCATCCATTCCTCTTTTTGGCTCTTTATTGTATAGTCTTTATCCCTGAAGATCAAACAATGTATTGAAAAAAAAAACATGAAGCATAATTATATCTCATGACTTTAGTGTGAATTATTACTTAAAGCTGAACCAGCTGTTTATTATTATTATTATTGCTCACTAGACATTTTCCTTCAATGACTTAATTTATGAAATATATATATAACTTAAAATGACAGCTCTCCTAGATGAACTTGTCATAAATAGATTCATAAATATGTGTTCCAAAATGCTATATAATACATATTCAATGCCTCAGGCCTCAAAATATTAATTCATGCTAATGAGCAGATAAGGAGGGTTTTCTCACTGCAGCTGTTATCTGTCTCAAACTTTCTCACTGTTATTATAATTGACGGACCTGTGGTAGGCAATTACTATGAGTGCTGAGGCTTTTTCTGGATTACAGAGTATCTGATAGAAATAATGTTTATATCCACAACTTGAGTGCTTTTATTTATTTTTTGTGTAATGTATTGGTTGTTTTCTTTATAAAAAATGAATGAACTAGCTTCCATTGTAATAGATTTGTTTTTCAAATGACTACAGGTTTTAGTGACCAAGTTAATTTACTTTCCCACTTCTTTCTTTGTATCTGAAAATTTATTTTCTCTGGATTTATCTTTTAATTCAAAGCATCAGCCCTAGTTTAATAGTGTTAATATAATTTTGGATAATCCATATAAAGTCTTGGGTTTTAATAATTAGCTGGAAATAATGTCTTTTAAACTGCCTTAAATAATCTGAGAAGACATATTGGTAGAGCCACAAAAAATCATTAGTGAGACCTATTCCATTCCAGATATTTTCTTTTTTATGAGTGTTCTTAATTTTCATTAGCCAGAAGACATGATAAACATTTTCTAGGAAGAGTACAGGAATGTGCATCCCAATTAGCACTAGAAGCCCTTCCTTACTTATTATACGCTTACAGGGAATACTATCAAAAGGGTCTCATTAGTAAACTGCTTGAATTTTAGTACTAAGTATTTCATAGACAGTCATGAATGTCACTTCATTCCTATTGCTAAATAAATTGACTTCTACCAAATTAATTCACAGAAAAATGAAACTCTCATTGTATTCCAGACAACCTGAGACTGAGTTGGAGGACACAATAGGTAATGGTGCATGTGAGTTGCTAAATGGCTCAGACAGTGTGGCATTTAGGGAGGCACAAAGATGCATTACATTATAACTGCCATCTAGGTGTGGCAGATGTCCAGGCATGCAGCATGAACAGCCATGGCATCTTTGACAACCTATTTGTGCATTAGTGAAGTAGCTGCATTTTGCAGAGGAGAATGCACATACCACCAGAATCATACATGTGAGTTTTCAGGGAATCGAGCTGATTTGTAGATCAGCATGTAAATTGGGGGAAAAAATCATACATCACTCATAGCTGCATGGATGGCATGTTATCCTCCACTCATTTTTTACTGTCTGTGAACAAAGCACCAAGGCTGGCAGCAAGACTGATGTTTCCTCTGGAGAGGTAGGGAAACTGTCAAGGTGATGTAAGATTCAATAACAATAGATATAATTATTTACTAGGTAGTCTGTTTTTTATCAGGCTGCTCTTGGTTTTGAGTTAAAGAGTGTAGCAGACATGTTCCATTGGTTACTGGTGGTATGCCTTTGCCTTCAGACTTTTGGATTGGGTTACCTATCCATTTCTTCTAACTGTAGGCTTATGTTAGGAATTCTAACATATTTTATTTGTAAGCTCCATTTCTGTAGTCAAAAATGACATAACCAGGAGTCCATTTGTGTTTACATTATTCAGCCACAGATAAAAATGAGAGGCAGTGTCATAATTTTTGCAAATGAGATAATAAATTCATGGATCATTTTTTTCCTTGTAACAAAAGTATGCTCTTCTTCTTGTTTTGTTTTGTTTTAGCTAAGTGTGATTTATCTTGAGTGCAAGATATTGTCTCTTTTGCAGGTATGTGTGCAATTTTGAAGTGCATTGACTAATATTAATTAAGTAGTTCAGCAGTTAAGCTTCTAACACTCATTCTGTTTTGTCAGAAGTAGAACTAGCCTCTCAGCTAAAGCATCAATTCTAACTGCAGTAGAAGGGTAAGTACATTGTCTCCACCTTTCATGTATCCTTATCAATTTTTCTTGGACTTACATCTGTCTTAGATTAATTCTCTATGTTGATTAATTACTTTCCTTCAGATATTCTAGATCCAGCAAAAAAGCTTTAAGGATTTTACTTACTTTCCTGAGAAATGTTTAGCAACTGAAACAAAACAAAAGTAATGATCCTTAGTACTACTTCCATCTCTGATCTATCTCCAGCCTTTTACTCATATCAATTAAAACAATCACAAAAAGACTATTTTGACATACAGATATCGTGGTATTTATTAGTATCCCCTCTTTTAATGTATAATCATTTTAACATCCTGAAGAAAAGAAATCAACCATTCTCTTTACAGTTGATACAGAATCTCTCATCTTCATACCTCTCATGCTTATGAGACAATCAAAAAAGGTATTGTCCTTAACCAAATGAAATTTGGACTGCACCTTCTCTCATAGCTCTAAACTCTTCCAGCAAGTGCTGACATGAAGCATGAATCTTTTCTCAGAAAATGTGTCTTTCTGCCTATATATCAAGAAGGCTACCATGCAGATGCCACTTGATAAAGCCAAACACATCCCAGGTCCTAGTAGTTCACAACATGTGACTCTCTGTTTCTCTGTCCTTGTCCACTAGGTGTCAGCAATCTGGTGGAATGAGCCACCTCAATCCTTTAAAATTACCATTAGGCTTGTCTATTAAAAAACAATTGATTAAGGTCAGGCCATCTGGGTTATACTCTGGTCTGGATTCCACTTTGCCATGGAGCCAGGAAGTATGTTATTTTTCATACCTTTATAATTTTGCTTTCAGCATTTATTTATGTAGATAATGTCAATCAATATATGTGTGAACTCTTCAGTATCTACTTTTCTAAGAGCTTATCTGCCCAGGCAGTCCGTGAACTGTGTTCTCTTTAAATCAGTTTACTGCCCAGTTCAACGAGCAATAAACTAATCAGATAAAACATTATTAATAGTTTTACACATTCTAAATGACTGGTAAAATGACTAGAAATTAGCTCAGCAATCACAGTATTGTTTGTCATCCATTATATGTTGTATCTTACACTTTAGAGACCACAAGTAATTTGAAATGTAACCTTTTAAAACCAGTGTGGTACCTAACATCAGTTGGTCTGAAATAGTTGCCACTATGTTTATGTCTGGAAGCATTATCTACTAATTTATTTGTAGATTGAACCTAAGGTATACTTAGTTCAGTGGTGATATATGCATGTTTTGAAAGTAATCTTATTTCATGTTCCGACTTTGTATAATTTTTATAGAGATAATCCATTTTTTTATGAAATCTTAGTGGTAATAAGATAAGTCTTACAACAAAGTAAATTTCCAGTGTTAAGCAAACCTATAAACAGAAAAAAAAAACATTTGATTTAGCCATTATTTTTGAGAGAAATTATATAAGGAAAATAAGAATTATCAGGAGAAATCATTTGTTTATTTTTCTGAATTTTTCCAAACTAGATAATCATGACCAAGCATTCCTTTGGCTACTCATTCACTCATTCTTCAAGTACTTATTTACTCCAGTTCATGGCTGGTGGAGTTCTAGCCTATCAAGGTATTCACTAAGTATAAGGCAGAGAACTCATTGTGAGCCAGATGTCATAATACCCAAGGGTAAATGCACTCTGTCTCAAACTGCACAAATGTATATGTGAAATTTCGACAGATTTTAATTAACCTACAGCACACATTTGGGATATGGGAGAAATTCAGAGCATCTGGTAAAAACAATGAGGATACATAAAAGTTTTGGAAACTCAACACAGAGGGCATCATTGCTGAGAATGAAACTGGAGATTCATGATGTGTGAGGCTGCAATGCTAACCCCTAAACTATTGTGTCAGTCCAGTAAACCTCCAATGCAGAAATAATGTAAACAAATACATATCTTCAAAATGAAAGGTAATTAAATAAATTCTTTATTCATTTGAAAAATTCAGATAACTAGCTGTTATAAGATTCTTACAGTTAAAAAGACAGCAGCTATGACAATAGATTAATTGTATGTTGATTAACTTGGACTCAGCATTTAAATAAATTTGTTTTTATTAACAGTTGCTTAAAATGGTTCAGTTAAAACATAATTTGCAATAAAGAAAAACATTGCATTAAATGTTTGTTAATTAAAACTATAACAGCCTTTAAATAAATTAGTTTGATTACCAGTTGTTTAAAACAACTCAATTAAAAACATAATCTGTGCTCACATCTGAAATTAACATAAGAAATAGTTGCTATAATGCAATAATAGTACACCAATTAAAAGTGTACTAATTCATACATTAATTAGTTTTGATTACAATGTACTTAAATTGGTTCAGTTTGTCGTTTGCTATAAGTGAAAAATGCATTAATTATATGCTAATTAAAGCATACTTTATGTTAAAAACACCTACATATCAATTAAAACTGTTGCTGCCTTTGAATAAATCAGTTTTCTTTCCTTATTGTTTGAAAATGTACAGATAAGAACCCCACATGATAGAAAAGACTTAACCCTTATGAAGATAACAATAATAATAATAATAATAATAATAATAATAATAATAATAAGAAGAAGAAGAAGAAGAAGAATAAATAAGGCAGCTAGTAGTTTTTAAATAAATGTCAATGTTATATCTTACCTGCTGGTCTAGACTGCATATATTGGGATATAAAAACTAATGCAATAAATGCATAAACAGGTGATTAACTGAGTGAGTAAATCAATACATAAACATAAAACAGGAAGAATCAACTTGTAGCATGAGTTAAACCAGTGGTGACAGCAAAACTGATGAAGATGGATATAGTTTACAGTATATGCTACTAATATAATGCTTGTTGCCATTTACAGCTACATAATCTCAAGAAAGAAATGCTTACTGAAAATATTGGTGTCACAGCATATTACTAAACTGGTAAGTAAAGTAGTTCTTGGTATATAATTATAATAACCTACTAAAAGACTCATAGCAGCAAACACGTTAGAATAAAAAGAAAGCATTGTTGCACTGTTGATTTCAGATGATAAAATCTCATTAAAATTACTCTTCAACTGGCTCAGATGCAAGGGATATGAGTAATCATCTATTGTCAGCAAATTCCTTTCTGTTGTGTTCTCCATATGAGAATCAATTTCCTTCTTGAGGTCTAAATATATTTTGTTTTAATCTGATACAATGATATACTAGTAAGACAGTTCAGTGCATTATCAGAAATTGCTCTGATTTAATATAGCTAGTATTAATAAATATCACACTGAAAATCAACTGTAAATTATTTAAGGGAGGACAAAAAAGGTAAATGTAAATGTTACTACCTTGGTGTGTTAGGAAAGGAATGGAAATAGTAACATGGATACAAAATTTCAAGAAGTGAAGTGATTCAATGAAAATCCCTTTAATGTGTTATCAAAATATGTTACTGATAAAATTCCTCAGGTATTATAAGCAGTAAAAGTATGAAAGTATAACAGCACTGAAATTACTGAAAGTACAATAACAACAAAGAGAGATTTAACACGTAATTATGGTATAACTGATGTGAATGGATCTAGACAAGAAAAGTGTAATAAAGAGTTTATACAATCAAAAACTTAAAGAAAATGATACATTGTAAGCATGCTTGGTTGTCATGTAAAAAAGAAAGAATTAGTGATAACTTGGTGTACAGTGCCATTATAATCTTTAACTCAAAAGAAGAATTAGAAACAGAAAAACCTGAGGTAAATTATTTAAACTTAGAAGATAGTTGTCACTTTACCTTTTTGCAGATCCATAAAAAAGTCAAATGTGGGATAGCAAATGTGATTGGGATCTGGGTAAGAATAAAAGCTGGAACATTCAGATAAGATAAGGCAATAATAATGAAAACCATAGGGAATGTATTTCCTAGTGAAGATTATAAAATTCCTGTTTTTTCTTTAAATACTTCTTATACATTAATAGTTGAATGACCAATCCTTAGTTACGGGAAAATTTTTTGGGGGATATAATTAATGTGACATTCAGATTATATGTGAAGTAGAATACAATCAAACAAATTCCTGTTTAGAAAATGAGATTAATAAGTGACAATACTGTAGGCAATCTTTATAAAAACTGATTGAAATCTGACATAATTATAAATTCCTCAGTTTAACTAAATATACAGAGGAAAATAAACATAATCTAGAATCTGTGGTTATAGTTATCAACTTGTCACCAAGGATGATTTTCTGCTGAGTAATGACTGTGCCATAAAATGAAATGCCATATCAAGTCATAACAGTGAATGTAACTGGGATCCAATACAATTAAGAATTATGCAGAACAAAGGTAAAAGCAGCAATGGACAATAGTACATGAAAGATAAACAATGATCACTGAAAAAAGTAGGAATAGAAACAAAATAAATGATGAGGAATCTCTGATTTGCATATGCAACATGCATGGGATACAGAGTGGACTTTTTTGGAGAATGACAATTAATTTGAAAGTGTTGATAAGAAGTCAATACTTCAAACAGAAGTATAAATGAAATATATTTTATGGTCTGAAAGAACAAATAAAATGGACAGTATCAATATCTGTTGAAGTTCTTTCTTAAACAAAAAGACTGCAGGCAATATAAGAAAGTATAAAAACATGTGACTTTACACTGTATAATAACAAAAAGACAATGACTCACTGCAATGGGCAAATAGTAACTGACACAAATGATAATCATAGATATACCCTGTGGAGTAACATGAAAAAAATAGGCTTATAGACTGTATTTCATGATAAATATTTCACAGGCAACTAGATTGTTGAAATAAGGCCAGAAATAAACTGTTCATATTAAGTATAAAGTCTCAGATAAGACAAAAATAAAAAAAATCTGACAAGAACTATGTGAAGACTCATTAAATTTGTTAAAGATCAGTAAAGCAATACAATCAAAACTACTTTTTAAAAGAAGATAAGAACATCTGTTGACTGAATTAATAAAAGGAAAGATCATTAATATGCTAAATATTTAATTAAGTTGTTTAAAATGGAACAGTCATGATGGGAGACATCCTGAGAAAATAATACAACAGCTTGCAATACCTCAGAGGCTGAATATCATCTTGAAAACATGGACTTTAAACGGAAGGATATGGCAAAATAAGAACTATGGAGAATATATACAGGAAAAACAAGTATAGATTCTGACGGCAAAGGGATACATTAATATGGCAGTAAGTTGCTAAAATAGTTGCAACTTTAAGTATGCTTGATATTATAGTGGGGTAACAGAGCTCTATCTATGCAAACAACATAGATAGAAAATGTTGGTTACTAGTTAATTGAGACATCAGTGACATTTAATGATTCAAGATAAGAATTAAAACACTGATACACTATCATTCTACTGAAATAGACTTAAGACAAAAAAGGGATGACTGATATAAAAAAGAATTGAGGAGTCTTACAAAACATAATGTAAACCCAGAAATTACATAAGCAGGAAATAATTCAAAATAATAACCCTAGTGATATTTAAACAAATGTAAATAAGAAAAGAGCCTGAAGTTAAAGGTAAAATAATAAAAATAAAGGAAATGAAAATGGTCCAAGTTTTATGTGCAGCTGTTAAAGGAGAAATGCTTTGATACAAGATATTCTATGTACAAGAAAAAAATTACAGTACATTATAGAAAATTGGTAGAGGTATGAAAAGAAGAAGATTAAAAATAATTTTCAAGTTAAGTGAATACATTACAGTAGTCAAAAATGAGAAGAAAACATAAATATTTGAAGAAAAATAAGAAATAGATGTTGGATGCCATATGTGATAAAGATATGAGTAAAGTTTTGAAATTAATATTTGAAAGCTATACTTGTCATTTTTTTCTTTTTGGGAGGTTTTTCCCCTGGGCCTCCATTAAAATGAGCCACTGGCCCAGTTGAACTATCCCAGTAAACAAATGTAATAAATAAATGAATAAATAAATAAATTATAAAAAAAAATGCAGCTGGCTAAAAGGAAAAAATAAATGGCATATTTTAAGGGAAAAAATACCACAACAACAGAGAAAAAAGTAACAATAATACAGATATTATTTTCTGGAAAACAGTAAAGACACAACTGAGAATTTCAGTAGAAATAATAGCAATGATTACTTAATTAAACTTAAGAACTATTAAGTTATAGACTATACCTCTCAAGTGTCCTTATTTTGGAGGAGCATTCTTGTTTTCAGGACTGACTTATCACTGGATATGATGTACTTATTTTGGAGGTATGCCTGTATTTTCAAGTGTAATATACTCCTTTATCAATTTTCTGAATCCCCTTCATCAGATGTGATTTTTCATGCTGTCTAGTATACAAGAAACCACACTACATTACCAAAACAGTAGTAGATCCAATACTTTAAAGAAAGAGGGCATGCCTCTTACAGTTTCTTTTTTTAAAAACAAAAAGAAATGATCTTGCATGATAAAAATTTTCAGTGAAATTCAGTAAAGTCTATAGATGATGTTCTGTCTTTTTGATAGTATGTGCATATTTTTTCCATTTTTTTGTCACTTTGTTTTGTTAAACGTGTGTTTATGAATAGTATCCAACAATCCTATTGTAAGTAGGAAGTTGCATGCTACTTCGTATTCAACTTTATGCTAAATAAAAGCCCACATTTTTGGCTTAATGTTTCTGTTTTTCAATTGCCTTTGTCTCTATTTTCATTGTCTGCAGATCTATATGCATGTTTGGGAACCTGATGATATTAGCAGTTGTGTTTTTGCATTTTATTTTCTCACTATTATAGCCCAGTTTCAATTCTTGGTCAGGGAATTTCAATGGATTTTTCAATCTGTAATTCAGTGGGTATCAGACTGGATCTCCATAGACCTTTTTCAGACTCAGCCCAGGACTGATGTCTGTTAAGTGACTTGCGTAAACTCATACAATTAGGCAAGGGATTGCTATCTCTTTTACAACATAAATGTGGGGATGTTGGGAGGATAGATACGTATTACAGAGAATACCTCTTCTGAGGAACTACCTCCCACTTGGGCCGTGGTTGAAAAGGAAAAAATAGACTCGTCCACTTACCTGGTGAACAAATAATAAATAAATAAGTAATTGTAACACTTTGCCTGCTCTATTTAAATGTAATGAATGGCTGGAAATGAAAAATTCACCCCCAGTCTATACCCATGTATTTAAAGGGCAGGGGCAACAAGTAAATGTCCTAGCATATCCATTTTCTGCCCAACTCAGGATTATCCATATGCAAAATACAAGGACTAAACGTAGCCATTGGAATGTAAGGGTAGGCTTTATAGGTTCCTCATAGGAAAACTGCCTATTAAGTGCCTATGAAACTCTGAACCTAAGAAACCAACAAAAGAATGGACAAATATGTCCAGTGTCCAGTCGAAATACTGTGTTGAAAAATTACAATTTCCTAATTTTTGATAAAAAGGGTATAATAATATCAGTGGTTTAAGAAGTTAAACAAAATCCATGTAACTGTAGACCCATGTCTCCATGAAGATGTTTTACCTTTCTAGCTGTGAGAACTAAGATAAGAGATAAAGAATAGGTATGTTAAAAATGCAATTTTCCTATATTGAGGGCACACATGCTGAAATAGATTGCTTTGTCCTTCAATATATGGTATATATTACACATTTTTAAGAAATAATGGCTGCAGTTTTAAAAGATTGTTGATATGGAACATGCTTTTCATAAATTGGACACAAGTGACTTTTGGCAGCAATGGCAAAAAGAGGATTTCACCAGAGATCTAACAGAAGTAATTGGGGAGTTTGATAATAATAATAATAAAAATAATAATAATAGTAGTAGTAATAATAATAATAACAATAATAACAATAATAATTCTAGAGTAAAACATAGTTTAAAACAATTACAAATTAGTTTAAAGCAAAAATGCATATCAGACACAGATGCATTAGCACTCCATTCATTTTCATAATATACATAAATGGGATTTTGAAGACATTCCCCAGGATTCAATAAAAATAACATGGAGCTAATCTCCATGTAAGAATAGTAGCATGGCTCGAACACAGAGTCTGGAGCCTGTGCGATCCAGTAAACAAGGCTGGGGGCATGCATGAGCCTCCCAACACTATTCCAACACAGACACCAAGAAATAATGTAAATCACCTCATTTGCATGGTGAAAAACATGCAAATGAGGTGAATTCATGATCCAGCAAGCAGACAGGCATCCGTGTTGGAGCCATGTTTGCAGCAGAAATGTATTCAGTTACTAACCATGTACATTTCTGCAAAAATCAAAATGGGGGCATGAAAGCTCAAAGTAAAGCATCATGTTTATTAGACTTGCCAATGGCCTAACCTATGGCCATTGACATGCAAAAGTGTTTTAAAATTTCAAAAATCAAAAGTTTTTTGGGCCAATTTCAGATGTTTAAGTGGCATGCAATGGCGTGCAAACTCGATCGTGCAGAAAATTAAAAAAAACTGTAAAAAGACAATTAAATGTGAAACCTGAATTTTGCCACTATAATGGGCAGCATGCAGACTCATAACAATAACAGGTAACAGTGGTAACTAAGGACATAGTCTCCTGTGTAGTGGTGTAACTAGGGACTAAGGCAGTGGGGTATGTAAATGAGCTAAATTTATTGAATAGCAAAATGGGAGACCGTGTCCGTGGGTACCTGACTGTGTAGCAGCTATAATGTGGTGATGTAAGCAGATGAAGCAGCTGACATAAAAAGGGGGTGTGCCATGCTTGGTGTAAGCACATTGGAGCTCCGCGGCTCCTATTTGCACTCAGCTAAGCACAGCTAAGCAAGGGAGTGTGTCTGAGGCTGCTTACCTGTGCTTAGCTGGTTCAAGAAATGATAAGCATATTCATGTCCCAGGGAGGGCCTCTTCTGCTCAGGAATCTTTACACTAGCTCTGCGGGTTTGTGCAACACACTGCAGGGCTTAAATACAGTGGAAATAGAGAAAAAAAAGAAAATAGCAGAATGAAGGAAATGAACTTCAAATCACTAATATGGACTCTGCCCACTCACAGTGGCCCATTCAAACCCCTCAATAATATATCTGGAAGGTGGAATGTATCAAAGTCAGCCAATCATACAAACAGCATCTGCAGCATACCAGTATAAAGTATGCAAACACCTTTCAGTCTGTTTTTTTCTCACAAACTCTGCACCATTGGTGTACACACTTGGGAATTTTAACTGACAGAATGTTAGGGGCTGCTGCTGCATTGCTACATCTGTATGTACTACAGACTGAGGGAGGAGAAGAGGATAATGTTGACAACCAGCACAGACTGAGGAGGAGAAGAGTGTTCAGACCCAGGGTAACCTTCCAGCGGCTACATGATCTGGAGATACTAGAGTGTTACAGGGTGGACAGAGACATACTTCAGCAACTTATTGAGCTCTGCTGGCCTCATCTCAGACCCAGAGCCAACAGAGGGTAACCCATCCCAGTTGAAACCAAGGTAGGTGTAGCCTTAAAAATACTAGCTACAGGTACTTTCTAAAGGCCTACTGGGGACATCATAGACATCTCACAGGCATCTGCATCCAGGGTACTCCACCAGTTCCTGGATGCCATGCGGCCACATGGCAGTGAGCACATTTATTTCCCCCCACACCCCTGAGGAGAGGACCAGCAACATGTATCACTTTCTTCATGATGTTGCAGATTACCCAGAGGTACTGGGTACCATAAATTGCACTCACGTCCACATCAAAGCATCACCCAGTGAAGATGGTAGAGTGTATGTCAACAGTAAGGGCTATCACTCCATCAACTGCAAGGTCATGTGCAATGCCCTGGACATTATCATGAATGTGTGTGCTGGCAGCCCTGGCAGCTATCATGACTCCCACATCTGGCATGCCTCACAACTGTACTAGGCATTTGCCAAGGGGGACATCCCATATGGCCATCTTGTGGGGGGTGCTGGCTACGCACTGAAACCATGGATGATGACACCTATCAGAAATGCACACACACCCACTGAAGAACTGCATAATAAGGCACACACACAAACTAGGAACATTATAGAGTGTGTGTTTGGGATGCTCAAGTCATGGTTCCACTGCCTTGACATATCTGGTGGGGCCTTGCAGTACTCTCCAGCCACCTGTGTGCACATGTTTATAGTATGTGCCATGCTACACAATATGATCCTGCAGAAACAGCTGCAGCAGAAACATCACAGGGAAGGAGCATACAGCCCCCCACTGTTCATAGGTTCATAGGTTCATAGGTTCATACTAGGCTATCTGCCCAAGGGCATTTATAAGCCTAGCCCATAGTTATGTGGCTTTCGCCACCCCTTTAGTTTGAATAAAACTATGCCTATTATTTTGCTGTGCCTCTGTCAAGCAGTGACACTGAAGTAATCCCTGGGGTATATCTGCGATCTCCCATCCATTGGTCAAGATTCCTCTTGAACAAGGCCAGCGAGGTGCTCTGCCTCACATGTACCGGGATTTTGTTCCACAGCATAGGGAGTCTCTGGGTGATGAATCTGTCCCTCCAGCACGTTCTATTAATAACCGTGTCAAGGTTTAAGTCTCCTGCCCTTGTGGTTCTGAGGGATCTAGATTTTTTGAGGTGAAGCATATTCATCAAATCTGGGTTTGACATGGCCTTATATATCAGGCACAGGTCACCTCTGAGCAAGTGGTATGAGACTGAATAGAGCTGGAGTTCTTTCAGTCGGGCAGCATAAGACATATTATTGAGACCCTTTATCCTTTTGGTGAGGAACTTTTGGGGCCTTTCCAGCTGCTGCAGGTGTCGGGTCAGATACATTCCGAATGGGGCATTGTACTCAATCATAGATCTAATGAGTGATGAGTACAGGGGGACGATGACCTCCCTTGATCTAGATGTGAATCCCTTCATGATCAGGTGGGCAATGTAGAAGGTTTTCCTAACTACTTTAGCAACATGAGTGTCAAATGAAAGGCTACTGTCAACCTGGGTCCCCAGATCCCTGATGACTTCTTCTGTGCTCAGTGGATTGCCACCTATATGGTAGCTAGGGGTAACCTAGTTTTTCCCGAAGGGTATGACTATGCATTTCTTGGCGTTTAACTTTAGGCCATGGCTCTGGCACCAGTTATCCATTTCTGTGAGGCCCTTCTGAAGGATATCTGTGTCAGATGTGTTTTCGACTATGGTGCCCAGTTTGCAGTCATCTGTTGCCAAGGCCTCCACAGGCACATGGGAACTCAGATGGGTACCCCTGGAGCCTGCCCCTGTAGCCAGATGTAGGGATGCCCAGTATGCCCTGGCCTTGGCAAAGAGGCAACGCATAGCACATACACTAACAACCTAGGGACCCAGGGACTGACACCTCTCTCTGACTCACACACATAGTAAAATGGATGCCACACATATCACACAACCTGTACCTTACCATGTATAGGCTGTGTACTGCTTGCATCAGAGTCAGCCCTCAAGCACCATCCTCACAACTGCCACTAGCACAAGGTAAGTCACACTTCTTAACAATAGATGAATGTAGTAGTATATTTTGGTAGCATATCTCAGGTATTGCTGCATGTATGCAAGGGAATGGGGTGGCGTACCAGGATAGCAGCAGACAAATGACAGCTGTGCAGGACAACAGGAAGTGCCTGCCCAATACTGGCTTCCGCAGAGTATGCAGCAGTCCCGTAGCTGACAAAACTCACTGCAGTGTCTGTGGAGAACAAATTAACTGGTGGGTAATAAGTCACATGCATAAATGTCAATGTTGGGGTCCCATACTCACCCCTCGGCCTCTCCCAGCAAGTCAGCTGTAGAAATCCATTAAGAAATGTCTGACAAAGGTCCACAATTGGGGACAATGATGACATAGTCCTCTGACAGACTTACACAGTGATATCACAGCAGGTCTTGCAGTTGCATGAAGTCTCTGAAGGGTAGGAAGTCTGAAATGCAAATGTCTGCCATTACATCCCAACCTTCAGTCTTTCATGATATGCCAGTATTCTCCAAGACAGGCACAACACTATGCTAAATGGAGTCAAAAAGTAAAGCCAACATCAGCACAGTCTGTGCAAATGTGTACAGTTGAAAGGTATGCCCCTAGCAACACACCTGTGTCCATAGAAATGCAGTAACATTTATGTTTGTAGGGTAATAGCAGCAGAGCACACATTCATAGGGCTGTCCCAATCAACTTGATAACTTGTTGCGCATCCATAGTATGCAGGAGTTGATGAGCTATGTATATGTGTTGTTAATACTGTAAGGAAGTGGCCAGCACTTACACTTGGCTGTAGTTGTTTAGTGGCCTAGGTACAGTATTGTGGTTGACAGGGTCCATGTTCCAAGACTTTCTGTGCCAAGTATTTTGCATGTTAACTACATCTACAGTAGGACTTGTACACACTATCCAGAAGTCAGTATCCCTTAGTGCAGGAAAAATGGGCAAGTCAGGGACAGGGGACCACTAATATGGAGAGTACACAGCTCAGAGTAACCTACACAGTGCCTAGCATACCTCATAACTGTACAGATTTCTGCAGAATGTCCAGAGTTTTGCATCATAAGTTTGCTGTTTGGCATGAAATTGTGTCTTTTTGGCAAATCATTTGCAAATCATGAAAGGCTAAAGTCAGAAAATAATGAACAGATTTTAATTTCAGACTTCATCCCCTTTAGAAAAATGTATGCTAATGCAAAACCTACTATTGTAGCAGCTATCTACATTTGTAAGGGCAAGATTTAACACCTCTCCCTATTTTTGGCCCTTTGTCAACCATTTATTTATGGTTTTCTCTAGATTTCTGGCTCTAAGAGGTACAGTGCCTAGTAGAACAGCAGGTACCTGAAAGTTACTGTACTGCCAGGTTATAAATGGCTGCCACCTTACTGTGTCAGCATTGACAACAAGTCCCTGGCCACCATCCATACCCCTGGAATGACAGGCTGTCACAGAAAGACCAGAGGTATGCCACATATATCTGTTATGTTTGTCCAAACATTGCATTTGCCTGCCAAACTATTTACAAAACAAGCAAAGTTCATGTCAAAACATCAATGGCAGACAGTGGAGAAGCAGACGCCATACCCATTAGAAAAAGTAATCAAATACCAAACCCATCTTCCAACTGTCTATGTTTGGCAAACCATTATAACACCCTGTCCCCATGTGTGAGCCTGTGTCTGACTGTCATATATGGGCCTGTCCAGATGTCAGTGTGTGACAGGTTAACAGCTAGGGGCAACATGTAGCCTCATAATAACACAGCAACACAAGCCATCTGAGAACCACAGCCGATGTAGTGGTGCAATGATGGACAACCTGCTAAATAGCTACACTCAGAGGTGTGAAGCCCATAACCCTGTGTGTGATTTTACCCCACTCACACCAGAAGCACAAATACATAACAGCAGCCACTGTGGCCAAAGCCTGTGACTGGACAACAGAAGGACAAAGAGACACACATAAGGGGAAGGAAAACCACTGGCCAGACAAATGGAAAATGTGCACACCAGATCAAATTGTTCATTAACATAGGTACCCTGCAGGGTATGGAGCCAGTAAACATCACTAACTACACAACACACACCCACGTAAGTGGATGTCATCAATGAAACAAATGCAAATAAAGGACACCTCATAGGCAAAAACACATGAGAGATCCACAAACCTACACACCACAGAACATGCATAGTCCACATACCAGTGTCTTGCAACCACTAAGGCCTTACCATAAACCCAGCATATTACTCATAGCAGACTCCATCATGACACACACAGATGTGCCTCTCATCAGGCTGGATAAGGAGAAAGTCATGCTCACTTGCCTGCCAGGTGCCAGAATCCACCATATCACCATGCACTCAGGTAACTCCACAACAGGTACTGTTATCAGTCTGGCCTAGTCCATGTCGGTGTGAACAATGTCAGATGTACCTCCCTGGACTATAGGAAAACAGACATAATTCAGCTTGCTGAATATGTGTCCCATTCAGGTATGCCTCTAGCCTTAAGCAGCAGTCTATTGTCACCTGGAATGATGGCTCAATACAAACAGAAAATGATTGTCAGTAACAATAGGCTTACTAACTGATGTCATCCCAGGAGGATCCACTGCCTGGCAGCCTGGGTGAATATGACTGGCTGACCACACTGCTTTGCTAGAGAAGGGCTGCATCTGTCTCACTTGGCTTTCAGACCTCTGGCAAAGGTCTTTGCCTCCCCCACAGTACAATTTTAGGGAAAGTCAGGGAGTCAGTACTACCAAACATATAACACTCAACAAAATGCAAAGTAAAGGCTATGCTGCTAAACAATAGGAGTCTAAACAGGAAATACTCATTGCAAGCATTTGTAACCCTGGAAGATGGTGACACTGGTGCACTCATAGAAACCTGGGCCACAGCTGCGGGGAGCAACCCTTCCTTACCTGATCACTCATCCTATCACACAGCCAGACCCCAAAATGTGTGCAGCAAAGCCAAAGGAGGTGAAGTATAAAGAAATATTAGACAGACACATATCTCCATGCTGGTCAAACAGTCTGACACACACAAGATACTCAAGTGCAGTCAACCGATGACAAGGCCACTATGCAAATTATAGGTAGCTACAGGAAAACATATCTGATACAAGGTAACCTACCCAAAATATCTGGCCCTCTACAAATCTATCAAGATTCATGCTGTCACCCTAATCCTGGCTGACTTATATTACCCAACCATTCATTGGAAAACCAACCATGCCAGAACAGAAATGCACAGAGATTCCCCCATCTTATCAATGCTAAACTTTAGGACAGCTACTCGATACCTCCACAAGATGTGATACATATGTTGGACTTGTCATTAACCAACATGATTAACCACTGCAGCACCTCTATCCTATCATCTTTCCTGTCAAGATCTGGCAAAAACATGGTCAAGTTCAATATCACTAGCTCTCCTGAACCCCTCTAGCCATGGCAAAATAAAAATGTCTACCAAACTGAGCACAACCACCAGATGGATGGTAAAAACAGCTGAACAGCTCACTACTCTACTGGAGGAACAGACAACAATGTCCAAATGTACACAAAAGTACTATATCAGCATATATATATATATATATATATATATATATATATATATATATATATATATATATATATATATATATATATATATATATATATATATATATATACAGATGCATGGAATCAGGAATACCTGGCAGGAAAACATCATTGTCCACAAGGGAGAGTAAACCACTCTGCAAAGATCTGCAATAAAGGAACTATGTAACAAAATGATAAAATTGCTGTCCAGGACAGAGAAGGAACAGGTACACAATTGGAAGTAATCACTCCTAGCCTGAACAAACAAATAAAAGCACCACTGAACTCCACTAAAGTCATCTACAAGTCCAAATTGCCCACACCTAACACACAGAGTCATAAGGCATTCCTCACATTTGTCTGCATTCCCAAAGGAAGCTCCCAGATCTGTGCAGAACTGGTGGTCACGGAGACCACATACACAAATGCAGTAGATATAGCCAATCTACTGGCTGACTGATTCAACAGAAATGTATCTCCTCTGGCCCCCAATCAGGAAAGCAGGACATCCCCAGTACCTGGTCACCCGACCCTTATTACTAGAGAACAGGGCATCACTGCTCTCTCAAAGCCAAGATGACAGTATCCATGGGACCTGAATACATCCCAGCCTGCAACCTAAATGAACACAGGCATAAACTGGCATCATCATTCTGCATCCCACACATCCAAAGCCTGAGTACCATCTTCATCACAGCCTAGTGGCTGACAGCCACTGTCATCCCTGTACAGCAAGGTGGAGTGTTCACCAATTGGGGAAATTAAAGACCCATCAGCTTAACTAGCCTGATCTTCAAGGCCATACAATGCATCATCATGGACCTCATTAACAGGGGCATTGGCAAACTCCAAATACAAGATCAGACACAGTCTGTCTTTCTCAAGGAGAGGTATGTCAGTGAACTCTGGATGACTTCCAAGAGACAGCCAACAAAGGCATGGATGAGGGAAAGATGGTGCACTCCAGACACCTTGACTTGGCCAAAGCCTTACACACTATCCCCTACTTGGCCATAGTACATGAACTCTGTCAACTAGGCAGCAATCTATATGTTACCAGATGGGTAGCAAACTGGTTCATTGATAGAACCCACATGATCATAATAATGGTAGTCAACCCAAGCAGTACACCTGTAATGAGTGGCATACAACAGGGATTGGCCTGGGGGTCTCTGGTATATGCAATAAACTTCCCTGAGGTGTAGGCCAAAAACACTGGCCTATGGCTGACTAACTTGGCAGATGACTGCAAGCTGGGAACAGTCATCAATACCCAAAGTGATGTGGACGTCCTACAATAGGGTCTCACCAAAACAAATGACTCCTGCCTGAAACATGGCTTCAAGTTATATGCCTGCAGATGCATCATTGTCCCCATCAGGGAAACTGATGTCCCCACATATTATCACACTAACAACAATGTCCTACATACACAAGAAGTACTGAGGCATTTGGCCACCCAGGTTGATAGCAACCTGAAGTCAGTGCACCTTGTTGCTTCCATTGTATAGAAAGCTTCATAGATGGACCAACTCAAAAGTAAGGGTATCTCATCCAGGGGCAAAGAGGTCATAAGATGCATGTATTCTAAGCTTATAAGGCCAATTAGTTTGTACAATTCCCCCTTTGGCATGTACCTCACAAAGCACATGCAGCAGGTGGAGAGATCACAGAGGTTCCTCACCGGGTGATTCCAGGACCCCAAACACATACCCTACACAGATAGGCTAACAGCACTGTCCCTCTACTCAGTCCCATACAGACTCTTCAGAGGTAACCTCTGTCTGGCATACAAAGCAACCCAGACTCAGCTATGATGGGACTGTTGCACATCTGGAAGGCAAGGCCCACTTGAACAACCTGTAAGTGCACCATCAACCTGGGCTTTGATATCAATAGGGCTTATTGGTGCAACAGATACATGTCCCACATACTGCCCGATTGGTGGAGTACACTTGTGAAGTGCTCCCTGCATAAGTGCATGGGAAACAGAAAATACAGTCCTCTGATTCCACCTGTGTTCCTGCTGGACAGAGGCTCTGGGTGCTGACATGTATTAACATTGGCTACACTCTTGTCTGCGAGGGTTATAAGGGATTCAGGCCCAATAGCCTAGTAACCTCATATCAACCTATCAACCTATAAACAAATGTCTGTCAGTGGTTCACCACATTACTCTGTACTGAAGTCACAGTGCTATGTGAAATATACCACACATATAATGGACATCTCTGCTCAGTAGAATGCACTCCATACCCAGAGCAGGATATGGCTTTTCATTTAAGAAGAATACCACACAAGCAAGAGATCCCCAGCCAGTATATCACTGAGGTGCTGGACTGTTTACACAGCTTCATCAGCCAATCGACTGTAGCCACACCTTGCAACCAGCCAAATTGGCCAAGAATGTCCATAGTTTGGCTCAGTATTCTGGTCTCTGCATCATACATCTTGTATATCCCAGGTAAATCACTGTGATGATTGGAGAACATCTGTCAGTAGGTAATGACACAATACATTTCAGTGTCAGATGGCATATATGTCAGAAGATGTCTGCTAAAACAAACCCTGTTACTCTAGCAACTTTCTACAATAATAAGAGCAATATTTACATTATCTCCCTATGTGTGGGCCATTGTCCTCCCTTTTGGCAGGCGTTCTCCAGATTTCTAGCTCTAACAGTTTGACATGTATGGCTGTAGCACACAAAACACTGGACCGGAATACAACTATCTTTGGAATGGAGTCCCACTCTTACTGTAGAAGGTCATACTGGGCATGTTCATACACTTAGAGAATTACAGCCAATGTCTAAACCCCATATTGGAGTATATAACTGTATAGTGCATAGATGTCTTTGCATACAGACTGCTGTGCACACCTTACCTGCCTCTTCCCACACCCATCAGTCAGAATTACCCTCAGGTAGTTGTAGGTGGCTCATATGTGATAGATCTGCATCTGTTGTGTGTGATACACAGACATAAATAGACAGTTATAGAGAGAGAGAGAGACACACAGGGAGACACACATACACACAGAATGAGTCATAGACAGGGATACCCTGAAAAGCATAGAATGATGTCCTGCTGCAGACAGTTGCATACTAGTTGTAACCAGTTGCATGTGCCAGCATGAAGGTAAGCCACATTGTGTAACAGTACTGAGGTAGGGGGTTGTAATATCCCATCACCCACCTTTGTGTGTGTGTGTGTGTGTGTGTGTGTGTGTGTGTGTGTGTGTGTGTGTGTGTGTGTGTGTGTATTTGTAGGTAAAACTATTATGAGGCCTTTCCCCCTCAATACACATCAAAAGGCCCTACTGTAGAAGATCTGCTGATGTCATTCACCTTAGATGTACCTTTGAATACTTGTCAGCCCTATAAGCTCTGTGGCATGTACGATAACTGTGTAACACTGCAGTGCAAATGGCTAGATAAGTAGGGGTTCTAATCTCAGTCCTAGCAATTGTAAGTATGTGTGTGTGTGTGTGTGTGTGTGTGTGTGTGTGTGTGTGTGTGTGTGTGTGTGTGTGTGTGTGTGTGTGTGTGTGTGTTTGTAGGTTAAAGTATTTTCCCACTGCCCTACTTTACAAGGGCTGCTGATGTCATTCACATTAGAAGTACCTATGGACAGCCCTCAACCCTATAAGCTTTGTGGCATGTGCAATAACTGAGTAGCACTATAGTATAAATAACTAGACAGGTATGGGTTCTAATTTCAGTGATGGTTATTGTGTGTGTGCATATGTGTGTGTATAAGTGTGTATGTTTGTAGATTAAGGTATTTTTAGACCTTCTACACCCAGTACATTTCCCATTACCCTACTTTACAAGGGCTGCTGATGTCATTCATCTTAGAAGTACCTTTGGACAGCCCTCAGCCCTATAAGCTCTGTGGCATGTGCAGGAACTGTGTAACACTATAATACAAATAACTAGGTAGGTAGGGGTGCTAATATCATTGCTGGCTATTGTGTGCATGCATATAAGTATGTGTATAAGTGTGTATCTTTGTAGATTAAAGTATTTAGGCCTTCCCCACCCAGTACATTTCCCATTGCCCTACGTTTCAAGGGCTGCTGATGTCATTCACCTTAGAAGTACCTTTGGAGAACCCTTAGCCATATAAGCTCTGTGGCACATGCAATAAATGTGTAACACTTTGTACAAATAACTAGATAGGTAGTGGTTTTAAACTTAATACTGGGAACTGTGATTTTGTGTGTGTGTGTGTGTGTGTGTGTGTGTGTGTGTGTGTGTGTGTGTGTGTGTGTGTGTGTGTGTGTGTGTGTAAACCATATTCCCTGGGGGGTGGGTTATACCATTTGAGGTGTTTTCCACCCAGTACACTTCCCATTGCCCTAGTTTACAAGGTCTGCTGATGCCATTCATCTTAGAAGTACCAGTATGCACTCCTCAGCACTATAAGTTCCTTGATGCATGCAATAACTGTGTAATGCTATAATACATATAATTAAAAAGGTAGGGGTACTAATCACAATAATGGCAACTATAGTATTGTGAGTGTTTGTGTGTGTAGTATATCTCCTGTGCTCATGTGTGTGTTGGTTACAGCATGTTAAGGCCTGCTGACTCCCTACTCATGGCATTACTTTAAAGAGGCAGTTAATGGCATCTGCCTTATATGCACCATGTGAAACTATGCAGGCCATACCAGTCATCTGTAGAGATGTATATGGAATATCCAGATGTTTGCAACCTATATGTGGTATGTGTCCCCTAACAATGGGCATTTATGAGTAATCATTACCAAATATGTCACAGTTACTGTAGTGAAATACATGTCAGCATCAGACTTCTTACCTGTCTGAAACATCATGCCAATACAAAGTCTGTTACTCTATCACTTGTCCATGTATGTAAAAGTGAGACTAGTTGCTATTTTGGGTGTTTTATCCCACCATCCATGAAGGCATTCCCAAGATGACTTGTTGTAAGAGGTAGTAAGTTAAGTCCCCAGCATATAATCTCTGTGGTGCATGTAATGTGTACATAGCAGTATAGTATGTACAAGTGGATATGTAGGGTTACTACTCTATTGGCAACTGTGTATGTGTTTCTGTATGCATATCCCCTGTGACTGTCTTTACTGTATGTATGCAATGGTTAAACCATTTTGTGTGCCTCTTCCACCCTATTAATGCCCCCACTGCCAACCTAGTCGCATCCCCTACAGATGTCATTAACCTTACAAGCACAGTTACACATTTTCTAACACAAAGGCACTCTGGTGCATACAATATTCATATCACGGTGTATTGTACATACATAGAGAGATAGGTCATCTAATATGGGAAGTGTCAACTCTGTGTGTATGTGTCTTTCAATGCATGTCCCTATGGAGCAGTGTGTGTGTATTTCAAGTGCCTCTACCATGTTAAGGGCCTCTGAACCCACCATTAGCAATCCTAACAGCCCCTGCAATTGTCACCCACTTGAACAGACACTACAACACTACATTAACTCTGTGGTGCTTCTGTTATTTATCTAGCAGTATTATTTGTAAAACTGGCCCGGTAGACGTTTGGCTATCAGCAGGTGCAGGACAGGAGTGTGTGTGTGTGTGTGTGTGTGTGTGTGTGTGTGTGTGTGTGTGTGTGTGTGTGTGTGTGTGTGTGTGTACCAGCATACCTCTCAACCACTCACAGAAAGAAATCTGGTTAATGCCATACGGGAAGTTAAGGCAAACAGCAAACATTGAGAACACCCTTCAAATACTGCTATGTCGCACATGGGAAATAGTAGAACAGGTCATGCATGTGAATGCACCTTACATAGGGTATGTGTTGTTACATGACAATATCTGTCATTAATCTGCAATGTCAGTCTGTCATGGTTTTCCAAAATGATGAAACCAAAAATACGCAGGGAAGACAAAGTGCATGGATCAAACCATTGTAGTATTAAATCCAAAAAATATCCAGCACATGGGAAAGGTAAAAATATTTTAGAAATTTAATGTAGCAAATCCCATAAATACAATAAAGCAAACCAGTTCCGGTTAAAATGTTATAGCTTTCTTCAGTGCAACAAAAAATGTATTCAATGGGGCAAACCCTTACTGCTGCTTACATATATATCACTTAATCAAAGTAATCCATCAATTAAGCTAAACCAGAACTAACTTAACTCATTCAAGCCTGGTTTGAATAAAGCACCTAACCTAATAATCCAAGCAGATTCTCTTTGGTTTAGTAAATTATGCCATGAAGCTTTATATAACTTGTTCATATAAATTTTGTCTATTATGGTAAAGGTGAATTTAGCAGTTTTGTGTGTTAGAGTATGTTTATAAAGGGCATTAGAAACCATTTTATTTCTAATTTCACTTAAGTGTTCACTAATTCTATGTTTGAAAGGTCTGGATGTTTGTCCAACATAAAATAAAGAACAAAAACAAGTGGCCAAATAAACAATCCAATCACTGATGCAATTTCCAAAACATCTTATATCATAAATTTTGGATGTATTACAGCTAGTAAATTCCTTGGTATGAGATACATGTGCACAAGCACTACAATGACCACAAGAGACACATCCTGAAAGTATATCTTTAAATAGGGTTCTTTGTTGGCTGATGGGTGGACAATAATGTTTATAATGAGTCAAATAAGAATTTATAGTTCTACCTCTACGGTATAAAAATAGACATCTGGGTTCAACAATTCACTCAATTTGTCTTGGGCTAACAAAATGTCCCGATGATTATTTATAATAATTTTGAATCTGTTGGTATTGGTCCCAGAAGTAGTGACTAGCCTGACTGTTTGTGAGATATAATTTTCAGTCCGAATAGTTCTATCCTAATATTGCAACAATTGACACCTGTCTATTTGATCAACCTCATGTAATGTTCGAATGATAGGACCTGATGATATCCCCTAGTGCGTAGCCTATGAGTTAAATCATCCTGGCAGGTTTTAAGAGTATGTTTGGTGGAACAGATGCATTTAATACGTAGATATTGAGACTTAGGAATATTGTTGATGATGTGGCGAGGATGATAGCTGGAGGCATGTAGCAATGTATTATATTCTGGAAATGTTCTATATACTTGTGATTTCAGTGTATGATCCTCCTGTTTGGTTATAATAACATCCAAAAATGTTATTTGTTGATATTCAATGTGCAATGTAAACTGAATACCCCACTTATTGTCATTAAGGTATTGTATAAATTCATGCACATATTGCTGGTCCCCACGCCACACCATCCAACAATCGTCCAAATATCATCTCCAAATATTAAGCTGGTCCAAAATATATTGTGATTGTCATCATATATTAACTGTTCCTCCAAAAAACCCATAAACAGGTCGGTGTAAATGGGAGCAAAAGATGCTCCCATCGCCTTACCACGAACCTGCCAGTATGATTTCCCATGAAAATAAAAAAACATTTTTGACAACACATGTTCAGTTAAACATATAAGGAGTGTATTAAACCCAGGAGAGTATAACTGTGATTTGTCAAGCCAGAACTGAATAGCCTATAGACCTGCCCAGTGTGGTATACTAGTGTATAGGGAGGTTACATCTAGTGTACATAGATACCAAGCTGATTCCAATTGTGTGTCCTGAATAATATTAAAAAACTGTGTAGTGTCCTTCAACCTAGACCATATGTATATAGAATCGGGGATCAGACAGTTCTTTGGATTTTTGCCATACGCTGGAGATGCTTGGGATGGATGGAGGTCTAATTAGTGGCTTTGCAACCCTTTCTGCTTTTTAAGTCAAGGGAGACATTTTGTCTCTATAAATAATCTATGTGGACCAGCCTTTCTTATTCATTGACCTGGACATATGCTCTACGAGTGGATTTCATGTTTTCCATCTTTTAGAAAATGCTTCAGTTCACTACATACTGTTGGGTCTTGCCCTCTAGGAGTGTTCAGATGTTTGGCACTTAGTTCTGCTTTCTGCAGATATTGCTCAATGTGAAATAGTCTATTGTGTAGACTTGGAGTCCAAAAAACAGAATTCATATGAACAAGTTTGCCAATGTGAGACCAATGACTTTTGGGCATTTATATTTTGTTGTTTATCATCCACTGAATCGGCCTGTCTATTAAAGCATATTTAGTGCTTTATACTTGGCGTTTTGGTGTCACAACTACCGATATTGTTTTTTTGGTACGCTTTGCTTTACAAGTTCAGCGCTTAAAAGCGGGGCTAATCTTGCTCATGCCTTCAACAATGTGAGACTACTGACTGTTGGGACACTGTTACAAATCTTTAACAGATCCAGTGGAAATTTTGGGGGTTTTTGGCCTTCTGTGGGGTCGCCATCTTTACTTTTCAACTGAGACACTACGAATGAAACATATAACTTTTGCATAATTGTTTTTTCATTATCATTGTTTGTTATATTAGGAAGTTTTGACTTTTCTGTATTGATTAGATCTATTCATGGTTCAATATAGAGACTTGTACATATGGGAAGATGTCATGCTGCATTATGTTTTTTTAACCGGATATCTTTGTTTTAGAACTGGGGCATTGGAAGCTATATTTTGGATTTTTTTTATGCAATTTTTTTGATACATTTACTACTCTAGTTGGATTATTATCCTAGATTTATCATGTTTAGATGCATTCTGGTTGCCTGTTATATTAAGATGATTCATGAATATACATGGCGTTCACCCACAATATACGTAAGAATAGAGTGGGCAGTCTATTGTCTGTATGTGAATTTCCTAGATCATAACATTGCTTTTTCAACACAGATGTTTATTTTCGGCTGATGCTTTATGGCTTTATTGAGGTTCTGAACAATATATAGGTATATTGGGATTTATCAGGATATGAACTAACCTACATCCAAATTCTATCATACACTTGATGTATGGTTTGAATATGCGCTTTACATGATCTTTATAATGTGTTTAAAGTGGGGTACTATAGTTTTACAATTTTGGGTCACGTGGTTTGTTGGCCTCAATTATCTCTGTTTTGAGAACTATTTATCGGGTTTGCTCATTTTTTTGGATGCATCTTACAGACCCAGGGTATAAATTATTTTTAGTCCTCGTAGGACGAAGTTAAATCATATATGTCTATCTGCATTGGTTTATCATACTACCAAGTAATGCCTGGTTGGGCATAATGATTTTGCTGTCTTATGAAGGTGTCAGAGACGAAGTCGGTCACCTTTTACCCACCAGCATATGTTCTTATTAAGAACTTTATTGTGAATGAGATTAGGTGAAACTGTTTATAGTGCTTTTATGCACTAACAGTCAATAACAGTGAGTGGCATAGACGCAGGTTGGCCTTTACTAATTTTTATGGTGGCTAAATCTTTATATTTTGGGCCTGAGAGACATCAACACTTAATGGTTTGTAGATAAAAAACAAGTGATACACCAACAGCAGAAGAAAAACGTAAACCTCAGTATTCACTTCACGGTTTATTCAAGTAGCAGGATCCAAAAGTAAGCGCTTTCACGTTGATACACAACGCTTCCTCAGACTTTAATACTTAACTGAATGTCCATACATTTATATAGTGCTCATTATTAACAATTAATTGAATAATTGAATAAATAGTCATTGGAAGAAAATACATTTAAAAAACACACATTTAAAAACACAATTGTAAAATTCATATATTCAAAATAAATAAGAACATATACAATGGTGTGAATTTATCTAAAGTTAATATGAATATATCTAAAAATAGAAAGCTGCTGTTATTATTGTGTATATGAAAAGAACTGATTGTTATATTAGAAATAGAAAATTAACAATAAATATTATATGTTATCTAGATATTAAATATGTGGCAACAAAAAATACTATATATATATATATATATATATTATATTATAACAAATAGATATATAGCTTAAAAATCCAAACTAATGACTATATGGTCTAGCTGCCAAAAATGGTTTCAGTGACACTTTATCATTCAAGCCATAACCTTGATGTGCTTGAAGTTTAATAATCCATCTATTTTCTATGCCCTCTGTGTGATTTTTAATGTTTCCTAGCCTACAGGTCTTTCTTATTAATTCTAGTACTCTAAACCTAAAGGTATGTTTTAAACCATTCTCTAGCACATGTTTGGCCAAAGCATTATTGGTATTTTCTTTGTTGATAGCATAAAAGTGCTCCCTAATTCGTTCTCTAAGTGTTCTATTGGTTTTACCCACATAGAAACATTGACATGCTTGGCATTGTGCTAAATATATCAAATCACAAGATTTACAATCAGCATAGAATTTGGGAATAAATTCCCATCCTGTGGATGGATGTATGAATCTAACATCCTTACAAATATATGTACATTGATTACATGATCTACATGCAAACGTGCCTAATCTCTGGGAAGGAATATCTCTCTTGTTTACATTTTCATAGCATAATAGTCTTTACAGAGACTTCATGTTCCTATAAGTTAATCTTGGTCGCTCATCAACAAGACCCTTGACCTTGTCATCTGTTTGTAGTATTTTCCAGTTGTTTTCAATGATGTGTTTAATGTGTGTATTTCTGTTAGTGTATGGGATGGTCAGTCTATTATTATATCTACTGTTAGTCCCTTGTTCTGCCAACTTAACATTCTTGTTGGTATCTCCTTTTCTGACTGAATTATCATATCTTTTGAAGAATGGGGTTCCTTTGTCAGGCCTATCAAAGGTAGAGGAAGTCAGAGACTCATATATTTCTTTTTTATTATATCCTCTTTCAAGAAAATTTTCTTTCAACATATCTTGCTGTAATTGATAGTCTTGTTCACTTGTCGTTAATCTAGAAACCCTATATGCTTGACTCTTTATGATATTGGGATAGATATGTCTAGGGTGCATGCTGTCACGATGTAACAAGTTGTTTTTCCAGCAGGCTTTCCTATACATAGCTGTCTGGATACCATCTGTATCCTTTGTGATGGTAACATCTAGAAATTGCATATTCTCTCGTGAGAAGGTATATTCAAAAAATAGAAAGTCAGTTGTTCCATTTATGTAGATTATAAGATCTTTCAAGTCTTCCTCAGTGCCATCCCATACAAAAAACACATCATCTACAAAATGGCCATAATATTTGATGTGATCTTTAAATGTCATGTTGTTTAACAAATAGGTTTCCTCCCAATACGCCATAACCAAATTGGCGTAGGAGTTGGCACAGGGTGTGCCCATTGCTACCCCTTTACTTTGTAGATAATATTTATCTTCATAACATAGTACATTATTGTCTAAAACTGTTTCCAAAATCAGCATCAATTTAATAACATGATTGTTCGCTACACCTTGCTTAAGTAATAGTAACCTAACATATTCTATTCCTGTTGAATTAGGAATTGATGTGAAAAGTGATCTCACATCAAGGGTTACAAAGAAGTCAGACTTTGTAATCGGTTCCAATGAATTATACTCTGACAGATTTTCAAGAAATTGTTGGGTGTCTCTTAGTATTTGTTTGGATTTATTTAATATAGGTTTAAATTGCTTGTCTAAAAAAATAGACATTGGCTCTCTGAGCCATCCTTTACTGGATACTATGGGACGTAAAGGAGGATTAAACATATCCTTGTGGATCTTTGGAAGACCCCTGAAAGTGGGTATTAATGGTTTCTCAACTAAAAAATATCTATATAAATCTATATCAATAACATTTGTTAACATAAAATCATATAAACTGCTATGCACATTTTTGATTAACAGTATGTAGAATAACCACATGCAGGAAAAGACAAAGGCTGATGTTTCCAAACTCTTACGTTTCCACTCCAACAAAATTAACACTCCAGTTAAAAAATAGTCCTTTATTTAATCGCTAGCACAGTAAGCGCTTTCACCTTCTTGGCTTTATCAAACTACAATGTGCCATTAAAACAGAAAGTATATATATACACATCATTCAAATTTCATTGGTTCTCATAGCACTCTCATAATTTTACATCATATCCTTTTAAATAATTAATACAGTGCTTAAAATCTTAAAAAACTCTAAAAACATATATTACTTATATAAATACTAGACTTTAAATAAATAACTTCCTTTAAAAAGTGTATACTTATAATGTGCACCTGCTGAACTTATGGTCTATATATTCTTTTGTTTTTCAGTATGGGCTTCATTTGAACTTTATCATTCATACCAGGGTTTCTATCTGCCCTTAACCTAATAATCCACTTAAGTTCACATTCTAGCAGATATGCATCCAAGTCCCCTCCTCTCATACTGGGTTTTACTTCTTGTATAACACAAAAGCTAAATTCATGTTCTGCTCCCATTTGTTTGATATGTTTCGCCAGAGCATTATTATCAGCCCCTGTCCTAATTGCATAAACGTGTTCCCGTATGCATTCCCTGAGCTGTCTACTAGTCTTACCTACGTAGAAACCTGCACAGGAAACGCATCGGGCAATATAAACCACATTTCTGCTCATACAATTAGTATGAGTTTTAAAATTATATTCTACCTGTGTAACTGGGTGACAAAAAAACTGATCTAAAATCTATATATACACACTGTTTACACTGACCACAATTAACCGTGTTACTATCATCCATATCCACTATTGGCCTCCGTACTAATGATTTATTACACAATTTCATTTTCAAATTCTGTTTATTTTTAAAGGTAAACCTAGGGGTCTCTCCTACTAGGTTATATAATTCTTCATCTAGGCTCAACACTTGCCAGTGCTATTTAAAAATGTCAGTGCCCTTAATCACATCTCTTGTAAAAATAGGGTATTCTCAGTACTTCTTGTGTCACATTCTGATCTTGTCTCGCTGGCTATCCCATTCAGAAAAGTATGGTTTAGCTTTACCATCTCTATACATCTCCATTTCTTTCATATACTTATTAATAACATTAAAATTATACCCTCTTTCTAATAGCCTATTCCTTAATTCTATGGTTTCCAAGGAATATTTCTGTGCACATGGATTTAACCTCGAGGCTCTCATTAGCTGCCCTTTAATAACATTATCAAATACATATCTTGGATGCATGGAATGTCTATGTAGCAAGTTGTTCCTAAAGCAAGGTTTCCTATAAATAGAGGACAGAGAAATAGCCATTAGACCTGCAGACAAAGGGGGTGGAGTGGTAATCCTAGATTATGTCACATACAATACATCTATGCTTACCATGCTTAGAGAGACGGACACATATAAAGAGATCTGTGCCAGTGACCTTACCAAAATTATTTTTTCTGTACATCAGGAACTCTATGACTTCTTGATGTGCAGGCAGTTAGATCAAGATCTATATCAATATTTTTTGATAGAACAACCAAAGACTCCCTATATAAAAGGATTACCGAAGATACACAAAGGGATAATCCCACCACCTCTAAGACCTATAGTGGTAGGGGAAGGGTGGGTCACTGAGACAATGTCGGTTTTGTTGAGCGGAAGCTTAGACCCATTATTGATAAAATTGGCTCGATTTTGAAAGACACCTATCAATTATTAGAGGTCTTAGATAATCTTAAAGATGGTATTTCTGAAAATACTATCCTTATTACTATGGACATGAGGAACCTTTTTACATCCATTCCTAATGGATATGGTTCTGAAGCCATTAGATATATTCTACACAATTATGACTGCTATAGTAATGATGACAAAATTTTATTGAATGCCATCTTAGATCTTGTATTGAATAACAATGTTTTTATGTATGACAAGAAGTTATATTTGCAACAATGGGGGGTGGCCATGGGCACCCCCTGTGCAAACAGCTATGCAAATCTTGTCGTCTATTACTGGGAATGCATGCATTTATTTAAACATACTTATTTTGATAAGATACTTCTATACAAAAGGTTCGTAGACGACATACTAATCTTTTGGAATGGGACTCTACAAGAGTTTCTGAATATGGTGGAGGACCTAGAAAGCACAACATCCTTTTTTAAATTTACATTTGAACACTCTATAAACAAAGTAAATTTTTTAGATGTGACCATTACCAAGGATGAACATGGGAAATTAGGCCACACCATTTATAGGAAATCATGCTGGAAGAATACTTTACTAGAATTCACTAGCATGCATCCCAGGCATATATTTTTGAACATTGTTAAAAGCCAATATTTGAGGGTCAATAAACTATGTAACAAACAAGAACATAGAATTGAACAAATAGAAAAATTAAATGACATGTTCACAGAAAGGAACTATAATGAACAATTAATTCAACAGGTTAAATCACTAATAGTGGGTACCCCCACCCCCTTTGTATCTAGAAAGGCATATTATAAGACTTATAATTTATCTAAGTCATTTAAGGAAATTATACCCTTTCTGACTAGATATACCAGTGACAATAGTAATATTACCAATATTATTTGCAAAAACTGGGGTATATTACTTACCAATAGTGAAATAAGGGATATGGTAGGAATAAAACCCAGGTTTCTGTATACCAACAGTAAGAATCTTAAAAGATTACTGTGTATTGAGAAACTAGAACGAGAGACGAATAGGACTACTGCTAAGTTACAGAAAAATCTAGAAGGGGAATAATCTCACTGGCTAAAAACAGGCACCTTTCCTTGTAATCGATGCAATATGTGCATATACATTTCAGAAGAGATAGAGTTTATGCATCCTAAACTTAATATTAAATTTGAACCCAGGTTTAGATCAACCTGCATTAGCTCAAATTTAATTTATTTAGCTAATTGTCTGAACTGTGATGCATTTCACATTGGGATGACCACAAGGTCTTTAAAGGAACGTATTTATAACCATATCCATGATATCAAAAAGAAAGATCCAAAAAGTGCCCTAAGCAAGCATATTCTAAACAATACAGAACATAGTTTTAGTTTTAGGACACTGCAGTTGGTACATCCTAATGATAGGGAAGGTGACACCTTTAATGATCTTGAAAGTATAGAGTTACAATGGATCCTAAAATTTGAAGCGCACCACACTCCAGGTCTTAATCAGTATGTTAGTGTTAGATCAGTCCTGAAGAAAAGAAGTCTGAAATAACAGAAAGTTCTCTCTTTCACATATTAATGATATTTGGAAAGCTTTAAGTGAAAATACCTTAGTGGGATTTTTACTTAATTCAATTCATAGTCATTTTTTCTAGACACCCCTTTATTGAACCCATTTATATTTATAGTGGTATTAAATTATGCTTCAAACTTTTGATAATAAGGTATATATTTCTATGTCCTATGAAGAACAAGGATGTGTTTAGATGATAAGATATGAACTTCTACTACTAGTTTTAAGCAATATTAATAGCATCCTTGATATTGGTTGTATATATGCATATATTTTTTCATATATATCATATATATATTGTTCAAGCATCTAACAAGATGCATCACATTCACATATTTACCCTTATGCACCTTATAATGTACTAGTTTTTCTTTCTTAACATTCAAGATACTTAATGCTTTAGGTATAAGATACTAAGCATCGGGTTTGCTTATAATTGGAATCATCTTCAAGACACAATATTAGAATATAGTTTATTAAAGAAATACATATCAGTTTCATTTATGGTTGTATAATATTTAATTTAATAATAGATAGTTAAATAAATAATTAATAACATATATTAAACATTAAATGATCCATATAACAACGTTTCATGGAGAGCTAGCCTTATGTAGTTATGTGTATATACATATCATTTATATGTCTTCAAAATAGAATATTTTATTATTTTTTATTATTTTTAGATTTTACCTATAATATGCTTTTTGGTTTTTTTGTATAGGTATCTTTAAATTAATATGATAAATAGAAAAATATAATTAGTTCATATTATGCAAAACGTCTAACCAAGTTAAAGGGCGGTTGGCTCTGTTAACATATATTTATAATATATATTTATATTTATACCTAACAAGTGGCTCTAACATCAAATGAGTCCGTATAGTATGGTTCTTCTGACAGTTTGATTTGGTGAGCCAGATGTTTCCTATAGAGGCTGCGCTAGAGTGAGGTTTCCAGTAGTGCTACTAATGTTGAAACAACGAACAGTGACTTCTGAATGATATTCTATTTTACTGTTTGATGTAATATGTGAACGGGTTTGGGCAACGTAACACTTACAAATAGAGCTCTTGGAGATTTATAGTGTTATTACACACAAATGGTTATTATGGTCATTATTTTGCCCATTTTTACTATGCACATGCACCTTGTTTAAGCACATAGTGCTCTTAGATTTTTTAGATGTTTTTAAAGTTGATTAAAAATTTCATGTATTCAGTTATACATTTTTGACTTATTTTTGAGCTAAATTATGAATCTGAGTAATGCGGGGTATTAACTGAATGATTTATTATGGTTTTATACAATGAAATGTTTTAGAATGTGAGTAGTGAATGTGACGCTGCTGTTTGCAGCAACAGGAAATATTTCTCGTTTTTTGTTGAATGATAAGTATTACGTAGAATGCTTAATTGTACATCCTGCCCAATTAATCAGGATGCTAATTACTAAATGATTAATTGGAAGCATTATATAAGACCTGCTACATTTTATATGATTTAGATCTGAAGAAGCGTACAGTGTGTACGAGAAAGCGCTCATCTTTCCTGTTCTTTTTGTTACAAATAAAGAAGTGTTTTGTTGCTGCATCATCGTGGAGTTCCTCATCCTTGTTTTTTCTATTATCAAATACATATCTTGGATGCATGGAATGTCTATGTAGCAAGTTGTTCCTAAAGCAAGGTTTCCTATAAATAGAGGTGTTCAACAATCCATTGCTCATTCTATTAATTTTCACATCCAAATATGAAATCTCTTCTCTAGAATAGTTCATCGTGAACTTCAAGTAGCTCGTAACATTATTAATTTTCTCTTTAAACTTCATTAATGTGGATTCATTTGCCTTCCAAATAAGGAAAAGATCATCCACAAAACGCCTATAATACCCAACATTATTCCTAAATTCATCTATCTGAAATAAAACTTCTTGTTCCCAATCTGCCATCACCAGATTGGCGTAGCTATTGGCACACGAAGTGCCCATAGCTACGCCATCCTTCTGTATATACATATTCTCTCCAAAGATAAATATGTTATTATCAAGCACTATCTCTACAAGAAAAGTCAATATATCAATAAAAGTTTCATCATAACTACTATTTTTCTTCAGATAGCTCTGGCATCTGACTATACCTTCCACATTAGGAATAACCGTAAATAGGCTAACAACATCTAGTGTTACTAAGACAAACTCTTCCAATTCATCCACTTGTTTCATATATTCATAAAGTTCGATTAAGAACTGTTTGCTATCTCTCAAGATGAATTTATTTTCATCGACCAAAGGTCTCAGAAAAAATTCCACTAAAATAGAACATGGTTCTGTTAACCAACCTTGCCCTGCTACTATAGGGCGCATCGGTGGGTCAACTAGTGATTTATGTACCTTAAGGAGCCCTTTTATCTCAGGTAATCTAGGATTAATTACTTTTAAATACATACACAAGTGCTCAGGTATCAACTCACTCTGATACAAATCATCTATCATATCATGGACTTGAAATACCTTACTACATATTTCGGTTAAACTTATCATACTATAAAACCCTTCATCACTTAGCATCCTTTTCATACTTTCAATATAATTTTCTTTATCTAGGACTACTACGGGTCCTCCTTTATCTGAGGGTCTAATTACTATATTTCTATCTCTTACTAAATCATTCATTGCTCTTCTTTGTAAGTAAGTTAAATTATATCTAATTTTCTTTTCGTCTTGTTTATTCCTATTATAATATCTATGCATATCATTCTCTACCAGTTTGTAAAATGTCTCCAGCAGGGGATGTAACACTGGTAAATAAGTACTGTTAGGTCGAAACCTCTCTAAACCTATTACATCATTATTGGCCATTCCATAGTCCATTTTCAACTGCAATTTACGTAAAAACATTTTCACATCTATAATAGAGTCTGTAATACTACTATTACATGTAGGAATAAAGCTTAAACCTTTACTTAATACTTCCTCTTCATATATTGTTAACTTTCTTTGGGACAAATTAATTACTAATGATCTCCTACCCTCTCCCACATCTTCTTGAGAGTGGGTCCCATATGTCCCCCCCCCCGATCCTTTCCGTTTGTTTCTGCCCCTGCTCTGTGATCTCTGTCTCCCATAGTATGTTTTGTTGGCTATGGGGAAAGGGGCAGATAAAGCGGGTCTATTCTCAAGTGTAGTGGGATGGTTCTTATTACTTAACTGATTAGTATTACCAGTATGTGTAATTTTCCTTCTAACTACTTGTTCCACTTCATTTTTCTCCTTAGGGAGCAGATTTGCTTCATTCACATCTTCTGTAGCACTATCATTCACTCTTATACCATCATTACTAGACCCTGGTTTCACATTATTACTTACAATATTCATATCATGTGCATTAACTAAATTAACAGAGACATCTTCACTATTATCTATTGTGATAACATTAGAACTCTCATGCACAATATCATTCACTGTATTTAATTCAGTTCTTAATGCTAACTCATTGTTCACACCATTTCTAACATTTCTAACATTGTTCCCTGTAAGATTATTACGTGGCCAAGTGAAGACCTGGCCATTTTTAAAATCGTTAATGTCTCTATTCAATTTATTACGCTTCTGTTCCAACAAGTGTTTTTCATACAGCTTAATATTGTCCAGCATTTTTTCAAGCCCCATTTTCATTTTTGAACCCTTGTATTTGGCTAGAATACATTCATATTGCTCATTAACTTTACTGCGTAATTCTACTTCTTCAGTAGAATGAAACTCATTTAACAATTCCATATAGCTATAACTAAGGTTCAAATTTAACTGTTGCCACTTCTGTAGCAACTCAGGAAAACTGTTACCTGAGGTAGGCATCTTGAACACTCGTAGCCCTCTAGGTACTACGCGCTTACAAATGCACGCCTCAAAATGCTGGCGTTGCAACTGCAACTTCTTTAACCTCATAAAGTCCAATTCTATTCTTTGTAAGTCCATTCCTAGGTTCGCACTGCACTCTCCTTCATCCGATAACGGATCTGGCTCAAACGCCAACAGCAAATTCTCCTCAGGGTTCAAACACTCTCGGAAGCGCGTCATCTTCCGCCCCATCATTTCCGGTCCTTCTGGTCTGTACGGCAACTCTAGATTAAGACTTGACTCCATTCCAGCTATCTCCCTCTGGTGGCCAATACGTAAACAGTTAATAGAAGAATAAAACAACACCACCAAAGCGATTAACTTCCCTGCAACTCGTAGCACAAATAACAGTATTTAGAATAACCACATGCAGGAAAAGACAAAGGCTGATGTTTCCCAACTCTTACGTTTCCACTCCAACAAAATTAGCACTCCAGTTAAATAAATAGTCCTTTATTTAATCGCTAGCACAGTAAGCGCTTTCACCTTCTTGGCTTTATCAAACTACAATGTGCCATTAAAACAGAAAATATATATATACACATCATTCAAATTTCATTGGTTCTCATAGCACTCTCATAATTTTACATCATATCCTTTTAAATAATTAATACAGTGCTTAAAATCTTAAAATACTCTAAAAAACATATATTACTTATATAAATACTAAACTTTAAATAAATAACTTCCTTTAAAAAGTGTATACATATATAATGTGCGCCTGCTGAACTTATGGTCTATATATTCTTTTGTTTTTCAGTATGGGCTTCATTTGAACTTTATCATTCATACCAGGGTTTCTATCTGCCCTTAACCTAATAATCCACTTAAGTTCACATTCTAGCAGATATGCATCCAAGTCCCCTCCTCTCATACTGGGTTTTACTTCTTGTATAACACAAAAGCTAAATTCATGTTCTGCTCCCATTTGTTTGATATGTTTCGCCAGGGAACGCATACGGGAACACGTTTATGCAATTAGGACAGGGGCTGATAATAATGCTCTGGCGAAACAGAGACTTTAAGAACTTTAATTGAAACATTCACGCTCACGATGAGAAGGGTATGCCCTTCAATCAGTCAATTCATTCTTCAGTGACGCTGCATACTAAACCAACCAATGAACTAAACGCGTTGAATACAACTCAACGTGAGCCCTCCCTAATAGAGAATACTAAGGCAGTGGGGCGTTTTACCAAACAGATAACAACAAAAGTGATGATACATTCCATACAAGATGACGAGATAGTCACGTTACCCTCCACGCCAACTCCTAATTCATCGAATGCTATTTTTGAACAGGATGTACGTCCAAAGGCAACTAACCAATTTTCAGCTTCAGTTTCATCAGGAGGAAACCCTCCAGCCCCTCTTGGACTTAATGGCTCCCTTGTTTTTCCACTCCCTTTTCAGCAGTACGAGAGACGGGCATGGTCTCCACACAATCAGATGCAGAAAAGAAAAAACATGGAGGAGACATACGAACAGCAGAAAAAGGCTCTGAGACCTGTTCACAGAACCTAGTTTACAACATTTCAAGGTATGAATTAACTGAATCTGAACTAAGTGTTCTCAACAAAGGATTAAATTTTATACCATCAAGCTTTTCCAACATTACTGACATTATTTTAGATATTAAATTTTTCACTAGGAATATTGCCCTTAAATTGTTATTTGGTGACACTGGAGATGCACCTAATAGTGATTTGTTCAAGAAACCTTCTACTTTTTTACCACCGTCTAACCCCACTCTAGAAACATTTGAGCGGGCTTGTGAACATGATTTATTAGAGTTATACGCTAGACATGACTTAAAACCTGACTATTATAACATGAAGAATGATGAAAGGCATGCACTTGTGAATTTACAAAAGAATGCAAACATAACAATCAGACAAGCCGATAAGGGTGGCGCCATCGTTGTGATGGACACAGAGGTTTATATGAATAAAATGAAGTTGTTACTAGCTGATAAAACAACATATAATTTACTTACTGGTAACCATTTGGACAAGTTAATCAAAAATGTAAGAATATAACAACACCACCAAAGCGATTAACTTCCCTGCAACTCGTAGCACAAATAACAGTATGTAGAATAACCACATGCAGGAAAAGACAAAGGCTGATGTTTCCAAACTCTTATGTTTCCACTCCAACAAAATTAACACTCCAGTTAAAAAATAGTCCTTTATTTAATCGCTAGCACAGTAAGCGCTTTCACCTTCTTGGCTTTATCAAACTACAATGTGCCATTAAAACAGAAAATATATATATACACATCATTCAAATTTCATTGGTTCTCATAGCACTCTCATAATTTTACATCATATCCTTTTAAATAATTAATACAGTGCTTAAAATCTTAAAATACTCTAAAAAACATATATTACTTATATAAATACTAAACTTTAAATAAATAACTTCCTTTAAAAAGTGTATACATATAATGTGTGCCTGCTGAACTTATGGTCTATATATTCTTTTGTTTTTCAGTATGGGCTTCATTTGAACTTTATCATTCATACCAGGGTTTCTATCTGCCCTTAACCTAATAATCCACTTAAGTTCACATTCTAGCAGATATGCATCCAAGTCCCCTCCTCTCATACTGGGTTTTACTTCTTGTATAACACAAAAGCTAAATTCATGTTCTGCTCCCATTTGTTTGATATGTTTCGCCAGAGCATTATTATCAGCCCCTGTCCTAATTGCATAACGTGTTCAGATATGCGTTCCCTGAGCTGTCTACTAGTCTTACCTACGTAGAAACCTGCACAGGAAACGCATCGGGCAATATAAACCACATTTCTGCTCATATAATTAGTATGAGTTTTAAAATTATATTCTACCTGCGTAACTGGGTGACAAAAAACTGATCTAAAATCTATATATACACACTGTTTACACTGACCACAATTAACCGTATTTCTATCATCCATATCAACTATCGGGCTTCGTACTAATGGTTTATTACATAATTTCATTTTCAAATTCTGTTTATTTTTAAAGGTAAACCTAGGGGTCTCTCCTACTAGGTTATATAATTCTTCATCTAGGCTCAACACTTGCCAGTGCTTTTTAATAATGTCAGTGACCTTAGTCACATCTCTTGTAAAAAATAGGGGTATTCTCAGTACTTCTTGTGTCACATTCTGATCTTGTCTCGGCTGGCTATCCCATTCAGAAAAGTATGGTTTAGCTTTACCATCTCTATACATCTCCATTTCTTTCATATACTTATTAATAACATTAAAATTATACCCTCTTTCTAATAGCCTATTCCTTAATTCTATGGTTTCCAAGGAATATTTCTGTGCACATGGATTTAACCTCAAGGCTCTCATTAGCTGCCCTTTAATAACATTATCAAATACATATCTTGGATGCATGGAATGTCTATGTAGCAAGTTGTTCCTAAAGCAAGGTTTCCTATAAATAGAGGTGTTCAACAATCCATTGCTCATTCTATTAATTTTCACATCCAAATATGAAATCTCTTCTCTAGAAAAGTTCATCGTGAACTTCAAGTAGCTCGTAACATTATTAATTTTCTCTTTAAACTTCATTAATGTGGATTCATTTCCCTTCCAAATAAGGAAAAGATCATCCACAAAATGCCTATAATACCCAACATTATTCCTAAATTCATCTATCTGAAATAAAACTTCTTGTTCCCAATCTGCCATCACCAGACTGGCGTAGCTATTGGCACACGAAGTGCCCATAGCTACGCCATCCTTCTGTATATACATATTCTCTCCAAAGATAAATATGTTATTATCAAGCACTATCTCTACAAGAAAAGTCAATATATCAATAAAAGTTTCATCATAACTACTATTTTTCTTCAGATAGCTCTGGCATCTGACTATACCTTCCACATTAGGAATAACCGTAAATAGGCTAACAACATCTAGTGTTACTAAGATAAACTCTTCCAGTTCATCCACTTGTTTCATATATTCATAAAGTTCGATTAAGAACTGTTTGCTATCTCTCAAGATGAATTTATTTTCATCGACCAAAGGTCTCAGAAAAAATTCCACTAAAATAGAACATGGTTCTGTTAACCAACCTTGCCCTGCTACTATAGGGCACATTGGTGGGTCAACTAGTGATTTACGTACCTTAGGGAGCCCTTTTATCTCAGGTAATCTAGGATTAATTACTTTTAAATACATACACAAGTGCTCAGGTATCAACTCACTCTGATACAAATCATCTATCATATCATGGACTTGAAATACCTTACTACATATTTCGGTTAAACTTATCATACTATAAAACCCTTCATCACTTAGCATCCTTTTCATACTTTCAATATAATTTTCTTTATCTAGGACTACTACGGGTCCTCCTTTATCTGAGGGTCTAATTACTATATTTCTATCTCTTACTAAATCATTCATTGCTCTTCTTTGTAAGTAAGTTAAATTATATCTAATTTTCTTTTCGTCTTGTTTATTCCTATTATAATATCTATGCATATCATTCTCTACCAGTTTGTAAAATGTCTCCAGCAGGGGATGTAACACTGGTAAATAAGTACTGTTAGGTCGAAACCTCTCTAACCCTATTACATCATTATTGGCCATTCCATAGTCCATTTTCAACTGCAATTTACGTAAAAACATTTTCACATCTATAATAGAGTCTGTAATACTACTATTACATGTAGGAATAAAGCTTAAACCTTTACTTAATACTTCCTCTTCATATATTGTTAACTGTCTTTTGGACAAATTAATTACTAATGATCTCCTACCCTCTCCCACATCTTCTTGAGAGTGGGTCCCATATGTTCCCCCCCCGACCCTTTCCGTTTGTTTCTGCCCCTGCTCTGTGATCTCTGTCTCCCATAGTATGTTTTGTTGGCTATGGGGAAAGGGGCAGATAAAGCGGGTCTATTCTCAAGTGTAGTGGGATGGTTCTTATTACTTAACTGATTAGTATTACCAGTATGTGTAATTTTCCTTCTAACTACTTGTTCCACTTCATTTCTCCTTAGGGAGCAGATTTGCTTCATTCACATCTTCTGTAGCACTATCATTCACTCTTATACCATCATTACTAGACCCTGGTTTCACATTATTACTTACAATATTCATATCATGTGCATTAACTAAATTAACAGAGACATCTTCACTATTATCTATTGTGATAACATTAGAACTCTCATGCACAATATCATTCACTGTATTTAATTCAGTTCTTAATGCTAACTCATTGTTCACACCATTTCTAACATTTCTAACATTGTTCCCTGTAAGATTATTACGTGGCCAAGTGAAGACCTGGCCATTTTTAAAATCGTTAATGTCTCTATTCAATTTATTACGCTTCTGTTCCAACAAGTGTTTTTCATACAGCTTAATATTGTCCAGCATTTTTTCAAGCCCCATTTTCATTTTTGAACCCTTGTATTTGGCTAGAATACATTCATATTGCTCATTAACTTTACTGCGTAATTCTACTTCTTCAGTAGAATGAAACTCATTTAACAATTCCATATAGCTATAACTAAGGTTCAAATTTAACTGTTGCCACTTCTGTAGCAACTCAGGAAAACTGTTACCTGAGGTAGGCATCTTGAACACTCGTAGCCCCCTAGGTACTACGCGCTTACAAATGCACGCCTCAAAATGCTGGCGTTGCAGCTGCAGCTTCTTTAGCCTCATAAAGTCCAGTTCTATTCTTTGTAAGTCCATTCCTAGGTTCACACTACTCTCTCCTTCATCCGATAACGGATCCGGTTCAAACGCCAACAGCAGATTCTCCTCAGAGTCCAAACACTCTTGGAAGCGTGTAATCTTCCGCCCCATCATTTCCGGTTCTTCTGGTCTGTACGGCAACTCTAAATTAAGACTTGACTCCATTCCAGCGATCTCCCTCTGGTGGCCAATACGTAAACAGTTAATAGAAGAATATAACAACACCACCAAAGCGATTAACTTCCCTGCAACTCGTAGCACAAATAACAGTATGTAGAATAACCACATGCAGGAAAAGACAAAGGCTGATGTTTCCAAACTCTTACGTTTCCACTCCAACAAAATTAACACTCCAGTTAAAAAATAGTCCTTTATTTAATCGCTAGCACAGTAAGCGCTTTCACCTTCTTGGCTTTATCAAACTACAATGTGCCATTAAAACAGAAAATATATATATACACATCATTCAAATTTCATTGGTTCTCATAGCACTCTCATAATTTTACATCATATCCTTTTAAATAATTAATACAGTGCTTAAAATCTTAAAATACTCTAAAAAACATATATTACTTATATAAATACTAAACTTTAAATAAATAACTTCCTTTAAAAAGTGTATACATATATAATGTGCGCCTGCTGAACTTATGGTCTATATATTCTTTTGTTTTTCAGTATGGGCTTCATTTGAACTTTATCATTCATACCAGGGTTTCTATCTGCCCTTAACCTAATAATCCACTTAAGTTCACATTCTAGCAGATATGCATCCAAGTCCCCTCCTCTCATACTGGGTTTTACTTCTTGTATAACACAAAAGCTAAATTCATGTTCTGCTCCCATTTGTTTGATATGTTTCGCCAGGGAACGCATACGGGAACACGTTTATGCAATTAGGACAGGGGCTGATAATAATGCTCTGGCGAAACAGAGACTTTAAGAACTTTAATTGAAACATTCACGCTCACGATGAGAAGGGTATGCCCTTCAATCAGTCAATTCATTCTTCAGTGACGCTGCATACTAAACCAACCAATGAACTAAACGCGTTGAATACAACTCAACGTGAGCCCTCCCTAATAGAGAATACTAAGGCAGTGGGGCGTTTTACCAAACAGATAACAACAAAAGTGATGATACATTTCATACAAGATGACGAGATAGTCTTGTAAATCTTGTGATTTGATATATTTAGCACAATGCCAAGCATGTCAATGTTTCTATGTGGGTAAAACCAATACAACACTTAGAGAACGAATTAGGGAGCACTTATATGCTATCAACAAAGAAAATACCAATAATGCTTTGGCCAAACATGTGCTAGAGAATGGTTTAAAACATACCTTTAGGTTTAGAGTACTAGAATTAATAAGAAAGACCTGTAGGCTAGGAAACATTAAAAATCACACAGAGGGCATAGAAAATAGATGGATTATTAAACTTCAAGCACATCAAGGTTATGGCTTGAATGATAAAGTGTCACTGAAACCATTTTTGGCAGCTAGACCATATAGTCATTAGTTTGGATTTTTAAGCTATATATCTATTTGTTATAATATAATATATATATATATATATATATATATATATATATATATATATATATATATATAGTATTTTTTGTTGCCACATATTTAATATCTAGATAACATATAATATTTATTGTTCATTTTCTATCTCTAATATAACAATCAGTTCTTTTCATATACACAATAATAACAGCAGCTTTCTATTTTTAGATATATTCATATTAACTTTAGATAAATTCACACCATTGTATATGTTCTTATTTATTTTGAATATATGAATTTTACAATTGTGTTTTTAAATGTGTGTTTTTTAAATGTATTTTCTTCCAATGACTATTTATTCAATTATTCAATTAATTGTTAATAATGAGCACTATATAAATGTATGGACATTCAGTTAAGTATTAAAGTCTGAAGAAGCGTTGTGTGTCAACGAGAAAGCGCTTACATTTGGATCCTGCTACTTGAATAAACCGTGAAGTGAATACTGAGGTTTACGTTTTTCTTCTGCTGTTGGTGTATCACTTGTTTTTTATCTACATTCGTTTGGCTTAGTAAGTTGATACTTTGCTCAGTGGCTGGTTTATTTTAAACTTAATGGTTTGTGACATATTTGAAATTTCCTTCGACAAGGGAATCATTGGGACCAAAATCCAGTGACTCATAATAGGGGTTTATAGAACCAATTTTTGATCATGTATTGTTTGCTATTGGTGTTTAATTTGGTTGTTGGTTTTGTTCCTTTTCATGCATGAATATTCAAATTGGGTCAGATATATTTCAATATTTGGATTCATAACTGATGGTAGAAGAACATAATTTATTCAACTATTGACACATTTTTTGATATCATGGACCTCACTAAGCTATTACAAGGTTTATCAGCTGACAGAGACAATTTAGAGATTTTTGGTTTTAAACCATCTAATGTTACTAATACTGTTGAATATAAGGATGACTCACAATATCTTTCTGGTCTACTATTTCAAAAGTTGACCAAAAATCTGAGAACACTTAGGGACAATATTTGGCACCTAAAGTTATTTAAATCGTATAAGCTTAAAGACATTACACCACGAGGTTTACGAGTCAGGATTCAACCCCTGGTGGGACAGATAGATGACCAACTATCTCAGAATTGGGCCTTAGCAAAACACAAAGCATCCATGTTTTTTGTAGACATCCTAATTGCATATTATGAAAGGATGATTGATAAATGTACTGGGGAGGTTACTATTAGTTGTGAACAGGCCAACATTTATGAGACTGAAACCTTCTTTAGTGACTATTTAAGTAATTTGGCCAAAGATCTATCTATATTGGAGGAACAGTTAGTTAAGAAGAAAACCCAAAAAATCCAAAGAGACATTACAGACTATGAAAAGGGGAAACCCTTTGTTACTCAAAAAAGTGTGCAATTTTCAGATTCTGGTTTTAAACCAACTTATCATAAGAAAAGACCTAGATCAATACTTAGAAAGTCAGCACAGGTTTACAGTGGCACTTCTGAGGAGGATTCGTCCTCTGCCACTGATTTAGACTCCCTTTCTACCCAAGAATCTACGGTGGCTAAAAGGAAACCTCATGTAGACCCTTTAGTCACAAAAACGTAGGGGGAGGGTAGGAGACAGAAAAAAACACACAGTATTCAACAACTGTTGGAGAAGATTGTATCCCAGTGAATAATGTACACAATATTTCATCACACCTGTCTGATGTACAAATTAAATTACTGAATAAAGGTCTCAATTTTATGCCAACTTTTGTGGTACCTGAACATACTTTGGTCAATGAACTCAATGATTTTTGTGCACTACTTAATTTGAAAATATTTTTTTCAGACACACAAAATACTCAAGGATCTACTGGTTTCCATTTTGGAAAATCTAATTTTGAGCCCCCCATGGACAAGCATATTGCAGTTTTTAGGGAGTGTGTGTTAAAAGAACTTCATTTTTCTCATGAACATCAGCTGGTTAGATACAATTTGTCTAAAGCAGAACAAAAAGCATTCCTGGACCTTAGTAATAATCATGACCTATTTATTTTGTCGGCAGACAAGGGAGGTGGCATTGTGGTTATGGATTGGAATATGTACCAGGCGGAGGCTGAAAACCAACTGTCTGATCCCCGATTCTGTATACATATAGTAGTCGATCCAACTCTGAATTTTAAAAAAGAAATTGATTCTTTCCTAGACGTAGCAACTGAGGAAGGCATAATTAGTCAGAAAATTTGTAGACAACTGAAGGTTTCAGATCCCATGCCCCAGTATTTATACCTACTACCAAAGATACATAAGCATCCTACTAAGCCTCCAGGATGGCCCATAGTATCTGGCAGGGGATCATTAACTGAACCTTTATCTGCCTTTCTTACAGAACATTTGCAACCTTTGTTATCTATGGTTAGGTCTAGGTTGAAGGACACTACACAATTTCCTATTATTATTCAGGACACACAGTTGGAATCAGCTTGGTATTTATGTACACTAGATGTAACCTCCCAATACACTAGTATACCACACTGGGCAGGTCTACAGGCTATTCAGTTCTGGCTTGACAAATCACAATTATACTCTCCTGGGTTTAACACACTCCTTATATGTTTAACTGAACATGCGTTGTCAAAAAATGTTTTTTATTTTCATGGGAAATCATGCTGGCAGGTTCATGGTAAGGCGATGGGAGCATCTTTTTCTCCCATTTACACCGACCTGTTTATGGTTTTTTTTGGAGGGACAGTTAATATATGATGACAATCACAATATATTTTTGGACCAGCTTGTTATTTGGAGATAATATTTGGACGATTGTTGGATGGAGTGGCGGGGGGACCAGCAATATGTACATGAATTTATACAATACCTTAATGACAATAAGTGGGGTATTCAGTTTACATTGCACATTGAATATCAACAAATAACATAATTGGATGTTATTATAACCAGACAGGAGGATCATACACTGGAATCACAAGTATATAGAAAATTTCCAGAATATAATACCTTGTTACATGCCTCCGGCTATCATCCTCACCACATCATCAACAATATTCCTAAGTCTCAAAATCTATGTATTAAACACATCTATTCCTCCGAACAAACTCTTAGAGCCTGCCAGGATGATTTACCTTATAGGCTATGCACTAGGGGATATCATCAGGATCCTATCATTCGAACATTACATGAGCTTGATCAAATAGACAGGTGCTAATTGTTAATATAAGGATAGAACTATTCGTACTGAAAATTATATCTCACAACCAGTCAGGCTAGTCACTACTTTTGGGACCAATACCAACAGATTCAGATGTATTATAAATAATCATTGGGACATTTTGTTAGCCCAAGACAAATTGAGTGAATTGTTGAACCGCAGATGTCTATTTTCATACCATAGAGGTAGAACTATAAATTCTTAATTGACTCATTATACACATTATTGTCCACCCATCAGCCAACAAAGAACCCTATTTGGAGATATACTTTCAGGATGTGTTTTTTGTGCTTGTACACATGTATCTAATACCAAGGAATTTACTAGCTGTAATGCATCCACAATTTATGATATAATGATGTTTTGAAAATTGCAGCAGTGATTGGATTGTTTATTTGGCTACTTATTTTTGTTCTTCATTTTATGTTGAACAAACATCCAGACCTTTCAGACACAGAATTAGTGAACACTTAAGTGAAATTAGAAATAAAAGGGTTTCTGATGCCCTTTATAAACATACTCTAACACACAAAACTGCTAAATTCACCTTTACCATAATAGACAAAATTCATATGAACACGTTATGTAAAGTTTCATGGCATAATTTACTAAGCCAAAGAGAATCTTCTTGGATTATTAGGTTAGGTGCTTTATTCAAACCAGGCTTGAATGAGTTAAGTTAGTTCTGGTTTAGATTAATTGATGGATTACTTTGATTAAGTGATATATATGTAAGCAGCAGTAAGGGTTTGCCCCACTGAATACATTTTATGTTGCCCTGAAGAAAGCTATAACCTTTTAACCAAAACTGGTTTGCTTTATTGCATTTATGGGATTTGCTACATTAAATTTCTAAAATATTTTTACCTTTCCCATGTGCTGGATATTTTTTCCAAAATGATAGCCAGAAAACCACAAGTTTATGACAGACAGAAAGAAATTATGTGTCAGACATCAGGACAACCTGCAGACATATGGACAGGTCTGAGGTATGGCCACCGTCTGAACCCATACCTCCCAAGCTCTTACAGCAGAAAATGTTTACAAAGCTATACATAATGGGGTGACAAAGGCCACATAATAGAGACACTTTTCAAATATTGATCTTATAAAGGTGATAGAATAACAGGCTTTGCATTAGCATAGATAGTCTGCAAGGTATGACATCTGCAACTCATAATGTCTGTCATTATTTTTCAACATCAACCCGCAATGATCCAACAATGATCTGCCAGAAAAACAAAGGTTTATGAGAAAATGGACCAAAAATATGAGGCATGAATCTGGACATTCTGTGGACATCTGTACAGTTGAGAGGCATGCCTGTACCACCCTTTAGGTTGCAGTCCATGTTTGGCAAGGTGTAACCTGTGACCACAACTGAAACAGTGGAAAGAGGTCCCAATAGTGTATGACAAAAAACATGTCGTACAGTTCTGTCCTGATAGAATAGAGCAGTTATTGCACATCAGAAGCACCTTAATATCATGAAAAATACTGTACGCTAAGGTAATGTCACACCATGAAGGTGTCATAGTAGCAAACCAGAGGAAGCCCTGTGTGTTGCACTTGCTGTGGGCATGCTATGTCCTGCTTACTGTCACATTACTATATGTTGTGTCCCACACTCCACATTTGATAATGTCACACACACACTGTGTGTTGCCTATGTGTGTGCAATATGTAGACATGTGAAGGCCCTGTGGCTACCTGGTGCCCATAAGATAGGTGAATCTGTTGGGATAAAGTAATGGCTAGGCTTGTGAGGGATCTAGCAACATTACTCAAGTAACCTCCTCTGTCTGTATGAGTCTGTGGTACTACAGAACACTCAAGTGACATGTATGAATGCTAGCTGGCTGTGCCAAGGGGTATGTATGAAAGGTCACACTGTCTACCCCCAGTGTCCCTCACACACTGTTGCATGCATACACACCTGGTAAACATGTACATATACAGCTGTACCTTGGCTATTAAAAGGTCACTGTGTTTCCATTCTGCCATACTCATTGTTGGTAATGCCAGCAGGCCCACAGCCTGCAGACACACAGACACCTGGAACACAAACAGAATGCAGTATGTGAGACTACAGTCCATCAGCAGTACTGACAGCAATAATGCATCATGGCTGAAAAGGTACATACACTTCAATGTGCACCCATAACAATTGCCAGTAGACAGCACCTTGCACAGCATTACGATACTACACTGTACTATATTCACTCTGTGCATCAGAACCATATTAGCATGTCCCTGCATCGATGGTATGGATAACAGAGATGTGGCACAGGTATCATCTCGTCCACAGGGTGTGGTGTGGGTTTCCATGAGGCCTAGGGTGGGCCATACAGTTGACACCATGCGTGTGTGTGTGTGTGTGTGTGTGTGTGTGTGTGTGTGTGTGTGTGTGTGTGTGTGTGTGTGTGTGTGTGTGTTTGTGTATGTGTGTGTATGTGTGTGTGTCTGGAAGGGTGGTGTTCAAGTCATGCATGCAGAGAAGTTGTATTTTTTGCTGGTGGTGACCTGCCTGTGATAGAGATGTGTGGGTGTTTGCATGCACACAGTCAAGCCATGTGGTCGCACTACAAAGTGGTATGTTGGACAGCCATGGACCATACATGGCAGGACCTACGGTTCACCGTCTCCGGCCACAGACATGGGAACTGATTCTGCGAGGATTCTCACTGGCACAACTAGGCTCAAGGCTAGATGCAGTACTACTCCCCCATTGGTGACTGCTGTCTGCTGGATCCATGTCCCTGATGGGAAAGGCCAGGATCACATGTCCATGGTCTGCTCCATTGTGGTGTGGACAGCACCCTCCCTTTGGCAGTGATGGTGGTACTGCCATTACAGGAGTGTAAATGTGCATGGCCACGTGAACTTTCAGCTGATCTTGTTGCTGACCTACGTCCACATGGCCGATGCCCTAGTCCCACCACATGCTCTAGCAAAGATATTGCACAGGTGAGCAATAACAATGTCTCACCCCACTGTCTATCTATGACATCAGCATAATAATGTATGACATCACCAAGGCCAGTCCACCAGACCAAGCAGTGTGCAAATCTACTTAGCTGGGCTGAATGCTGCTTGCAATTATACTTCTTAGCAATCCTCAAACTGGGTAAGTAGAGCTATGTACTGCGAAGCATTGGTCAGTTTCCATTTCCAGACAATTAATGAATTGCATATTAATTAATCCTTACTGACATATTATTAAGCGTACATATTTTACTGTACATGTCATCTCACTACGTGCTTTTCTTACATTACTTTGGGGTGTGACTGTAGTGTCTGGGATACTTGTGTTTACATGAGGAATTTCACGTCATACATCCAGTAACACTATTTTTTTATATCTCCTAAACGTATTAATTTCAGTACATTATCTGTTCCTGTCACTGCACTCCATTGGACACGTGAGTAACTGGGGCTTTTATACTTAGGTCTCCACTTCAAATAGGCATCTGGTTAGGCTGGGCTACCACAGTTAACATATGTCAACGTATACAGAAGAAATACAAAACATTTACAATATTGCCCTATCACGTGTAAAAAGCTGAAGTGCCAGGATTCAACCCTTGCAACTCAGGTACAAGTTTCAATGACCTAACCATTCAGTCAGTGAGGAGCTACTGTTAAACTGCTATATATACCTCTTTATTTTCATTTAAGCATTGCGGAGCACCACACCGCACTGTGCCAACCTGCTCAGCTACCCTTAAGTTTTACATATAAATGACAATAAAACTTATTTCATAAAACCATTTATGTTTTTAAAACATAAAGCAAGTATTATTCATGTTACAGACCTTGTGAGGGCCTTACGTGTGGGTTGCTCAACTGGGGTTATGTAGGCTTATGTATTATGGCCAACTGGGGATTATTGTCAGAGGCTTTGACTAGGTGATGGAAGGCTGTGTGCACCATCATCCTCTCATCCATATGTCTGTTTACTACTTCAAAGCAGTTGACCAGGTTTAGCAGGCCTGCTCTCCCTCTGACAATACCAAACTTTGTTGGCTCAAGCGTCTTGAGGTTGCTGATGTCCCTGTTTAAATGGCCCTTGATAATGCCTTCCATGGTCTTGTAGAACAGGCTAGTTAGGCTGATATGCATATGATTGGCTTGGTTAGTGGATGCTCCACTTTTGTATAGAGGGTTGATAGTGGCTGTCCTCCATGCAGATGGGAAAACACTGCTGCTCAAGCTTTGGTTGACTACAATGTGTAATGGAGTTGAGAGCTCATGCCTGGGTTCATGTAGGCTGCAGCCAGGAATGTTATCATGTCCCTTGGAGACTTCAGTTTGTTGCCCTTGAAAGGGCATTATGGACCTGCTCTCCGATGATGAGGGGAGGGTGGCAGGTGCTGTGCATGTCTTCCTTTACTGATGGAAGGACAGGGGGTGAGGTTTTCATTTTCCTGTCTGCAGCAAGTTGGCTATATCTCTGGGGTATGCGTATGTGGTGTTATTGACCACCAGTAAAGAGCAGATTTGGGCGTTGCCTCTGGGATTGCAGACATATGTTTGGAAGGCCTGGTGACTGGCCTTGGTGGATGTGCCCAATTTGCCCTCAAAGTTAACCATAGAGTAATTAACCTGTGACCTTATTTGCTTGTTCAGACAAAGGTGAGATTGCTCCCAATTTGGCACCTGCTCCTTCTTGGCTCTGTACAGACAATATTTCTACCTATTATGGGATTTGTGTATTGCTACTGTCAACAACAGAGGTGTAATCTGCCTTGGGGGAGATGATTTTTGTCCCATCAGGTATTGCTGAGTCCATACTGCTATGCAGGTGCTCATATAGATGTTGGGTATAGGCTTGGACACAAGGTCATGACACAGTTAAACAATTTTCCAAGTTCAAGCTAGTAATTATGATCAAACTAGTAATAATTTATGTTTCAAGCCAATACAAAAACCTGTTGCTGTAGACATTTATGTCTGTTTGATGAACTGAAACTCAGGTTACACATTTGTAAAACAAGTACATCATATTTACCTGATGCTTTGCACCTCATGTCTGTATGTTTGAGGCTTTCAGCAACTATTAGTGCATACATGTGCACAGGTAATACTTGATATACATGTCTGTTCTTTGTCAGTATGGCACACTGTGTTTACACTATTGCAGCTCAGTCATACCTCTCAACCTGTTAGAGCAAGATGTCTGGACAAAGGCACACATAAATGGGGGCAAATGTCCAAAAATAGTGACAATTTAGAAATATTGCTATAACACACAAAGACAGTTTATAGCAAAGTAGGTTTGCATTCACATGAATACTCTAAAGGATATGTCATCTGACATGCAAACATATCCTTTTATGTTATGACCTCAGTCTTTACTGATTTGCCAGTGATTTTTCCAGACAAACACAACTGTATGTGAAAATCACTACAAATATGAGGTAAACATGTGGTCAGTCTGCAAAACACCAGACAGTTGAAAGATATGAGCTCAGTATATAACAAACAGTTCAACACACACTTCTGTGCCAGTTGTTTACTATGCACATACCCTGTATATGTTTCTTACATTTGTAAGACAAGCATATGTATCATAGTAGCAATCACAAATGACATATGAATATTTACAACATCCCAGGTAGCTGGCCTGGCAGTGTCACAGTCAGAATTGTACAACAGACACACCAGTAATAGTCATATGTGAGTTGGCCTTTGCTGGGGTGACTCAGTGGCCAGAGTTCTGCTCTATGTCACTTCAGATAGAGCCAGCAAGGATGGCCATAGGTGCTGGACAGCAACATGTCAGTCCAGCAAGTATTGCTGAGACCTATTATTTAAGTTCATATTTCCCATTATTGCATCCCCCTTCTGCATTCCATTACATGCTTAATTGCTTGACATACCTAATATAATACTGTAGCATTTTCTCAGAGTAATCCAAAAGTGTTTCTTTCGATATTCACAGTCTGTCTTTGCATAGAAAGATTCAGACCTCTTTTTGCATAGACATCAGCTTGCTTTTTCTAGGTAATGCTCTTGAGCAGGTGATGGCCTGTGCACCAATTGGTGTCTCTCACTTGCTAATTGCATCTAAAACAGCTGTTTTGTCTTTCCATTAGCCAATGGTATGGCAGCACAGTGCTATAGTCAAGTCCTTCATGTGGGCCTTGCCTCTTTTCCTTGCCTATGAGGAGGTCATTATGGAGGTGTGGGAGCTACAGCAACACAGTGGGTAGGTGGAAATACTGTCCACTGTTTGGATTGATGTGCTATGTTCACAGTTTTGCATGCTGTGTCTGCATACCTGTCAACCTGTTAGCACAAGAAATGTGAAATAAGCCCAACAAAATGGGGGACAAAGCTTCAGAATTAGAGACAGATTTTAAGTATTGCTGTTATACAGTTAGACACTTGCTAGATTAATAGGGTTTGTCTGGACATGCATTTTCTGCATGATTTGAAGTCCAGCACTGATATGTATATGACATACCTCTCAATCATCTAGATCTTTGCAGAATGTCCAGAGGTTTGAATTTTATGGTTGGTCTCTTTCTCATGCAATTGTTTCTTCTGACAAATCACCAGGATGATCTGAGGATTGAAGTCAGTAAATAATGACATCCATTTGTGTTTCAGACTTCATATCCTTCAGAAAAATATATGTTAAAACAAACCTTGTCACTCCAACAACTTTTTCAATTTATAACACCAATATTTAAATATGTCCCTATTTTGGGCCTCTGTCCCCCAAGTATGTTAGGCTTTGTCCAAATGTCTTGCACTAAGAGGTTGAGAGGATTGGTATATCATTATTTAGTGAATTTACTCCTGATATCATCCCAGTGATGTAGCAGAAAATGTTATGAGGAAGTGGCCATAAATATGAGCCCCAACCCTGGACATTCTGTGGAAATCTGTACAGTTGAGAGTTATGTATGTTAACAGACTTTCAATATTGTGTAGAAGTGTAATGTGTAAATGTTCGTTGGTCTGAGTATGGAGAGGGGCAGATGTGAGTGTCATAAATCCATTTCCATCTGACTGTGTGTGCCCCTACAATTGCTGGTGGTCTTTTGGCTGTGTATGTTTGTAGGGGCGTACTGAAACATGTCCCTTAGAACCTCAGGATTCCAAGTATAGTGTGATTTGGGGCAGTATATATAGGGGTAGTGTTTGACTGGCAATCAGGCTACATTAGCTGAAACAGTCATTATACTGTAGACATCATTTGGCTTACTGGTATGTTGCTGTGACTGTGGTGCAAATGTATGTGTGGGAGACAATTTCCCAACAATCTCTGTTTTTACCTACAGTTACATCCCTGTAGTGCATGATATATGTGCAAATGCATGAGCAATTCCCCAGAAGTGATTTTGTGTAGTGTTGTGTTGATCTGACTGTAGTTTCAAAGGTGCTGGGTGAAGTGATTAGCAGCTCTCAGTGTTTTTTCCCTTCTGTTACTTGATTGCAGTATTACCTCTCCACTGTCCAGATTTTCATAGACTGTCCAGATGTGTGTCTCATATTTTTGGTCTGTTCCCCATAACTGTCATGCATTTCTGACAAATCACTGGGATGATTTGAGCATTGAAGTAATTAAATAATGACAATCATTTGTGTTTCAGACTTGACATCTATCAGAAAATATTTGATAAAACAAACCATGATACTGTAGCAACTTTCTAAGCTTATAAAATCCATATTTACAATATGCCCCTATTTTCTGACATTTGCCCCCCCATTTTGTCAGGCTTTGTGCAGATGTCTTGCGCTAAGAAGTTGAGTACATGGATACAAATAGATAGATAGATATGTGTTTGTGGGTGGATATATATATATATATATATATATATATATATATATATATATATATATGTGTGTGTGTGTGTGTGTGTGTGTGTGTGTGTGTGTGTGTGTGTGTGTGTGTGTGTATGTGTATATATATATATATATATATATATATATATATATATATATATATATACACATATATATGTATGTGTCTATGTATATCTATATATATATATATATATATATGTATATATATATATATATATATATATATATATATATATATATATATAATACATTACCAATTCCACAGGTTTTTCCCTAATGTTGTAGACAGTGCATTGCTGTGATTGTAGTGCATTGGGTCCTGGGATCAAGACTTGGTAGTGATGACTTTTTTCCACTAATGTTAAATGACCATAATGCATGATATATTTACAAAAGCATGAATAAATCTACAGCTAATTTGGCATAGTGATACATTGCTGTGTCTGTAGTAAACAGGGTTCTCAGTGCAAGACATGCTAGAGCTGGTTATTTTGTTGCTGGGCAGAACAGGGGCTGATTGAGGAAGAGTAATCAAAGAACTTTTAAGCAGTTGTGAGTGAGTTTGCTTGGTTTTGCATTATGCTAAGCAATGCTAAGAGATGCTTAAGTTCCCTTAGCTTTGCTTAGCAGTGTTTAGTCCTGCTTAAACCCACGCTAATTTTAAATAAAAAAAGAAAAAAAAGGATGATAGGAAAGTGGTGAAATGGGGACAACAGGGGGTAAAACATTAGGAAAAGCAGCTAGGGATGTGCTGGATGGGTGTAGGAAAGGCCCATAGCTCTACATTTATTTGGCAGCAACAGCTGTGACTGATGTGGGAAATTTGGAATTTACAGCCTTGACTTCTGCGGTGGTGCAGCGGTAGCGTTGTTGCCTCACAGCAAGAGGTTCTCCCATTTGATTCTCGGCTGGAGTGCGGGGAATGCCTGTGTGGAGTCTGCATGGGTGGGCATTTGAAAGACATGCGTAAATGGGCATGCCTTCGCTGAAGGTTGAACTTCAAGCTGGCACCTCGGCATTCGTGAAAATCTACTGCCAATCATTAGTGGACCGAAGTTCAGCTGTTGCGACCCCTAACTGGGAAAAGCCGAAAGACAACAACAACACCCTACAGGGAGGAGTGTTGGCAATGCACATTTGTAAAGTGATTTGAGGGTAGATTGATTTGCATCACTGGACATGGGGCGAAATGTAGACCTATGTATGGGGCAATGATTTTTTTGCTGGACAGATGCCCTTTTTCTAAGGTGAGTGTGGGATGTTGGGAAAGGGTTGTAGGTATGTTTGGGGAGGTAGGTTGGATAGGATAGGTTGGATTCACAGACAGACAAGACACACAAGACAGCAAACAGGGGGTAGTATATGACGCATGAGGGTGTAAATATCTTAGAAGTGAAGGGTGGTTGGGAATCAGAGGCCCATGAGCCCCCAAATGGATACAGTGGGATTGACATCCCCACCCATGGGTAGTCACCACTGCACCTTCATGGCCCCAAAGGTGGATGTGCTGGGGACTGGACAGCAGGGGCAGGCTGCCCCTCAAGGTGCACCAGGCGGCCCTTGATCTGGCTCTGCTGTCCATCCAACTCTGAATGGATGGCACTGGGCACCAGACCACAGAACATGTGGTGGGTGACGTGCTCTTCTCTGTGCCCAGGGGGATGGTCCCTATCCCCTGAGGTGGTTCCACCTGAAGTTGGTGCAGGACCAGCGGAGGAGGATATTCCAGGTTCAGTCGCAGATGTTCTGGGGCCTGGTGCCATGGCCAGATGTGGCTGGACAGGCAGATCCACTGAGATCTGCCTTCCCGGATATGCTATGGTGTTGAGGTTTGCCAAAATATATTGGTTAGTCATGAACAGAACATTTCAAAATTAGTTATAACAGCATGTGTGGGTGTTCCAAGTAACCAAAAAACAATAGATTTGAAACAGTTACATAGCAAACAGAACACATAAATAAATAGAACAACAGTAAGCATTGTAACAGCATGCCAGTTACATTGATGGCAACAGGCCACCAACAATGGTATTTCAACAAGGTATGTTACTATGCAACCAATTAAATATATGAACCTAATAAAACACATGTAACAACAACAGGTTTTGAGAACAACATACCCATAATATATGAATAATAATTATTGATGCAGACTGGGGGAGGGGGAGTCTAATAACAACTGTATAGGCTTATATTTTTCACAACAGTACTGCTCAATACTTTACAGGTCTGCCCAATTTGCCCCATACCTCTCCAGGCTGACAGTTTAACAGGTATGTATGTGGTACTGGCATACTTCACCTGGATTCCTATCTGTGTCCAAGGCTTTTGGCAACAGTGACCACTAGCCATGACAGCATGACACTTGAGAGACATGTATTGGGAAGATTGCATGGTGTTTGTATCTATCCTGCTGTCATTCGCAGGCATGATGTTGGACAGTGGAACGGTTGTACACTGTGTATTAGTATACCCTTCATACAACTACTACAGACATTTCTTTACTTGTAAGACCTGCGGAGAAATGATCTGTTAACACTATATGACTATTTCTACAAATATTCAAGATGTCTTGATTGTATATATGCACACATCTCAGTAGCACTCTCTGGATGCAAACTGTGACTGGGTGTGCAAAACTGAACAACAAAGCTATTTCTCATCACATTGAGCTACTGGGGTACTGCTGTCTCTTGTTTGACTTACATCTGCCTATTACTCTGTTGGACAGTCTGACTTTCTAATCCTGAGAGTCATGCATGACAGATAGTGTGCTGTTTATTAATCCTTTGAAATAATACAATCTGGAAAGCAAAGTTTAACACAAAGCAATAATGCAGGGGACACACTATAATACATTACACATTACTATTCAGGGTTCAGATCTTAGTGCATATCATATTTCATATTTCATTAATATCTTGTTGTACAGCTCCACAATCTACAGTTTTGCATAACAGCTGTTTCTCAGAACAACCTCAGTTAATGCATGCTGTCAAAGCCATATTTGCTGTGATGAACATGTACACATTCTATTTCTACAACAACGTACCAGAGTAAACACAACAGTTTGTGGTATAAATCTTCATTTTAGTAACAAGACGCAGTTACTACTGCATAACCTGTAGGTCAATATTAGGCTGACAAACTTTATTTATTCAGTAGAAACATAACACACTATACCTGCTGGCAGTAAACAATGTACTCTTTCTTAATTATTGCACTATATACTGTAAGATAGATCTGTACTCACCAGCCTGTTGGCACAGCCTTGACAGTCTGTCCATATGGTCCACATTGCTAACCCTCTGTGCTGCAGCTGTAGGGGGAAAAACAAACATTATGCATACCTGTCTATCACATACTCAGGCTAGAATTTGGTACAGCTATGGATAAGATACTTACAAACTACTGGAGCATTCCGTGCCTGGGCATCTTGAATCCACTGAGCCAAGAGCACCCTCTTCCTATGCTTTAGGTTGGTATAATGATGCCATACCTGCTCACCAGTTTGGGGGATTCCAGTGGCACTAATGAGGTTGCATGCTAGATGGCCCCAGGCCTCTGCTTTGTACTGTGAGCCCTGGTACTGGCCTTGCAGCAGTCTGTCATCATGTTGTTTGACAAGGAGCCCAGCCATGACCCTGGACTCCAGAATTCCCCAGCACTGATCCCGAAAGCGCACTCCCTCTCCAGCGCCAGACATGGTTCCTACTCAGATCAAACTACAACAGTTTCTGGCAGTATTCCTGCCTGTGTGGTTTAAATAAAGCCATATTCCCACCATTTGCCATCATTAGTCCATTTTGAAAATGATGAGCACAGCTTAGTGGTACGCAAATCTGCTAAGCTGAGGTGAGCAGTGATTAAAGGGATGCATGCTGAGCACTGCTTAGTGGTGCACAAATTCCTTAGCTGAGCTGACTGCTGCTTTCAATTAATATCTAAGCAATTCTCAAATGAGCTGTTCAGAGCTAAGGACTGCTAAGCATTGCTCAGTTTTCATTTAAGAAAATATTTCAGAATTGCAAATTAATTAATCATTACTGACATAGAATTAAGTGTGTATTCTTTATTTTACATCACGTCCCCCTATGTGCTTTCATTACATTACCCTGAGGTGTGACTATACTGTATGGGACACTGGTATTTACATCGGTAATTTCACATGTTTTATCCACACTGACACTTCCATTTTGGACCAGCTATACTCCCCTGGTTAACAAATATCAATTACTACATAATTTAAAAATAAAAATAATTTTAACAATCGTTCCCATATAAAATATAAAGAGCCTGTCTTGGTACTTGAACTGTGAATGACTGCATGCAAAGCTGGAACTCTAACCATTTCACTATCTTGCCATAGAGGATATTAGCTATACATTTGCATTTAGCTCCTATGAGATGTTTAAACAATGCTGAGTAGAGGGCCATAATACGTACACCCGCTCAGCTACACTTAAACTTAACTTATATCAGACAAAAAATATTTAATGCAAGCACTTTAATTGCATCTATTAATACTACTGCTGATTCATATTTGGTAATGCACTACCTGTCATTATATTTCCCTTCTATGACTGTATGTGCAATATCAGGATTGAAGTCACTAAACAATGGCATACATTTGAGTTTCAGACTTCTAATCATTCAGAAAATGTTATGTTAGAATAAACCATGTTCCCCTATCAACTTTCTAAGTTTATGTAAGCTGTACTTAAAATATGTCCCTATTTTTGGACCTTTGTCATCCTATTCAGTTGCCCTTTGTCCAGGGTTTGGCCAATAAGAAATTTACAGGTATGGCTGTGTGTCTCAGGACACACTTGTACTGTAAAGTGCCAAGTGCCATATGGCACTTTCACAATGCAAGGGTTGCGTGCCCTGCATTTATTTTGATTTCTAATAAGTCTTTCAGTGTCTGTGGACACCGTTTTACTTTTCTTAGCTGCTTTCAGTGTTCACTTGGCACTTTGTGAGTGCAGTGTGCATGTTGGATCTGCGAGCACTACTGCAACATGCCTCCTGCACTCATTCAGTGTTAGTGTCCGCAGATCCGTTCTCAGTAACGTGCCTTCATAAATATGTAAGGCATGCTGCTAAGATGGCTATGCGGATGCAAACACCATTCACTCCCTGTAGAAATAACATTATTCCTAGAGGGAGTTTATTGAATACTGGGGATTATCAATACAAACAGTGATACTGTGTATGTAAATAGAAAAACAACATTGTGTCATTGAGTATACTGATGATTTTAACAGAAAACAAGAAAGCTAGAAAACATGATAGAAGATAAAAGACTTCACATCAATATAGCGAAAACAAAATTATTTTGTTTGACAAAAGTAAATTAAAATATGTATGAATAAATGAGTAAAACTGAGCAAGTACAATACTGTGCTTATTGAGAATTAATATTTAAATCAGACAAGAGTTGAACTAAGCAGGTGAGAAAACATAGTAACAAAAAGTTAGTAAAATGGACTGACACTTTATAACAAGGCATAGAGAGGACATTTTATAAACCATCTAATACTGAGAATATTATCCAAAAACAATGTTTAAATTTCTTATTGGGCAGATGTGTGGCTACATTAACAGAAATATAATCTACTTGATGAAATTCACAGCATGTTGATACATCATTTGAAATTACCAGTTTTGTTCCTGATAGTGTATTTTGAGTTTAATATTAACAAAGGAAGCATGATTTTTGTACCATAAAGCTATTCAAGTCGGTACATGTACTATAAAAGTCCTGCTAATATTTATGTAAAAGAAATGATGGAAGAAAAACAAAAATGAAGAAACTCCTTTAGGTATAAATCGAAAAACACAAAGCATGAAAGATGATGGGGTATGGATTACACGATATGGAGACGTACTTGCAAATGACAGTTTCATTAAGTTATAATTATCTTTCAAAAATTAAAAAAAGAAAAAAGAAAAAAAAACAATTAGAGGTTTTCAAAGAGAAAAGATTATCACAAAATAGTGAAATTCAGTATTCAAAGATGTATGCACATGCAATAGATTAAATAATGCAAGCTTTCTCGGTATTGTAAGACATGGTAAAGTACGTATTATACTATAGTAAGCACAAATTGGGCATGTATAATAACTTATGTAATGACATAATTAACAACGTAAATGAAATCCCACCCTGCATTTGTAAAAAAGAAAAGAAAAAACAGTAGAACCGATGCATATTATATTTGAATAACATACTTGTTTTGATAAATATCAGCACAGCATTGTTCTGCAAAATATTTGATAACGTTTGGCAACTATATTTGCAAGAAAATGAAAAAAATATCTATCAGATGTTCTTCACAAATGAAGATGCATTGACAGAAGCCTTTTGCAATACTATAAAAATATATGATGAGTAAATCTTTAGAAAGGATAGTTTAATAAAAAGCTGTTAAGAATACATGCTATTTTCAGAGTATTTATGAATGACAGGTTTATGTGTTAATATCTGTAACTGAATGAGATCCATTTTGCATCAACATAATGCTGAAACAATAAATGAATTGAATATTGAGTCTCACATGTTCTTACAAAATTGTCTACACTGAGAAATGTAAGCTATCCTGGGGATTCATTAAAGAAGACAGTGCAAAACATAGGGCTCATTTTACAAGGGCCTTGCTTGCACATTGTCATATTTGTGATTCAGACACATGTAAGCTGCAAAGAGGAAATACCTCATTATTGGTTCATTTACATGTCTCTGAATAGCAGATAACTACTGCAAAATGCAGATAAGTACTTCCTACTGTAATTATCTTCTAGAGCTGCATTCTGTAGTCCTAGACATCCCTCCCTCCTCAATCAGTCACACCAGTGCACATTGAAACACAAACACATGTATACATATGTACACACACACACACACACACACACACACACACACACACACACACACACACACACACACACACACACACAGTCCCTATGCTTCTCCCAAGTCTTCTGCATGTCCTATTCTTGATGCTCCTCCCACCCTGATCCTGTACTGCTTTGATTGTGGTTACAGCACAGGAGTAGTATTCCTGGGTGTCTACTCTTTCCACACTGACAATTTTTGTATTGGTTTGATTGCCTTTATGCTGCAAGAGTAGTATTCCCCTGCTATTGGTAACCCCATCTCCCTGATCCCTGTAATGTTTTGAGTGCCATTATGGCTCATAAGCAGTATTTTCTGGTGGCTAGTGGCCCCTCCATCCTGACTACCATACTGGTTTGAATGTCATTAAGGCACATGAGTAGTATTCTCTGTGGCTAGTGATCCACCCACCTAATGTAGCAGAATATGTTCATTAGTCTAAGGGTGTGTGGAGATATGACAGCCACCCTAACCCTCACTCATGCACACATGTACATACACATACACACACACACACACACACACACACACACACACACACACACACACACACACACACACACACACACACACACACACACACACACACACACACACACATGGATTCCCTCACATTCAATAACTTAGTCACTTACTCGCCTCACGACCCTACTTTAAAACTAAAATCCTCAGTATTTACCTCTTCTGTGCTTTTATGATGGCTGAACATTAGGGGTGGCTCTGCTGATACACATTTCTGAGTGATTTTATGAATTGCTTGGAACATAGGCAAATTAGCATATACCTCTTCCTTGGATTTCCTCGTTTGCATGCTGTACAGCCCCATCTACAGCCTGACATGGTGCTGCACATCTTTGTGCTGGAGCATTTTGTTCAGGCTGTCTCTGAATTCATAAACATTACTGCAAATGCATGTGAGGTCTACATGTCATAGTAAACTTTATGAATTTCAACTGTGTGTTCACTACTGCTCACAACAGTACAAATTTTAAATCCCTGACTATCACATATAGCTAATAAGGCCACAGAGAGCCATAGCTATTCTGTTTAACCCTACAAAATTACAATGTAATTAAATATTGCCCAGTTCTATGGTATGGAGGTGGAAAACCATGAATATGAGGGGAAGTTACCTTTATAAAGAGACCAGTCACCAGTTGAGTCCCCCAGGTATCTGTGCTGGGAAATCTCCTGTTTGGCATCTACTTTTCTGAGATAACAGCTCATGCCAATGGGCTCTGGCTGACTAAGTTTGCCGATGATTATAGGCTAAGAGCAGTCATATGATCCCCAAATGAGTTAGCCATCCTGCAGGAATGTTAATTCCAAATAAATAACTGGTGCCAAAATCATGGACTGAAACTAAATGCCAAAAATGCATTATTATTATATCCTTTGGCAGGGCATCTACCCCATGGTACTACCACATTGACAATACACCCATAAGAGCTGATCCATTTGTTCAGGATTTGGAAACGTATGTGGACAGTGACCTAAAGTTTGACAGACATGTGTCCATTCTTGTAATAAAACTCCCCATATATTCCATAACTTATAAGCTATGGTCTAGTGTCTAGATGTAGGGATGTTATTGTATCCCTTTACTTAGCCCTCATTAGGCCAATCGTTGAATATACTGATTAGCCTAATGAGGGAAATCCTTGAATATAATTCTCCCTTTGACATGTATCTGCCCAGACACATTCAACAACTGGAACACACACAGAGATACTTTACTTAAAGGACACAAGGCCTAAACAACATGTCCTATACGGACTGACTCAAAGCCTTGTCACAATACGCAGTATCCTATAGACTCCTAGGAGGTGACCTATATGTGGCAAACAATGCACTCTCCCACCTATTACTGATGGATTTTTTGTACACTGGCAAGCAAAATTGTATCAGAAATACTCAGTCTAAGGATCTAACCCCCTTTTGCAAAATCAATAGAATGGTTTGGCAAGACAGATATATGTTGCAGAGGATACCACTGCTAGGGAACAGACTCCCATCTATATAAAACAAAGTTCATTCCTTTCTATATTCAAGTGCGGCTTAGATCTATGGATTGGAAGCATAACATTTACCCCCAGGACAGCCCCCTATACTACTAATGGACTGTGGCATCTCCTAAATGTTTTATCCCATGCATAGGTTCCCTCAGTTTATTTATGGTATGATCCCAGTTATTCTCATTTTGGGTAATATATAATTATTGACCATGAGATGGGTAAGACCAATCTATAATCAAATGGGATAGGTTATTTTGAGCACAAAAAGGGCAAATTGGCTATGCTTAAAATGGTCCACAGGGGTGGCTAGCCTAGTACTTACCTATGAATCTATAGGAAATGAACAACCTGAGTTCAAAGAGTGGCTCAAGTCCTGATAAAGCACAGCATGTGAAGGAAGGACTGTGTGTCTGATGCTGATTTGACTATATATGAGTGATAGAGACAGTGTACCTCACTGTACCACTGACACTAACATTAGTGCTACAGTATTGCAGTTATTTGCTCATCTGATTTGCTCTACCGGTGAGGCTGAAAAATGTTTGCAACTCCATGCATAGACTTGCTTATGGACTTCCTGGTGGGTGAAGTCAACAGACACCACAAGAAGGAAGTTATGTAGTGAGAGAGTGGACACATCACTGGAATGACTGTATACAAGCACCCAGTTCATACATTCAACAGAGAACACATTAACTGATATGGTCTCACTCCTTGTCAAACACAAGGTGTTATTTATGTTGCTCGGTGTACTTGCTGTCCTGCTTTTTACATTAGTAAGACAGAGCAAAAATTGAGACAGCGGATCTATGAGTATATGTACGGCATCGGGAAGCAAAAGTCTATCAACATGTTGTATAAGCATATTGAAAAGAACAATGGACATAAACTTCTGTTTGCAATCATTGAAAATGTGGAAATTAGCCCAAGGGGCTGTCCATGGACTATATTACTGGAAAAGACAGAACTGTGGTGGTAGACAGACTTTTTTAGATGCTACCTCAGCCCCAGGCTTGAATGATATTATTTCTTTTAATAGCCTCCTTAAAATGAAGGCTTATTTAAAATAAATTAGTTAAATCTATATATTCATTATTGTTAAACAGTACAAGTAATTTTGAATAGGGGCAGGATGATTATTGTTTAATGGTATCATGCACTGTATGTTTATCGGTCCATCGTATAGGATATATGATAGAAGTGTGAGATTTAGTATAAGTGTTAGTTACTTATATATATATATTTGTTCAGGATTGGTGCGTTGAACATTTTATTAAGAATTTATTCCATTTTCACATTTAGGAAGCTGCTATAATTAGTTAAATATTGGTGGTGATAGCTTTAAGGATTTGGCTCCAATCTTATTTAAACATTCACGTGACAAGTTTATTATATAAGGGCAATCATATGATCAAATTCTTTTATCCAAAGAAGTCTTAAACTCACTTGGACAAAAGTGCTTATCTGAAAAAGTTTTGGTTGGTTTTACAGTGGACTGTTTGTGGACTTCTCCAGGTTTATCACTTCAGTTATGATTCAGTTGTATGGTCTCACTCCTGTCACAGGACACTACAGCAAATTATGAATCATTTCCCTACTGTCAGTCTTTTTTCCATAGTACTTATAAATCTCAATAGGGGAGGACAACATGTCCTGTCATGCACTGCATTAGTAGCCAGTCCAGTATTATAAGTAATATGTATAAGAAACTACACCTTCATGTCTCTTGATTCGAACCTTGTGTTAGCTGCACACAGTCCCATAGTGGTCAGTTACTGTTGTTGAGTCCTCAACATGGTTTTCAACCCAAAACTGTTCAGATTAACCATCCAATTTTGTGTGCCACTCTAGCTAATGTTTTGAAGATAATAAGAACTTGTTTAATATGAAGGCTAATAGAAAGTTACTGTAGATTATTTTGCTTCTCTTGCTGACATGGGGCTTGTGTTTTGTTGCTAATGAGTATAGCAATAAGATGTATCTGTAGGATAGTCAGTCTCAGACAGTATGAAAGCAAATATTAGTAAGCATAAAAATAAATAAATAACTGAGATTATATTTGGAAGTAATTTCTGATCACTTAGACTTGTGACAGTTACAATTCAACAGCATGGCAGATCAATTCATGTTTCAGTCACAGTTGACATGAGCTATATATGCTGAGTGGTAGGAGACCGAGGTGGACAGATAAAATATTCACTTGGCTGCAGGTGGAAAATCCGTAACAGATACAGTCCAATTCTTAAATATACTGCACGGGTATCACTGCTTCAGACTCTCATTCAAAATAGCGGGTAATTAGAAATTGGAAGCAAGAAAATCATTGGACTGGATTGGGGAGATTTTTTGGGGGGGTGCATTATAGAAAGCTGGACAGCCTGTGATGATTTTGTATCATTGCAAAACATTCATGTGGATTTCCTTAAGGTATTCTGCTTTCATCCGGCCTGCCAAAACATGATGCTTAGTGAAAACTCTAAAGTATCCATCCATGAAATACTTACTGTTGCCCTTCTGACCTGTGACGTGGCTGGAAAAAGATCTGCATTAGTCTCTGTGCCAAGCTTAACAAGAAATTTAATAAATAAAAATAAACTTTCAGAAATAGTTCTAAGTGGGTGTATAATATAAGATGAGAATATGTAATGGAGATGAAAAATTTTTCATGCTTTTTTCAGATACCCAGTTTTCCCATGGGCATTAAAGACAGTCCCATTTGTCTACAAATTTCTGATGTAAAAGGGTGCTGGGCATTAGAAATGAGAGCCGAGGACTGTAATGAATCAGACAATTTCACATGGTCTACCTGGGGTTATCTGCAGTGTCTCCCAAAGATGCTCAAAAACATAAACTGCTTAACTTGTAAACACAGTTTCTTTCTTTCTCTTTCGTTCTTTCTTTCTTTTTTTCAAGAATATTAACCAAGACAGAGCACAGATCTACCCAGAGCATTTTCAGGCACAGCATTGTGGAAATACTGCCATAAGAGCCACTAACTTTATTCAATATTAATTCAGCAGTGGTAATGTAAGGGCAAACAGAAATATGTGCAAGTCAGGAATAGATGTAGCATAAATGAGCAGAATCACAAGTAAATGGATACAAGAATTTAAATGATATAATCAGTAAGAACTGTAAACTGTCAACACCATATGGTGTAATCTTTTCATGAAAAACAAAATAAGATACAAAGAACAAAGTGCTCACAGAATGAATTATTGTTGGCAAAAGTTATGAGAGTAAGGCATCAGTCAAATGATAGGAACAATGAAAAGAGGGGAGACAGAAAGGAAAATAATAAAAGAAGTGCTGAGGTGGCAAGAGAGAAATGTGCAGCTAACTCCTAGCCAGGTTCTGGATATCTGGAAAGTACTACAGGAGTCTGAGAACATGTTTACTGATAAATCATGATGCAGCCACGAGATGAAACACAGTGTAGACACAGGACATCAGTGGTGCTTTAAACATACCCATTATAGTGTGCCTGAATTCAGCAAACCCTGAAAGAGAAAATATATAAATGTCTTATGACAAAATATAACCCTATAAATTTTGTTTTATTCTAAAATGCAATAATAGCATATATTCCTGATACCCAATGTGAATTAGTCCCCAGGATTTACTAATCTTCCATGCAGGACTAGCTTAGTCCTGCATGGAAGTGGCCATTTAGGAGCAGGGTGGCACTGTGCCATGCATATTAATGAAGACGTGCTACCTGAGCTCCTAATCTTGCATGGAGCCTGCAAGAGTGCAGGGCGCGTGTCTGAGAGCAGAGCTTTTAATATATACACGCCCCCACAATGAAGAACAGCAGAAAGGCCAAAGGAATGAGCGACACCACTCATAGGTGTCTGCATATCCCCAGCAACATTCCCCCACATACAAAAAAGCAATAGTAAATACAAATCAAGTAAACAAACCTATTTTTTTTAATTATGAATCCGATTAAAGCTAACCATAGGTGCGCGGGTGTGCCCATCACTTAGCTACAGTTAATGCAGCTTAAATAGCTGAAGTGGATAACATGGAAGATATATCCAAATGACGCATTATAGCAATAGTGTACAGGCAGAGCATTCACCTTACGAGCAGGCATTCCCCGTTCAAGTCTCACTACTGCACATTCCATTTTCCATGGCAAATCACGTTATGACCAATATTTTAGTTGCATAACCTACTAAATACCATATATTTGTGAACTGGAGTACTGGATTAAATGCACATGTGAAGTGTCAGTGTCATAATGTTGCAAAGTCCACAGATAAGCACATGTGCCCCATACAGTATATGTACACAGGAATCATGGATACAAATGGAAGGTAAAATGTGTAATGAATGACAACTCCATACAGCTTCCAAATCCCCCATCTTCCTAAGAACAATTAGATATTACTGTCTAAATCATTGTAATTGTAAGTGGGAGTAAACACTAGTAAGCAAGTGTAAGCACCAATAAGCACTAGTAAGCATATTCAAGCACTAGTAAGCAATTTTAAGCCCGTTTGCATGGGGGTAAGCAATGCACAAACAGGTTAAGCAATATTGAATCTAACTCTCTGTAAGCATATTTAACCAGAGGTTAGCATTGCTTACCTTCACGCAAACCCACACAAACCCACTTACAACTGTTCAAAAGTGCCTTAATCACTCTGCATCCAATGGCTCTTGTTCTGCCCAGCAACAAAATAAACAGCCTTGCAGGTCTTGATCCCAGGACCCTGTACACTATAGTCACAGTAGTTAACCACCAAACCATCACAGCAGTATAGAAGAATGAGGTATCACCAAACAAGTCCTCACTATAGTAAAATCAAACTGAACCTGTTAAAATCAGTATACAGTCATATGTTCTATAACCCACTACATAACATAAATATGTGAACTGGAGTACAACTGTAAGCCCAGATGTGAGGTGTAATTGTAATAGAGTGTTAAAGTCCCCAGTAAAACACAAGGACCCCATACAGTGTATGTACACATGAATCATGGATACCAGGCATATATATAAGATGTAATGAATAAGAAATCAATGCCAAGATGAAAATATAATGCAAAGTCTAATGTAAGCAATGCTAATCATTGCACAGGCCAGCTTAGGAGGTGTAAGCAATGTGTAGGCCAGATAACTTAATGTGCCCAGTGTTTTACCCCTTTAAACAATGCCAACTTAAGGTAAGCAGGGTTGCCCATAGCCTAGCCTTTTCAAAACTGGCCAATCACGGAAAACTGCAGGAAATCAGCCCCGACAGGTGGGAATACATCTCATAACTGGTTGTAGCTTCCCCTTGCAGGCACAATGGCAGAAAGGGGATAAGGTGTGCACTTCTGGGCACAGTGCTGGTGCATCCAGGGGTCCATAGTCATGGCAGGACTCCTCATCAAAGACCATGAGCAGAGACTGCTGCAGGACCAGAACCAGGGTTCCCAATATAAGGTGGAAGCCTGGGACCATCTTGCCCGTGACCTCACCAGTGCCACTGGCATACCCTGAACTGGTGAACAGGTCAGACATCACTATGCCGACCTGAAGCAGCATAAGTGGGACCTCTTGGAGCAGTGAATCCAAAAGGCTAGAATGTCAGGGGCTGTCCCAGCTGTATGTAATAATTGCCAGCTCATGTATATCATGGATACATATGGCTAAATATTCCTCTTATGTCCTCCACAGCTGCAAGTGAATGGGCCATGAACCAAGAGGCTCACGGAAGTCGACTGGAGAGGTTGCGATGTGAGGCAGGTCAGTAATACTCTTGCATGTACTCTCATAGGAAATAAATCTAAAAATATTATTAAATTAATTGCCTGTATAAAACCTGTATTGTTTAAGGCAAGTACTTAATACACTGGAGAATATGGCCGGAAAAGTCTCATATAGCTTGTATGTAAATAAAAGCGTAATAGCCTGACAATAAAGGTCTAACTGCTGGATTGCATGTGTACACTCTGGTATCATATGGTAATGTAGATTTGCAATCACATAATAGTACTGTTGTATTAAGCACTGTTACCCACACTGTGCACCATAAATAGAATGTATAGTAATGCCTGTATATGACTGGTGTAATCCCCAGAAGCCATTTAGTACAACTGAGAGACACATAAACAGAAAACAGTGAAAAGGCAGACAACAAAATCCGAATAGCACATGCAACTGAGACGTGAACTGTCTTATTTTTAGCACACACAGCCATGGTTCAAATCCTGGCAGTGGTAGTAGTCTGTATACAGAATCATACCCCACAACTGTATAAATATTTCCAGTATGTCCAGTAAAGTGGCCCATATCTGCTGCCTGTCAACCTGTCCCCTTGGAAAATCAGTGGGATGATCCCAGACGTATAGGCAACAAAGAGGAAATACAACTGATTGACACACATCTATATGAACAAAGCTGGCACACTAGCAACTCCCCAAAACCTTATGAGAGTAAGAATCCATGTATGTCCCATTTATACCCCCACATTCATAGGTTCATAGGTAGGTACTAGGCTATCAGCCCTAGGGCCTATACAAGCCTAAAAGAAGGTACCCTGGCTTATGCCACCCAAGAAAATTATTTTCCTGTGCCCCTGTCGGGCAGAGCCACAGAGGTGATCCCCAGGGTGAATTTCCTATTTCCCATCCAGTCATCAAGATTTTTCTTGAAGAGTGCTAATGAGGAGCTTTGTTTGATATAGATAGGTAGTTTGTTCCAGAGTATGGGAAGTCTCTGGGACAGGAATCTAACCCTCCAGCATGTTCTGTTTATTGTGGTGACAAGGTTTAGGTCCCTAGAGTGTGTAGCTTGGAGGTGAATGGGATTTCTTTAAGTGGAGCATATCCAACAGCTCTGGGTTTGACATAGCTTTGTATGTTAGGCAGAGATCACCTCTGAGTAGGCGATATGTGACGAAGTAAAAAGAGAGTGTACAGTAACAAAGTGAGATGTATGTACATAATAGTAATGTGGAATCTGGTACTGTGTGCGGCAACATTCAGGTAGTGTTAACAAACATTTCTCCCACAGGTCTGTCAGATACCAACACTGTGCCCAGAAATACAAGAATGATACCCTGTACTGGTACTGTTTACTTTGGTATTGTATGGCACTGTGACTGATGCAGTTGCTCTGAATAATAAGGTATTACTCATCACTGTCACCCACATTGTCCTATAAAATATAACTGTCTAGGAAATCCTGTATAAGAGTGTTGTAATACAAGGTCAGAATGCAAAACCACAGGAGAATTATAAGACAGAAAGTAGATAGGAGATACATAACAATATCTATATAGCACATACAACTCTGATGGACAGTGTTTAAGTTGTAGCAGACACAGCCATGGTATGTATCCTGGGAGTGGAAGTAGGCTGCATACAGAATCATACCCTACAACTGTACAGATAAGACCAGAATGTCCAGTATATGGGCTCATATCTGCTGCCTGTCACCCTGTCTGCTGGGAAGTCTGTGGGATGATCCCAGATGTTTAGGCAGCAAACAGGGAATACAACTCATTGCCACACATCTATGAGAACAAACCTGTCACTCTAGCAACTCCTGAAACTGTTATGAGAGTAATAAGCCAAGTATGTCCTATCTACACTCACATGTTGTCAAGCTGTGACCAGAGTGTGTACAGTAACAGAGTGAGATGTATGTGCATAATACTAATGTGTAATCTGGTACATTGTGTGGCAACATTCAGGTAGTGCTAACAAACATTGCTCCCAGAGGTACGTCAGATATGAACACTGTGCCAAGAAATAAAAACCTTGATACACTGTACTGGTACTCTTTACTCTGGTATTGTATGGAATTGTGAGTGTTGCAGTTGCTCTGAATAATAAGGTATCACTTATCACTGTCACCCACAATCTGCCACATAATATAACTGTGTAGGAAAGCCTGTATAAGAGTGTGGTAAGTCACTAAATGTTGAAGAGGGCAATAGTCTAGATATGTCCCAGTTCGCCTGTATGTGAAGAAGACATGTCCAGAGTCTGTGCAGAAAGAGATAGACAGGCATGTGCACAACATCAACCTGGAATCTGGGAGTATGTTTAGAAACAGTTAGTGTTAACAAAAATTTCCTCCACAGGTATACCAGGTAAGAGGTGTATACTGCAGGTAAAACAAGTTCATGTATAAAGATGACGACAGACATATCACTGTCCAAACTAAGGCTATAGGGTTGTGTAGTAATACTTGTAAGGTACATATAACAGCACTGACTATGAAAGTAATGTGGATTACAGGAATATACTAGTTATTAATTGACATCTTTCTCCCCCCCACCATATCTCCAACAATAAGCTACATATCCACCTCAACTGGTATGTAATGACTTCTCTGTTCTGATTATGTCCTATTGGTTGATAATTATTTAAATCTGTTTTCATACATGTGCCATATTGAAATATGCCAACATTAGTGGCATGGTGCCATCAATGTTCACCTGCATGCTGTTGTTATTACCACTGAGGTCCCATATATGCATGTGTTCTGTTTGTTATGCAACTGCTCTGTATCTGGTGTTTGGGTTAATGGTTATATCTATGCATGCTGTTATACCTAACCCAGGATTGTATTGACTATTACTAACCCACATACGATGATAAAATTTAAACACCATAGCAGGTTTGGGAAGGCCGGTCCCGGTGAACCCACCTGTCCCACCTCAGTTGGACATGGCACCAGGCACCAGCACATGAGGGGCCCAACCCGGGACCTCCTCGTCCATTGGTCCTGCACCACCTTCAGGTGGAACTGCCTCAGGAGATGGGGCTCATCCTCCCTCGGGAGTAGGCGCAGACAGGAACCTGTCACCTGTAGCCAGGTCTGGGTCATGGTGCATAGCGAGCTCCACAGAGAGGCTGGACATTTGCTATGCCAGCACGGTGGCCATGTGTCACAACTAGAGGGTTGGCCTGGCTCTGTGACTCAGCCCCCAGCACAGCCACCTTTCGGACTGTGAAGGTGCAGTGGTGACTGCCCATGGGTGGGGACTTCAGTCTTACTGTTTCCACTAGGGGGCTCATGGGCTTTCGATTTCTCAACACCCCTCCCCATCAAGGTGTCTACTCCCACATGTATACCACCCCTGCATGCATCTTGTTTGTTTGTTTTGTCTGTTAACCTACCCAACCTACCTCCCCAAATATACCTGCTATCCCTTCCCAACATCCCACTCTACCCTGAAAAAAAGGGCAATCTGTTCCCAAAAAAAAAATCTCACCCCATACACAGATGTCCATTTCACACACATGTCCACCGGACACATGTAATCTGGTCTAATTGGCATCACAACATATTATTGTTGTCCTCACCGTCTCTCAGGGGTTTGAGTGTCCAAATCTACCTCCAAAATTAGTGTATATGCACAGCTGCTGCTGTAGAAGAAATGGGCAGCTATGGACCTTCCCTACACCCATCCTACACATCCCTAGCTATTTTCCCTACTGTCTTTCCCTCTTTGTGCCCCTTTTTTACCACTTTCCTTTCAACCCTTTTTTCTTTTCTTTCAATGAAATTAGCACGAGGGTAAGTGGGAGTAAGCAGTTTTAAGCAGCAGTAAGCAGGTTTAAGCCTGTTTGCATGGGGGTAACAATGCCTACACAGGTTAAGCAATTGAAAAGCTAACTGAGCATAAGAAACTGTAACTGGAAGTTAGCATTAATTACCTCTGCGCAAACCTGCGCAAACCTGCTTAAAACTGCTTAAAAGTGCCTTAATCAATCTGTATCCAATGGCCCTTGTTCTGCCCAGCAACAAAATAAACAGCCTCAGCAAGGCTCTAACCCAGGACCCTGTGCACCATAGCCAAAGTGATTTACCACTAACCCATATCAGGCATACATAACCCCGATTCTTTCACAAACATATCATTCAGCCCAGTCATTCAACAGTACAGGGAATGTACTTCAACATGTAAATGTATGTGTGCGTGTGTATATATGTTAATATCTAAATATATATAACATATCTATATGTGTAGATATATATATATATATATATATATATATATATATAGAAATATATATATAAATATACACACACACACACACACACACACATATATATATATATATATATAGTGTGTGTATTATATTATATACAAACATATATACACACATATACATATATATATATATATATATATATATATATATATATATATATATATGTGTGTGTGTGTGTGTGTATGTGTGTATATACATTACTCGACATCCCTAGGATACATATACGCAGACACATATATGCAGATGCGGATATGCACACACACACACACACATATATATATATATATATATATATATATATATATATATATATATACAACAATTTATATATATGTAAGCATATATATATATATATATATATATATATATATATCATATATATGTATATACGGGCATACATCTGTAGATAAAAATGGGAACATAGCAAAAACATATAAATGGGGTTGAGAAGCCCCAAACAACATACGTCTTGCATGAATAGGTACCCCCCCCCATAGCCAAACACGTCTGCCCTGCAATACACTACCATCTGCAGATCCCATAACCAGGACCTGACATGACATGGGCACAAAATGTTAACAGTACTCCATTCCACCTGTATGATGTCAGGCTGGTATCAGTAACATATCATGCAGTACAGTCTGGTTCCTATAGGGAATGTACAATGTGGAAGCAATCAACATCCCTAGGATACATATATGCAGATACAGATAAACATATATAAATATATATATATATATATATATATATATATATATATATAGATAGATAGATAGATATAGATATATATATATATATATATATATATATATATATATATATATATATATATATACATATATATGGATATATGTAACTACACATACACATGCAGAGATATGTATAGGAAGATACATATTTAGAAGGTGCACACAATATGAAACAGGCACTATGCCTACAGTTACCACCTTACCAACTAGACACTGTATGAGCCAACCATGCAAATGACAATTGTTGCCTGCAACATAAACCCACAAAGAGATCAAAGGATATAACACCACACACAGGTTTGCATACAAAGGAAAGCTTTATTTGTGCACTATTACAGTTGTATATGCCATGTCATATAGCTGTTTAGACACTGACATCCATATAAACAGAGTAATGCAGCTGTGAAACAGTTATACTAATACAGTAGTCTGGAAAGGTTGACATATGTTGCTGTCCAGGCCGAGTCCTTCAAGTAGTACAATAGTAAAGACAAACTGGGCCACAGAATACCAAATAATTAACAGTAAGTAATGCAGATATATTGTTCAGCAGCCTCTGTCTACACTCTGTACACAATCCCTAGGGGGTAAAGACCTCAGTTGAAACAATGGTATGTAACTGTTACATAAAATGGCATAACTGATACTATCACAATCACACTGACAAACAGAACAGTCTGTATGGCAGGAGGCAGTAGGCCTGCATTTATCCAAGGAGGATTGTTTGGTAATGTACATCAAGATACCTTAAGGAAGCTTACCCCCGATAGCCCCACATGTTGTAACAGCCTAGGTCAGTTATGGTGCATCCCCCCTAGACTCAATAATACAGGGCCATATATCACTGTTACATACTCTGGCCTCTGGAGTGCATAAGGACACACATGTATTGTGTAGGTGAAGCCCACACATATATGGTCACAACCCCACAGTATGTGTGGGGGACACAATAGCAGTGGACTGATGGCAGGAATGGCAGCATGACATACTCACAGCCCACTACAGAACAACCTCTGACAGCATGTCAGCTGTGCAAAGCCTGGTATGTAGGTGGAGAACAGAGGGTGGAACACATGCCCATATGTGTAAAACTGTTGTCATACACTAAGCAAGTTGCTGGTGTTACAGGACAGTCTGCAACATACCCTTAGTCAGGAATATGAAGTTAGAAACATAAATTAATGTAGCTATGTACTGACAGCATTCAACACACACACTACCAGTGATATATCTGACACAACACCTGTGTGGTGGACAGACAAAACATCATAGGCACAGCTCTGGCCATCAATAGGATAGGCCCACAGCTGAGAGCTATGCAAACAGACAGCATTCCAAGTTAAACTAGCATGCACACACAAACCCTTTAACATCAGTGCTATACAATGTATGTGACAATTCTACTCACACTCAGTCTGTAGTTCTGGAACCTCTTACAAATATGTAGCTGGCCTGAGTGCGCAGGTTCTCCTGTAATAGGTATTGTTATCTGCTCTCTGTACCACTGATGTCCACACACATGAAGGATGTCCATCATACAGGAAATGTAAAGGGACGACACCCACATGATGTAGGGATTTATAGTAGTTGGTTGCCATGACAATGGTAATTGGAAGTACTACAAAGCATGCTGCATGCAGGGCAAGTAGAGGACACTCACTGATGCAGAGGCCATCACCTGATCATTTGCATCACCTACAAATTCCATGCTGCAGTCTATGCAAAACAGCTCATTCCATTTACTGGAGAGAGACTGAGAGAGAGAGAGAGAGAGACTAAAAGAGAGAGAGAGAGTGTGCATATATAAGAAAAAAAAGCAATACCAAACACTCTAGAAGAGTCTGCAGTCCCAGAACAGGTATGTGAAGTATAAATGTATGTAATTGACCATAGTACTTGGTCCATAATAATGAGATAGATGATGTGGAATGCTTTATATGTGCCTTCAGATGTTGTTGTAATGATATTCAGCTGAACAACTGCTAAGGACAATAGAGTCCGTCCCTGTGAGTAGTGGGCTATACCCCTCAACCATGCAGAGCAGCACTGACTGATAAGATGTAAGCCATCATAGTGTGTGTTGTGCAATGGGAAGTATGTATGTTACATGGCTAATAGCTGGTGGTGGAAATAATACCATTATGATGGACAAGTGGGGTCCACAGCCCACCCCTTGCAGGATACTCAGGTTAATCTGTATTGTAGCATGCAGGAATGCCATAGATGTGTAATAGGGTTACCTGCAATCTGGCCCTACATATACCCCCCTAATGTCAGGCTATGTCCATATCTGGCACCTGTCTGTGTTGTAGCAAGGCAGAACAGTGTAGCTGTGCAGGAAGGTGTTGTGAGATTGTGGACCTGATGTCTGAATGTACCCCACATATAGGTATGCATATGTATATATATATATATATATATATATATATATATATATATATATATATATATATGTACATCTACATGTATGTCCACAAATATACAGGTACCCATCTGTAGCTATATATATATGAGCACATATAAACAACATCACATATATCTACACATATATACATATGTGCACGTCTACATATATACAAGCACACAAACATATATGTATGTAAATATATGTCCCCTACATTACTACCAGAGTGCTGCATGCTATGTGTGAGGAAACAGCACACATAGCAATACACACAGATATATACAGCTGTCAGTGTGTGCAACATGGATGGATATGTCACATGTGAACCCCTTGTTGGGACCACATTTACCTTGTCTGAAAAGTATGGAATGGGAATATGAGGAAGTATGGCAGGTATAGTTGTGGTGGTGGTCAGGGTTGGTAGATATAGAGGACAGTCTACAGGGGTGGTATGTGACACATGTGGTGTGTAAACACCCTGGACGGTGTGTGTGATCTGTGATGTGGATGCCCCATGTGCACCAATATGGACACAATGGAAACAAGCCTCCCACCCACTGCTACTCACAGCAGCAGTCCACGTCCTGAAGGTGCCTGGCCTGGAGGCTGAGCAGAAAGAGCATGTCAACCCTGTTAATGTGTATTGGGTGCCTCAGAGTGATGTAACACATCCCACATGTGTCTGTGGAGTTCATTATAGAACAGACCCAGGACCTGCCCTCAGGGGAAAGGACAAAGTCTTTGTGTGCCCCCGGGGGGGGCAACATCCCCTGGGTTGGTTCCACCTGATGGTATTGCTGGAACAGTACATAAGGAGGTCCCAGGGTAGCACACACATGTTTTGTGGCCGGGTAACATCGGCAGATGGATTTGAAGAGGTGGTTCTGCTGGACAATAGTACATATACATGCTATAGTGCCACTGTTATAGAACATATGTTGTTAGTAATAGCCTAAACAATCCCAGAACATGTCCAACAGCATGCATAGATATCCCCAATAATACAGAATGTCAGATGTGCAGCAATAACAAAGCAGCCATACCACAGACATATATGGGGCCATAGTAGCCCTGACAATGGCACGCAGGTGAAAAGTCTGTAACAGGCCAGCAATGATAGTGTCCACACAGTGAACATGGCTACAAACACATAGCACAAAGTATGGTACAATACAATATCTGTCCCACTGGTAGATAAGCTGTAGCCATACCTAATGAGTTGTGTGCACAGTTTGTTGTCACTGATATGGTTTGGGGGGGGGACAGAGATGTGTATTAGGAACTGTGGTAACCTTGCTGTATGAGTTGCTCAGACCTGTTTCCATCTTTATGTCTTTCAGGCAAGATGTCACATGCACATCTACCATCTTAATCAGCTGCTGAATATGAAGAAGCACTAACCTATTTAATCCATCTCTACCCTGTCCTGTTTGGTCGGGCCACCCATGATCAGCAGGAGCAGACAGCCCTGTGGAATGACCTAGTCCACAGGGTCAATGATGTCAGACTGCACAACCGCAGTTATGAGTAGGTCTGGCATCATTGTTCTGACCTACTTTGCAATGCCCGTCAGTGTGCTGCTGGGGGGATCACTTCACCACAGGGGGAGCCATGCCATCCACCCCCCCCCGACATGTGTGGAGGAGCTCCTGGCCAGCCTAGTGGCACCTGCCCATCTGGACACAAACCAACTGCCAGTCACCTTTGTGACGGCGGGTGCCACCCACACACTGGCCAAGGAGTGTGTAGGTAAGGCCACAGGGCACATCTGTAGACCACTGTTGCATATATAGCTGCATCGGTACAGGTAGATCATGCATATCTGACATGTCATAGTTACAGCATAGTAGTGATAAACAGATGTCCATATGTGGTAGTATTATGGAAATGTACTGTTGATGTATTGTAATACTGCACCCACCCTGTAGCACTGCCACAGTGCCTCTCTCACCCTATTATGTAGGTCCCTTCTGGGATACCACCAAGGCAGCAGCGTATAGCTGGTGAGTATGGTTTATGTAGATGCTTGCCAATACACTGGGCATGTAATGGCTATGGTATATGCCATGGACACATCTAACACATCTACCCAGAATGCATGCTGTACATGTGCAGGTATTGTTGCTGTGAAATGCACAACATCACAGGGGTGACCATGATGGGGTATTGGAAGGGTATGTCAGACACCTGCATGATAACTAACATCCTGTCATTGTGGAATGTGCCCACAGGGAATAACATAATGGTGGGAGACATGGCCTACAGTAGGGACATGTTTGGAACAACAGCCATATACAGTGCAACACCAGTGTCTATACTTATAGGACAATGATAACTTCTGCAGAGATACACTATGGCATAAGGCATTACAGTGGTCCACATTATCAGCTGGGACTAGGCTGTAACATGTGCTGTTCTGTGTATGGGAAACTGCAGTGACACATATGTGTATGGCTTACTCGTCATGCATCTGCAAAAAGGCTGAAGGAGGGGGAAGTGGTGTCAGCATGACACAGCAGTGCACTGCAGCAGGGATCCTAAGGGTGCTAAGAATGGCTGTATCTGCACATAGTCAGTTTCAGGCCCTGTGGCAGCCATAACCCTACCCCCACAACAATAGTAACAGCAGTGTGTGATCACCAAGGGATGTGCACATGAGTAGACCTTGCAATCATGCAGAATAGGGGGACATGTGTAGGGCAGACTGAACATACACTGGCAAATGCAGATGGCCCATGCTGGTATACCCTTGCCAGGAGTAATGACTGCTGTAGTACGCACAAGTGGTGAGACAAATGGTCATGATAAGGGTGTGCACACATATGCTCACATGGTGTGCATGCATTGCGGTCAGCATCCACAAACCTAACACATTCCATAGACACTGCATGTGAAAGTACAGGACATATGTCACATATTGGGCTCATGTACTGCTAAGATATGCGGTGATGTGGTCCCATGGCAGATCAAGGATGGGTGTGTCATATCTGTAAAGGTGTCTATACCCCTGATAACCATGGAATGCTCTGATGGTTGTCAGTGTAAGAGTATTGGATTGGGCATACATGGTCCTCTGATGTTGAGAGTTGTGCATCAGACATCAGGCATTCACAAATGATATCTGTCCACATATCATACCAGGTATGTGTTGCTGAAAAACATAGGGGCTGTGAGCATTAAAGCTGACATAATCGACATAGTAGTGCACATTCAGCAATGGGCTGTACACCTGTGAGGGGTGGTGCACAGTACATGGAAGGGTGCAGAACACGTGCACAGAAATACTGTGTTCATGGTGGAGTGGTATCCAGGGGAAGGGGGCTTCACCTAGTGACAGAGCACATGCATCAAACACATGTATACTGTTGCCAGCATGGATTGTCTATAGCTGCACTGCATGCTGTTGGATACCATATGTTATGCATGCTGACAGAGAGGTAATAGCAGGACTGTGTGTACTATCATTGTGCATCCTCACTTGTGTGTGTGTGTGTGTGTGTGTGTGTGTGTGTGTGTGTGTGTGTGTGTGTGTGTGTGTGTGTGTGTGTGTGCGTGTGTGTACTGGTGGGTAGTTAGTTTGTCTGCATGGTCACTCGGGTGAAGTGGAGGGAAGTTGATGCATGTAGGATGCTTGTGTGCATGTGTGTGTGTGTTTGTGTAGCTGGCCATGTATGCACATGTGTGATTGTGGGGTGTTCATACAGCAGTACCTCCCTCTGGGATCATGCAGTACATGTACATGGACTGCTACATTACACACCAGGAATATTTGTCATGTGTGTAGTACAGGGCAGCTGATAGTATAATATGGTCTGTAGCATGGAACAGGCATCGAGAGGGAAGGTAGACACCAGGTACACCCTTAATATCACATTCAGCAGAGAGGTCACCTACAACCCACATATGTAGCACTACAGATGCATTGGGGAAGTACTAGTCAACACCAGGGAGTTTATCAAAATATTACAGTCGTCATATGATAGGCTGAATGAGCTGCATATCTGGCATGTACTGAGCACTTCATACACATGACACACCAGTGCATGATATTATGGACAGAACATAGTAGCCCACAGATATAGGGGCCATGCTCATGATGTCTGGACATACAGAAGGTGCATACCGAATGACAGTGAGGCCATGCAAAACCACTACACACAGGTCAGGCAGGTAATGTAGTAATAGGTCTTGTGTTGTGACCACTTGTGTAGGCATTTAGAGGACTGATATGTTAATGAGTGGGTATCAATGTGTGTATGTTAACAAGTGTGATGCAGGATGATGGTACCACATGGACATATACATGGGACTGTCTGTAAAGCAATGGACAGGTAGGTATTACAGAGCATGTGTGTGTGTGTGTGTGTGTGTGTGTGTGTGTGTGTGTGTGTGTGTGTGTGTGTGTGTGTGTGTGTGTGTGTACTGTTAGGCAATGCTAGACATGTTTTAAATTTTGTTTATTGTTTTACCCCACAGGTGGCAAGGTGGGTCAGGGTCCCTCCTGCATGCAATCTGATGGTGGTGTCCATACAGACACTGAAGATGATGATAGTACTGTTGAGGCATAGATGGGTTATCAGGGGCCGACACTGCACCAACATTTGTCATCCCCCTTTTAGCCACCCCAACCCTGTACACAGTTTCAATGCCTATACATACCCCATCACCAGTAGCCATAGCATAGGGACAGCTAGCGTTTGGTGGCAGTGCCCAGAACGTTTGGTAACCATGCCTACTGTGTCCAGTCACAGCAGGCATAGCTGGGTGTCCGGCAGGTCACCACATAGGCGGATGCCCCAGGGTGCTAATGGTAGGTCCTCTGGGCATCATGCTCCTAGCAGAGGCGACATAGCTGGTACCAGCAGGCACGTTTCAGCCTGTCATGTTGGTGCAGGCATGTATGGAATGTTACACCAGACAGGGCCTGAGGCTGCAGAGAGCTGATGTCACATCTGCAAGTGACAACACCCATGAACTGGCTGGTGCCATCCATGCATTAACTGAGTTCATGGATAGATGGTCTGGTGAGATGACAGCCCTCACTGACTGTGGTCTGTCCATGCTTGAACGTGTGGTGGGAGTGTGGTGACAGCCATGTGGATGTAGATTAGCAATGAAAAGAGCTGGCAGTCAAAGTGGATGTGCTAGGATACCAAGGGGATCCCATAGTGGCAGTACCAGCCCTGGCAGTTTGGGGGGGTGCTGTCCACACCACACTACAGAAGGCCATATTCACATGGTCCTGGCCAGTCCCAGGAGGGGCCTGGTACCAGCAAACATTTGTCATCAGCAGGTGCGAGTAGCACATCAAGACCTGTACCTGGATGTGCCCATGGAACCCCTGGCAGGCACAGTCCATGTGTCCATGGCTGAAGGTAGTGAACTGCACACTCTGAAAGGTATGGTCCGCAGCTGTTCATAAACACCTGTGTAGGGCAGCTACATGGCAGAACTGTGTACATGCATACCCACACACTATAGAAACACACCTAGGGCAACCCCATACCTACACACACATCACAGCGCCATGCCCAGCTCACCACAGTACACCCCTCACCCACACACATGGTGTCAAATGTATGGCCCACCCTTGGCCTCTGGCAAACCAACATCACACCCTGTGCATATGATGATACCTGTACCACATCCCTGTTATCCATACCATCAATGCAGGGGCAGGCTAATATGGTTCTGATGCACATATTGACTGTACTACAGTGTACCACAGTACTGCAGTGTAACATGTTGTAAGGAGTAAAGTGTAATGCATATATGGTAAGTAGTGTAGCCATCCAGCAATGATGCATCATAGCTGTTAGTAACACTGGTTGGTTGTGGTCTCTATACTGTTATCCATTGGTGTTGTAGGTGTACATGTGTCAGCACGAGGATGGTCTGCAGTCATATTCTACAAAGGGGTATGGCACTGTGGTGACACCATGGCTGTGACATAACTGGGCTACAGTTGAACACATGTCTCAGGTTATTAAAACAGTTATTGCCTGTACCACATGGACAGTTGACCTGTTAAGGCATGTATACCCTGCAACCTGTTGTAGACCCATCCACATACACGTACACTGTTACTTGACAACACTGGGACTAGGCCCCTACCTAGCTATGTAGTGATACTAAAGTGTGTGGCTTACATTGCACACACCACACAGTGCTTAGTGTGAGGTGTGTCCCATGTTACATGTTACATGAAGAACATCCCCAGACATGTACAGTATGCTAATGGGGGATGTAATGGGTGTATATGGACAATATGTAGTGTGACATACCTTCATATGTACATTAACAGACACGTAACAGGCAGACACACATCCGAGATACCAGGTCCTATTGCTGCTAACTAACTTGACTATGTGTCCAATGTGTTACAGGTAGGCTGCACACAGCACATGCATAAGTGGTTTAGATTGTGGTATCAGTTAACTGTATGGTTGATGGTGACAGTGGTAACCATAACGTGGTACATGGGACATATACCGGATGTAGCTTGGTGTAATAACAGTGTACACAGCACCCACATCCCCCTGTGGACATTGTACTCCCTGAAACCCATGATGACACTCTGCAATACCAGCCATCACACATTGGCCACAACTGTGATACAACCCATAGTATACCCCAACAGTGGTACTACAGGGATATCCATCTAATGCACATGCCACACACATAGTAAGGTGTTGCATTGTCATACCTCACCTATGGGCAGCAACAACACTATCTGTACTACTGTGTGGCAATGGGCATTGTAATAGGAATATGTGGCCTCAGAATGCTGTACCCTGCAGATATACGGACATGCACAACTGCACACACATGCCAGAACACAATGGGTATCCCATGCCTATCAACCCATTTGTAAAACACTGTTGTGCTGGTACTGCAAGGCTTGTGTAGCCAGTATGGGGAGGAGCTTAATAGGCTACATGTAATGTCCCATACAGCAGCAGCCACAACTGACTATGGCAATGGGTGTGGCGTCGGTTGTGAAGGCGCTCATAGAATTCCCAAGTAGAGGTATGCTAACACACAGACACTGCTATACTCAGTCATGTACATGTACACATGTCAGTACAGGGGTGCATCACTGCAGGTGGTCATAGCTGTGTACCTAGCTATTGCCCCAGGGGAGATGGGTTGTGTAGGTGTTGTGTGTACAGAGGTGTCCTGCCACCTGCGAGGTGGCAGCAGGCAATCTATCAATAGACACTAATGTGGTGACCCTCAGAGTGAGAATGACATGCATCAGCCAATCCTCCAGGTGCCTGCTGCACAAGGCCACTGAGGTGATTAAGTTGACATGTATGCAACATGCATTATGACACATGGTTAGTGTCTGTGATAGAGACCTGTACTCAAGCATGTCCTGTTGACTGTGGTAGTGTAGTGGAGGTACATGTGGCATGTAGTGTGTACAGGGTGACATCTCCTATATGTGCCAGTTCTTACACAGCTGGGCAGACATGTTAGTGTCAATCAAGCTTAGATTGCCATTACATATCCCAGCTGGATACCTGCCATCTGCACATCTGTACAGGGATTGACAGTCATTAGCTTGGCAAGTAGCTATGCAGTAGGATGAGTATGTTGACTAATAGACGTTTGACAACAATATGTATGACGTAACTACATGTCAGAAGCCCTCAGTAACATGTGCTGTTAAGACAGAAGTCAACAGTTACATTCCACAAGAGGGATCATTGCCCAGTAAGGGGTATATACTGTGAAACACCTCACACACCAGGGATACAACAGGGACGCCTCAGTGTCCAGCTATGCCTGCAGGTGTGCCTGTTGTCAGTACTACATTTAGCACTCTGCTCTTGCCTGAGTAAGCACTGTCAACAATAGTACTGCCATGATACACTACATGCCAGTGTGACAGCATGTACCCTGGGCTACTACCCCTGTATGTAACACATTCACATGGATAACAGTGCTGTACAGGCCTCATATATATCTGTGTCTCACACATGGAACTCACACCCCTTGCTACTATAATGACTACACATAGGTGCATGTATTGTACATTGCATTAGATACACTTATTACAGATGTTATTACCCTGCTATGTTATCAGACTGGGTGGTGTGACCTGATTAGCAGGGCTAAGCCATGCTTAGCAAGTATCAACATTGCTACAATATAACAGTTGAGCTGATTTGCGCACTGGTAAGTGAAGTCTACACTGTGTAAGCACCCGTACATTTACCCATAGCGTAGCACCGCTTAGCTTCACACAAACCAACGCAAAGCCAGTTAAAGCTGCCCAAAACTGCCTTAACCACTCTGTAACCAACAGTCCTTGTTCTGTCCAGCAAGAAAATGAACAGCCTTTGCAGGGCTTGAACCCAGGACCCTGTACATTAAAGTCACAACACTTAACCACTACGCCATGACCACTGTGAATACAGCTGTTGTTTTACTAATATAGCTGTCAATTCACATATTGTGTAGTATTGAACAATTGCCTTTACTTCATAAATTGTGTGGTCCTTGTTATTAATATGACTGTTGCATCACATATGTTGTTTTATCATAATGCACTCATAGCAGATACATATGGTGAGATACATCTGGAAGGGTATACACAACCATTAGGTTTACACATGACAGGAATATGGTTATATACATATAATAGGTCTATATATGTCTACATGTATATACAAATGTATACTCATACATTTGTCTGTATACATATCTGTATAGTGCAACATATATATGGCCATGTGTGCATCTCTTCACACACACACACACACATATATATATATATATATATATATATATATATATATATATATATATATAATATATATATATATGTGTGTATATCTATCTATATATATATATATATATATATATATATATGTGTGTGTGTGTGTGTGTCTGTGTATACATATATGTATACACACACACACATATATATATATATATATATATATATATATATATATATATATATATATATATATATATATATATATATATATATATATACACACATATATGTATATATAGATATATGTATATATAGCTATATATGTATGCACATCCTATGTGTACAGATATAACTATTTATGTGGTTATATATGTAGATATATATAACTATATGTGCATACATATCTAGTCTGATATACCTATTACTGTTGATATATATGTTGATATCCATATGTATATGTGCATATGTATCTCTATCTGTATATATGTTGCTCTGTATATGTATATATTTGAGTGTTTATATATATATATATATATATATATATATATATATATATATATATATATATATATGCATATACAAATTCATCTATGTATGTCGATATGTTGTATATGTGTATTTATCTATATAGATATATGCATAATTATATATGCATATATGTCCACTATATGTGCTGAACATGGAGTGCAGCTCTACCTCAGCCCCAGTAGTCCCAACCTCTTAGTGCAAGGGGATATCGGGTATGTATTGCAGATATATTTGTAGACTATTGCTACCGTAGTAGAGATTGTCTTCACTGACATGGTGTTTGTGGGAGGTCACATCTGCTTTTAACATGTGCACCATTGGCTACTGACAGACATCCTAAGGACATCATAGTACAGTACCACTGCTAGCACAGTGATGCTCCTGTGGACTAAAGCAGAGATGTCGCCAATATATGTGGACAGTCTGACACACTATGGTCAGTCCAGAAGTATACACAGAACCCCTTAGTGCAGGACATTTGGACCAAGCCTGACAATGTTAATGATAACAGCCAAGTAGATGGGTATATCACGTAAATACTGGTATACATTTGCCCCCATAGGTTATGCATTCATACACCTGTGTCTGTCCTGACACATAATAACCTCTGGTACAGAGGTGCCATGGCCACATACTACCCCCTAGTTAGTGACATACATCTGCACAGCATCCCACTGCTTTGTCTGACATACATGACGGTTATGGTGGCCCAGCAGCAGTACATCTGGCAAGTGTCTGGACATGACATCTCACTGGGTAAGTACACTAAGCTGCTAGGCATGTAACAAAGCACTGTGCAGGCTACAGGCAGACTACCTCAACACTGGCCTACATTTCCTATGGAGGAATACACATGTACCTGCATTGATAGCAGGCTCTACAGGCATGTCACAGCACAGAGTAACAGACACCTGTGTGAAAGTGCATAACCACAACCAATGTGAAAACAGCCACAGCCGCATATGGTAAGCTAGCGTAATATTACAGTATATGGACTATCTGATCAACACCATTCTCATATGTGCCACTCACATATCAACCCTACATATACTGGGCCACTACATAGTGTGGTTTTATGCTTGTCTGTGGTATGGGACATGTGTGTGTGTGTGTGTGTGTGTGTGTGTGTGTGTGTGTGTGTGTGTGTGTGTGTGTGTGTGTGTGTGTGTGTGTTTGGCCCTACAAACATCTAAGCCGATAGGGTAACATACAGTGGAGCAGCATGTAACATCAGATAAAACAGGACCTAGAACAAAACTACCCCAGTCTGTACACAGGCCAAGATACATATTCACAATACATACACTGTTGACAATCACCATAAGTACACAGACCTCAGTACTGTACACACAACCACTGAATGCCCAGGTTATGTCCTCAAATATAACCTTTACTATACATAACATGTGTAGCAGTCTGATATCTTACTGGCTTATTATCAGATATGATGTCAATAAATATGGTATCGAACATATGCACCTCTTACTGCATGACATATGTACAAAGGTTGACAGAGTTGAGGCTGGGGGCACAATCACAGGGCCAATACATGTTGCTGTGATAACCTCATATATTTACTGTTGTAACAGGGTTTGTTGCAATATATGTCCTATGAGGGATATGAAGTCAGTAACTCTCATAGCTGTCACCATCTACTGACTGCAGTCCTCACACTACTTTCTGCAGTTCACAGATAGGTGCTCTTTGGGTAACACAAGAAACACAAGGCACCACACAATGCCCAGTCTGCAGATGACCTTACACATGGGGATTCCTCATAAACATAGCACTGACATGACAGGTATTAAAACATGTAGAACAGCCATATCCACACACCCCGTTAAACCAACGTTACTCCAAATGCAGTATAGCAGCACTTACAGTCTGTAGTCAAGTCAGGCACATCCCCCTCCTGTATGTTGGCCTGTTTCCACAGTGTATGTTGTTAGAGGTAAAGCCCCAATCCATCTGTGATGCTGTTTGCCAAACAACAGATAAAGTTCCTGTTCACAGTGACTGAAAAGGCCCAACACCAACATGATGTTCCTAAATATTGGAGTGTGTTTCCATGTAATTGGCTATGGGAATGTTACTACAGCTGTTCCACATGCAATCAGCTAGAGGAGGGCTGCAATTCATGCAGAAACCATCAGCTGATGATGAGCATCACTAACAATACACATGCTGCTGCCTAAGGAAAGCATGTGTAAGTCTCCACATCCATTAGAGAGGGAGTGAGAGAGGCAGACATAAGCAAAGATAAGTCAGCAAGGGGTGGAAGAGTAAAACTTAAGCATGTTTGTGTCACACACCTAGCAGTTCAGGGTATCAAACCCCTGACTATGTATTGCTATCACATGTCTATGCAATTATTGGATGCACCACATAGGTGACATGTTGAGAAGCCCTCCAAACATATATGTGATGGTGACTGACATCTGCAACAGGGTTATGTTGGCTATATGATAGGTGTAGTACACGCACCTATCCACATGAGCAGGTTTCAATGTCAACAAAGCCACACTCTCATAGGGACCCACACACAATGACACACTTGGCAGGGTCAGCAATACAACTTATCATTAGTTAGATTGCCACAACACAGTACTCTGCAGGTATCACATGAATGTGAATGACCTGCGACGTACCTCCCTGGACTACATGAAAAGAGACATGGAAGAGCTCTCTGATCTTGTAGCCCAGGCAGGTATGACCCTAGCCCTGAGTAGCTTTCTGCCATCACCCAGAATCATACCGCAGTACAAGGACAAAATGATTGACTTCAACAATTGGCTAATCTTCTGGTGTCATTCTAAGGGGATCCAGTATCTGTCTGCTTGGGATGACATGGTCAACAGGCCACAATGCTTTGCCACAGATGGCCTGCACCCATCACCCCTGGGATTCCGGATACTGCCTAAGGCTCTTCCTGCCCCTATAGTGCCTTTTTTAGGCAAGGTTAAAATGACAAATTCACCACCATAGTAGGAACAGGCAAGCAAAAACTAAGGGTAATGGTACTCAATGCTAGAAGTCTAAATCTCAGAATGCACTCACTTGAAGCACTCCTTAAAATGGAGAACATCAATATCTGTGCAGTGACTGAGAACTGGTTCAAGGCTCCAGAGAGCACCCCTGCACTACTTGGCTATAACTCATAACACACGTTTTGACCATGTAACCTGGACCGAAACACCAAAGGCAGAGGTGTGTCCATATTCATTAAGGATATCCACACCTCCAGGCTAGTTGCTCAGCATAATGCATCAGAGGTTATCCAAGTGCAACTAACTCTGGGCAAAACTGCAATCCAAATTGTAGCTTGCTACAGATCCCCCACCAAGCTGCAGGATTCCCACTCCTCTTTTCTTGATGTACTGGAAAATATTTGGGTTCAACCAAACACCCTAATAATGGACGACTTCAACTACCCCACCATTAGCTGGGAAAACTACTCATGTACCAACTCCTTAGCTCAACGCTTTCTTGAATTCATAAACACCAATGCCCTGGATCAACTTATCCATACCCCCACTAGGGGCTACAATATCCTAGACCTAGTCATTACCAACATGAGTGACCAGTGTTCCACATCTGAAGTCAACTCCTCATTGTTCCGATACGACCATAAGCTAATCACCCATGATATCTACATCCCACCCCCCACCACCCATTAAGGAAACCACGGTGAACAATTTCTCCAAAGCCAACTTCATGCTTCTTAAGACAGAAGTGGTGAACTTCATGACACCCATGCAGATGGAGAATAGAGTTACGACTGCTGAATCCTACACAAATGCACTCTATAAGCACTTACACGAGTGCATGGATCATGCTATACTAAACAGAACCAAGACACTATCCTCCAAAAAAAGGAAGACAATCTGGTGGTCCCCTGCCATAAACAAACTGTACAACAGGAGGAAGAAACTGTTGCAAAAGAGAGTAAAATCCCATGAGTGGAGGAGCACCCTGGTCAGCCTCAGTAAGAATCTGAGATCCCTTATAAGATCCTCCAAAGCTAGCTACAAAAACAAAATCACCACTAATTCTAAGGACAACCACAAAGCATTCTATAGCTATGTCAAGAATCTCGATGGCAACACCCAGATCTTTCCTGAGTTACAGCACAACGGCACGAAAATGACAGAACCAATTGATATTGCCAACATCCTGGCATATAGGTTCAGTGTTGACTTTACCCCCCCCCCCCCACTCCCTAAAGTGCCCATATCTATACAGGAAGAATGCAGAGTCCCTGTAATCACAACAACACAGGTAAAAGCTGCACTCTCTAAAGTCAAAAACACAGCATCCATGGGACCAGACAACATCCCAGGTGACATTTTAAATGAACTTCAGATTGAACTGGCTCCCCACTTAAGCACCATGTTCAATAATAGCCTCACATCAGGCTTTGTGCCCATGGAATGGTACACAGGAACAGTTATCCCACTCCACATAGGGGGAGCCACCAATGATCCTGGGAACTATCGACATATTAGCCTGACAAGCCTGGTCTGCAAGGCCGTGGAACGTATCATCATGGATCTCATTAACAAAAACATTGGTAACCTCCAAACTCCAGATCCCACAAAGTTCAGGTTTGTGAAAGCCAGATCATGCCTCCTGAACCTGATTGACTTCTTTAAGGCAGTCGCCAAAGTCATAGATGAGGGTAAGGTGGTTCACAAAGCCTATCTTGAACTTGTCAAGGCTTTCAACACCATCCCCCATTCTGGAATTATAGCTAAACTCACTAAACTAGGTATAAGTCCCTATTTCACAAGATGGGTTGCCATGTGGCTCACTGACAGAACCCACACTGTAAAAGTTGCAGACTCCAAATCTGACCTCAAAGCAGTGACAAGTGGAGTACCACAGGGTTCCATACTGGGACATCTCCTGTTTGGTATCTACTTCTCTGAAGTACATGCTAACACAGAAGGCCTCTGGCTAACTAAGTTCACAGATGACTGCAAACTAGGAGCCATATTTAAGTCCCCAAATGATGTGGACATCCTACAGAAGGGCCTCGCTGAGACAGATGCTTGGTGTCAGGGCCATGGCCTCAAGTTCAATGCCAAAAAGTGCAGTGTCATCCCCTTTGGTAAAAACTCTGTACCCATGAACTACCACATAGGCAGCAATCTACTTAACACTGAATGAGTGATAAGAGACTTTGGGACCCAGGTGGGCAGTAGTCTCTCCTTTGATAGTCACATCGCCACAGTAGTCAGGAAGTCCTTCTACGTGGCACACCTCATCATAAAGGGGTTCTCATCCAGGAAAAAAAAGGTCATTGTTCCTCTCTACTCGACACTCATTAGACCCATTATAGAGTACAATGCCCCTTTTGGAATGTACCTCACAAGACATCTGCAGCAGCTGGAAAGGCCACAGAAGTACCTCACAAAGAGGATTACTGGCCTCAAACAAATGCCCTACACTGACAGTCTCAAAAAACTCCAGCTTTACTCCGTAGCATATCGCTTATTCCAAGCTGATCTGTGCCTAAGATATAATGCTATGTCAAACCCAGAGCTGTTGGACATGCTACACCTAACAAAATCTTAATCCCTCCGAGCTACACGCTCTAGGGACCTAAACCTTGTCACCACAATAAGCAGGACATGCTGGAGGGATAGATTCCTGTCCCAGAGACTTCCCATACTCTGGAACAGGCTACACATCTATGTCAAGCAAAGTTCTTCATTAGCACTATTCAAGAAAAATCTTGATGAGTGGATGGGAAATAGGAAATACACCCCAGGGATCATTTCTGTGTCTCTGCTCGACAGTGGCACAGGAAAATAATTTTCTTGGGTGGCGTAAGCCAGGGAACCTTGTTTGCTAGGCTTACATAGGCCCTTGGGCCGACAGCCTAGTACCTACCTATGAAGCAATGAACCATGCATATTGTGCAGATGCTACAAGCTATCCTGCTACCTTGGCCACCTCTGTGCATCTGTGCTCCACTGGTATTGTACCTACACATACATGTTGCTACATTTCTACATAGGGTTGTGGGGGGCACACCTGACTGTTACGACGTGTGTACATTGGATTGTGAGGGGGGCACGCCAGACCGTTACTAAATTTCTAAATAGGTTTGGGGGGGCACATCTGACTGTTACTTCATTTCTAAGTAGGTTTGGGGGGGCACACCTTACTGTTATAATGTGTGTACATTGGATTGTGAGGGGGGGCACACCAGACCATTACTAAATTTCTAAATAGGTTTGGGGGGGCACATCTGACTGTTACTTCATTTCTAAGTAGGGTTGGGGGGAGCAAACCTGACTGTGTCTACATTCCTACACAGGATTGTGGGAGGGGGCACACTTGACTGTTGCTACATTTCTACGCAGGATTGTGGGAGGGGGGAACATCTGTCTGTTTTTACATTTCTACACAGTGGTTGGGAGGGGGCACACCTGACTGTTACTACAGTTTTAAGCTGGATTGGGGGAAGGGGCACACCTGACTGTTTCTACATGTCTACATAGGAGTGGGGGGGCACACCTGACTGTTACTACATATCTACATAGGAATGTGGGGGGGGGGACACCTGACTGTTTCTACATTTCTACACAGGATTGGGGGGGCACACCTGACTATTTCTACATTTCTTCACAGGATTGGGGGGGCACACCTTACTGTTACTACATTTCTACACAGGATTGGGTGGGAACACCTGACACTTGTACACATTAGCTATGACTGTACTGGTAAGTCAGGTACTCCATTTCATTCTGCATTCTAACCTATCATTCTGACTAGAGGCATATCAGTGAACTACAGGTCTTAGGTTTGATTGACCTACATATTAGTTTCTGACTTCCTACCCATCAGAACTAACATCCCACTGCCTGGCCTGCTGTAGTCTGTCTGTGTAGGCCTGGGGGGTGGTTACCTGGTTACCCATAGGCATCATTCAGAGGGCATAGCACAGCCCTTGTTTGTGTTTGTCTACATCTGTTTTGTTGGCTGAGACTGTTGTTGGCTATATGAATCTCCCTGACTGGCATGTGTGAGTTGTATGGACATACATGTGGCCCAGCACATTTCCTGCAGTGGGTTTTGTTGCCCTGTGTAGTACTAGCTACTATGGTGACACCAGTATTTGTTACAAATCTTATGGTACCACTATAGCTGTCTACTGTCTACTGACATACCATTCAGCCAACCGATTCCCTTGCATGCTCACATCCATACCATAGATACAGTTAACAACACATTCTACTCCATTCGGCAATTGTTAGGTTGAGTGACTTACCTTGAGGGTGTCCCAGTATTAAAGGGCTGCCTATGTCCGATGCACATAGTACACTCCCTAAACATGGTTGAGCACAGGTAGTGTCATATTTGGCATCCCTTTTACTGTATGTGCAAGTCAGAGAGAGGAGTCATTCCCTGGGTCCCTTCTGTGTCAGTTTATGTGCTATGCGTTGCCTCTTTGCCAAGGCCAGGGCATACTGGGCATGCCTCCTTCTGCCTACTGGGGCATGCTCAGGTTGTCCCTCCACCTAGTCACTCTGTGCTTGTGCAAGCCTTGGCAATGGTGGGGGGCTGTGTGGCACTGCCCCATGCTGTTCCTGTTGCAGCTGTTTCATACGGATCATATTGTGTAGCATGGCACATACAATGACACTTTGGGTACATGTAGCTGGTGAGTACTGCATGGCTCCACCAGATGTGTCCAGCATCAGAACTGTGACATGAGCATCCCAAACACATGCTCTATTATAATTCTGTTCTGTGCATGTGCCTCATTATGGAGTTCTTGTTCGGGTGTGTGTGCATTTGTGATGGGTGTCATCAGCCATGGCTCCACTGCATACTCCACATCCCTCACTAGGTGACCATAAGGGATGTCCCCATTGACAAATCTCTGGTACAGCTGCGTCAGATGCCAGATGTGGGATTCGTGACAGCTTCCAGGGCAGCCAGCACACACAATCGCACACAACCTGGCAGTTGATGGAGGGGAAGCCCTTACAGTTGATGTAGGCCCTACCCTGCTCACTGGGTAGTGCTTTGATGCATATGTGCGTGCAGTCTATAGCACCTACTACCTCAGGGTATTCTGCTATTTGGTGGAACAGTTACATATTGCTGGCTAACACCTCACGGTTGTTGGAGAAATATACGTGCTCACCGGCATGTGCTGACACGATATCCAGGAACTTCTGGAATACTCTGGATGCTGATGCCTGTGAGATCCCCATCATATCCCCAGTTAGCCTTTGGAAGGTACCTGTAGCTAGTATTCTTAGGCCTGCACATACCTTGGTATCCACTGGGATGGGTTCCCCTCTGCTAGTTCTGTGTGTCAGGCGTGGCTGGCACAGCTCAACAATTTGCTGTAAGAGGTCCCTGTCCACCCTATAGTGTTCCACTATCTCCAGCCCATGTAGCCCCTGGTAGGTTATCCTGGGTCTCTACACTCTTCTCCATCTCCTCTCTGTGGGATGGTCGACAGCATTCACATCCTCACCACCCCCAGCCTCTTCCACATGTGGTTGCATGACAGCTATTGCAACCCCTATCATTTTGTTGTTTTGTTTGTTAAAACTTCCCCACTTGTATACACTGGTGGTGTAATATATGGGAAAAAACAGAGGGAAAGGTGTCTGCATCGTTTATAGTAGTGTTCTGGGCTGGGATGGTCTGCTGCCTGTGTAATTGACTGATTCTGATACATTTCACCTGCCAGCTATGCTAGTTCTCCTAAATTACCTTCCTACTGCTGTTTTACCTTCCCATTGCCTTCCTGTTTAAGCCCTGGGGGGGGGGGGGGGGGTGCATGCAAACACAGTGCTCAAATATGCACAGAGCTGCTATTTCCTGGTTTACTTTTTTTTTCCTTTAAAACCCAGTGTGTGGCATGCACACCCACTTAGGCAATGTAAAGAGTGCTAGGCAACCCCAGACACACACCCTTACTTAGCTGTGCTAAGCTTGGAGCAAACCCAAGCTACAGGGCTCCAATCTGCTTACAGTATGCCTGACACACCCCTATGGTGTCAGCTAACACCTAGGCTTGCACCAAGCTATTCCTGCTCTTACACTGTTGGGAGCTGACTAGCATGCAGAGTAAATCTGGGATTCACTATCATTCCCCTCATTTGCATAGGATTGTCTGCAAATGCATAGTTACATGTCCCACACTGAGCCTCCCCCTTAGCAACCACTAGTCATTGGCCATGTTGTCTTATGCCTGAAGAGTGATTTTAGTTAGAATGCTTATTTTAGGTTTATTTTCTTATTTCCCCCCGATCCCGTTTGCGCACTGCTGCCCTACTCTTAAACAGCCACGATCGGCTAAAAAAATAAATAAAAGTTGATTTTTTTTCCAAGTGTTTTCCATGCCAATGGCTTTATAGTTGGCCATTGGCGGGCTTTATACATGATATCTACCCTTTATTTGGAGCTGTCATGGCTCCGTTTTGTAATTTGCAGAAATGTACTTCGTTACTGGCAGAGTACATTTCTGCAGATTTCACTAGTCCTGCATGGCCAGTTTCCAGCTTCCTGGATTGCAAATTCACCTCATTTGCATGGATTTCTCCTGCAAATGGGGTAATTTGCATACAGGGTCTGAGGTCATGCAGGAATATTGCAGGAGCGCTCGTGCACACCTCTACAGGTTATTCCTGGATTGCACGGCAAACATATTGCCAGCTGGAGCTCCTGCACTAATCCTGCATGCCGTGCAAGGCTTGCAGAATCCTGGGGAGTATTAAATTGAGGAAACCAGAATGGACAAAGGGTTTGTAGGGTGTAGTGAGGATCAGATGAGGGGGTCCCCATCACAGAGTCCAAATTGTGCTCTGCATTTGCCAAGGCCAGCCTGGTGATAGGGAACTGCTTTGTAACTTCTTTTTCAGTTCACTCATAAGGAAATAAAAAATGTTCAACCTGAGAACAAATTACAAAATCGTATACAACTTTGCTGAATGCTGAACAAAAATTTTATGTCGAGAATTAGAACATGTTGTGCAAATATTTATTAGTTAAAAAAAAACTTTCCTTATATCAATGAAAATTGCTCAGAGATATTCTAAACACTTAAAAATACCCTCATGCTACTGTGTGACAAAATGATTGTATGTTATATTCTGGACATTCATGTTTATCTATGGCTGCACTTTATTATTCATAACAAAATGTTTTAATCATATCCTGTTTATCAATGTGGTATATTTTGTTATATAATGTTTACTAGTTTGGTTCACTGCATATGTTGTTGTTTATAATATATTATATAGATTTCAGTAAAACAGTTATTAAAACCTCCTTTGCCTAGCTCTGTTACTTTGAGCAAGTCCCTTAACCAGACACCGCTCCTGGGCTGAGTCTGAAAATGGTCCATGGAGATCAGTGCTCTATCCCAGAATTCAAATACAAATAAAATAAGTAAAACAGGATATGCAGTGTACATTTCTGTCAATCAACTTGTACAGATGTTATTTTCTTAAGTATTGTTCTCAAAAGACTCATGTTTTGACTGGACCAAATATTTAGTGAATATTTATAACAGATATCAGACATTGCTTGCATATAGTGAAAACTATTTTAAACCCTACTGTTTGTTACCTTTTGATCCATTGTCTCCACCTTTTACTGTGTAGTTTACTACACACCAAGATGTCAATGATACAATGAACGTTTGCAAAAAGAATGAGAAGAGAAAAGTTCTTCATCAGTTTGGCCCTAGCATTCAAAGACTGTTATTAAATAATTATAGATTATTTACTTCACACACAGTGTGTGTGTGTGTGTGTGTGTGTGTGTGTGTGTGTGTGTGTGTGTGTGTGTGTGTGTGTGTGTGTGTGTGTGTGCATGCAAGTGCATGCATGCATCATGTGTCTAGTTAAAAACACTAAATATTTGGTTAAGGCTCTTTTTTCCATTTCCAACAAGAGCATTAGAATGAATTACGTTTCATGCTTCAGAATTATAATATCATATTCCCTACTTCATAAAGAAATGCACACAATCCAGAAGCATGAATAAACATGAAATAATCATAAATAGCATTTAAGAAAAAAGCATGTCATTTTATCTCCATCTTCCTTGAAGAAGATTAAAAGTTAATGAAAGGGCCACATGAAAACAAACACACTGTATATTATAACTATATAATAAATCACAGCTGGCTGATGCATAACAATGCGTGCTGCTCTCAAAGATCTACTTCAGTAGATTGAAATGTCAGATAACTGAAATTCAAATTCATGAGATGAGAAGATCACAATTTCATAACAATGAAATTTTACCATGTCAAAACTTGTAAAAATGAAGCACCTACTGGACATGTCTGACAACACTCAGAGTTTGTGAATAGAGATCGCAGATCACAGAGGAAAAACAACTGCTCCATTTAAACACTCAATTTAAAGAAAAATGTACATTTTTAATATTTCCAAATGGAGATCGTGGCATAGTGAGGATAGGGAAATTTACCCTTTTCTCCACTGTACTGTGATCTCAGAGTTGGTATATATAATTTGCAGGGGGTATGGGGGGGCACAGCCCACCACATTGAGGGTTTGTAGGGGGGATTTCACCCTACAAAAACATTGAATACAGTACATTTTTACTTTAAATTAGGTGTTTAATTGGAGCAGCTATTTTTCCTCTGTGCTTCGCGATCTCAATTCAGAAACTCAGAGTGTTGTCAAACATGCACAGTAGGTGCTTCATTCTTACAAGTTTCGACATGGTAAAAATTTCATTATTATGAAACTGCGATCTCGTCTCATGAATTTGAATTTCGGTTATCTGACATTTCGATCTACTGAAGTAGATCTGCTCTCACATCTTTTCAGTGATTAAGGATCTAAGAAATCAATCCTGTGAAAAGCATCATTGCATTTTATCTTATTCAGTGTTTGTCTGCTCTTGTTTTGTACTTCAGCAGCCTCAGTTATTTATACTGAATCTCAGAATACTGGATGTGAATCTCTGCATGAGTGAGTGGGGGGGTCCAAATCATTGAATAAATATGATCCTGGAAAATGAGTCATTCACCCTTCAAGCATTTGATATGCATTTTTTGGAAAAATAGTTCTCAGTGTATAGTGCAAACATATTTCTTTACATGAGCCAGATGATGCGATCCCTAGTAGGACTGACCTTCTGTCTCATTCACCTGAAAACATATGTGTAAGGTAAGGCTAAACATAATTTACACCTTGCACCCCTACTTCAAATTTAATTTTATTAAGTTATTTTAAAATGTATGGAAATGCTAGCTGTACTCAATGAACACAGTTATTGAAGACTGGATGATAAGTTATTTTGAAACAATAATATGTTCATTAGCATACATATATTAAAGCTAACTACTAGATTCAATAAAGCCTACATGATCCGTTTCTACCGTGTGCACATTGTGGCGAGATGCACACATGGTAGCAAACTGTTTTGGAGTCAACAAGCAACTATACATGGTGTGTAGAGTCACACACTGCCATGCAAAAAAGGTAAACACGGTGGAATGCAAATAACTACATAATCAGATGAACTGATTTCTAATCGACCAATCCAAGATGGAGGAGTTTTTCAACAAGCTATAAAGCAACCATGCAGACTCGTATTGTTTTTTCCTGTTGATTCCAAAACTTACTGGAATACAGCCATGGAAAGGAGTCTACACAGAAACAATGCTAGGGGCTGTTGTTGCTTTAATTCATGTGTATGTGCAACAGGCTGAACTCTAGGCTGTTGCTGCTGCTGCTAATAGACTAAGGCCAAGAAGGAGAAAAGTTTTCAGACCCAGATAACTTATCACAATCTAAATGATGTGGTAATTGTAGAGCACTACAGGGTGAATAGGGACACACTATAAGAACTCTGCAACCTCTGTAGTCCACAGTCAGAGCCAAGGCAAACCGAGGGGAACCCATCACAATGGAGACAAACGTATGTGTAGCACTTAGAATTTTAGATACAGGTACCTTTCAGGGACCAACAGGGTCATGCTGGCGGTGTCACAGGCAGCAGCATCCAAGATTCTCCATCATTTCTTGAATGCTATGCTCCACCAGGCTAGTGACAACATATATTTTCCCTGTACTCCTGAGGATAGGGCCATAAATATGCAGGAGTTCTACCCTGTAGCACACTACCCTGAAGTCCTGGGTGCCATAGATTGCACACATGTAGAAATTAAGGCACCACCTGGGGAATAAGGAAGGCTCTATATTAATAGAAAGGGCTTCCACTCTATTAGCTGCCAAGTTGTGTGTAATGCTGAGGGAATCATCTTGAATGTGTGTGCTGGCAACCCAGGCATTTAGCATGACTCACATATCTTGCACGCTGCCTCCCAGCTGTATCAGATTTTCACTGGGGGGATATCTCACAGGGTCATTTACTGGGGGATGCAATTTATACACTGGAACTGTGGCTGATGACACCCATCAGAAATGCACACACACCTGCTGAAGAATGACATAATGAGGCACATGCTCAAACCAGAAATATCATAGAGCATGTTTTTGGGCTGCTGAGCTCACAGTTAGAGTGCCTAGATACATTTTGGGGAGCCTGCAGTACAATCCATGGATATGTACTGAAATATTCAAAGTGTGTGTCATGCTACACAACATCATCATGAGAAAACAGCTTCAGAAAGATCAACAAAGGGAAGGGGTGCACATCACATCACCAGTGGCAAGGTCTCCACAGTCACACATAGGTGAGTAGTCAGATGGGGAAGCAGCAGCTTCTGTGGGTGTAGGCAGATTTAGGCATTACCAATATACTCTTTCATTGGCTAAGCGACAATGCATATCACACTCACTCACCACCTAAGGGCCTAAAACCTTCCTCCTACACACACATACACTGTTTCCAGGCAACTTTCACAACCTTTACCTTCCCATGTACTCAATGTGTAATGCTTGCATCAGACAGAGTCAGCCGTGAACTAAAACTTTTGCAACTGCTGGAATTACAAGGTAAGTGCTGAATCTGGAGTGTATTGTGTAATAATATGAATGACTAGCATATTCTTGCATATTGTTGTTACTTGGTAGTGTAAGCAAGTAAAAGGTGGGAGATTTGTACAGAAATTACCTTAACATGTGACAGCAGAGATTTATGTGACTAATATGTGTCCATTATTAAATAGTAGGCATCAGGAATCAAAGATTCACACAGTCATACCTCTCAAAAGTAGTGATGGTAACTGCATACCATCAGCTTAGCACCATACATTTGTACTAGAAAATCATTAAAGACAGAAGTTAGAAAATAATGATACACATTGCAGTTTCAGACTTCACAACTCTCAAAAGATCATTAACAATAAAGATGGAAAAATGTACTTTCTAAGACCAATATAAGTCAGGGGTACAATTACCAATTCAACATCACAAATGCAGATATACTAAGCACTAAGTCAGCTATGCACCCTGAGCATCAGACACAAAGCTTATGTATCCCTGAATCCAAAAGATAGAAAACAGGATATGGCACAGTTATCATCACTTGTATAGGGTGTTTTGTGTGTGTGTGTGTGTGTGTGTGTGTGTGTGTGTGTGTGTGTGTGTGTGGAGGGGGGACAGGAAGCCTAACCCGACACAAAAGGTCAGTGAGTGTGTGAGTAAGAAAGAGAAGCAGGCAGATATTTGGATAATGCATCAAATGGTCAGTGAGACAAAATGAGTTTTAAGCTGCACGGCTGTACCATGTAACTGTTGTGTGTGTGTATCTGTATGGTTCCTCCAGGCAAAATTGGTGTGAGTGTCTGCATGAACAGCCAAGGACTGTGCTAGCTTTACATCATGGTATTATGGACAGGTGTGAGCTGTGCATTGTAGATATGACTGTTCATTGTTGACGTCCCCGACCATGAGACCTGTCTCTGCCAGGAATTGCACTGACATATCCAGGCCCACAGTCAGATGCACTACTGATACCTGAATGTGACTGATGTCTGCTGGATGAGCTCCCCTCATCAGGACACCCAGGACTACAAACCCATGGCATGCCATGTCTGGATGTGGACAGCTCAACCACTGATGGATCAGTGGAAGTACTGCCACTATGGGACTGTGATTGGACATGGCCACATTGGCTCACAGCAGATGATGTGTATGACTTACACCCAAGAGGATGCTGTCCCCCCAGTGGACATTCCATCACAGATACTGCTCATTCAAATTTGTCATTCACCTGATTTATTGAATTGGTAGCACGGTGGAGGCAGTCAAGCATGTTAGCCTGTGCTACATCTACAACCCTAAGCATTTCTCTGAAGGAACATTGGGAATGTGCCTGTGCTTCCATGACAGCCCAAAACATACATTGAGTGGTACTGGTTGAGACATCTGGATCAGGTGGAGTCTGGACAGCAGGCATCCTCTGAGCAAACCTAACAACCCTCCTGCGTGGCACCTTGTCGACAATTTGGCTATGACCAGAGTCAACAGGCACTGAAGCCCCAGTAACCACACTTCCCTGATCATTGTTTTGCCCTTCACTTGTCCAATATTTGAGGGCTCACTGGAATAGGTAGGAATAGGCCTGCTGGTTGTGCCCGATGGAATTTCAGGGGATGGCTGTATGTTAACCTCAGTGTCAGATTCACCCTCTGCACCCACTGTGCCTCTGTTTGGCCATCATCATCATCAGAGTCTGCTGATACTCTGACATCAGGTGGTAGAAGTCTCACACTTCCACTGTCAGGATCACCTGTGATAATAAGCAACAAACACAGGGTCAATTAATAATTATTAATAATTAATAACTACACTACTACAGTCCAAAATATGCTAAGAAAATAACTGCGGTTCCACTATTATACAGTACATCAATATATTTATTTATTTATTTATTTTACATTTGTTGACCGGGCTAGTCTAGCTGGATATATGTCCATTTTTCAGTAGAGGCCCGGGGAGAAAAGCTCCAAATACGAATAATGACAAAGTTAACAATACATAGAACCATAAAGAATCACAATACAGAGGTAGCATTAGTCTAGAGAACAGTTATAATATTAAATTTGTAAACTAAACAATTTTAGTAAAAATTAAACTAAACAATTCTACAAATACACTAGAAGGTATGAGGAAGTATTAGTTAAGGGAAAAGAATCTATATATTATTCTAATATTCCAGAATAGGAGTAGTAAGTAGATTTGGAGGCAAAGGTTACAGTAGGGATAGGGTTATGAATAGAAAGTGAAGAAAGATGTCAACACCAAAAATGAAGAATGAGGTCGGACCCAAAATGGATATTATTGCAGAACAACAGCACAACACAGTCGATTTACCTAGGTTTCGTCCCAAATGGACTTCTTCAGAATAAAAATCAACCATGAAAAACCACTTAAATAACAAACACAGACCCCGCCCAAATCATTAACCTTTAAATTGTCCTATCTAGTAAAAATTAATTAAAATAACCAAACGTACAATGAATGAAAATAATAATAAAAACAGTAAATATTGAATGTAAGTAGATATAATTTCCATATACAACATAAAAGCAAAGGTTAATAAACTACACTCAATGTGTACTTGAATACATCAATATGTTAACCCAAAATATGTTTGAGCTTAAGAACAGGCTTAATCATGCAACAGTCATTCAACCCAGGATGACAATGCACATCCAATCTAAGTTGCCATCTAAGCTCACATAAATCTAAATGCACCTGTAAAGTTCTATCCTGTGAGTCATACTTGATTTGTTGCAATACACAAAATTTAAAGAAATGTTCCGAACAACTGGAGATATGCCTGGCTAAAGCATTAGTTAATTTTAAATGTTTAATGTCCAATAGATGCTCTCTTACCCTTTCTCTGAAAAACCGACAGGTTTTCCCCACAAAAAAGGCAGGGCATACTTGACACTTGGCCAAATAAACCACATTTTTTGTGTAACAATCAAAATGGCCTGTAATGTAAATGTGATGTTGATTGAATGTCAGAGTATTGCCTGTTACCAATATATGTTCACAAATAGTGCATCTCCCACATTTGAAATTGCCGGATGCCCTACTGTTACATTGACTTAGGGAAAGGGAACATCTTTCAAAAATCTCTATTAAAGAGATATCCTTCCTATAAATAAACTTAGATAAAAAAAACATTTTGGCTGCTATATTCTTATCCAATTGCAAAATTCCCCAATTTCTGTTAATAATGCCTGTTATGTATTCAGAGTCAAAATTGTAAGTTAAAACATAGTGCAATGGATGTACATCTAATCTTCCTAAACCACCTACCATATCAGGTGTAATGTTTGAAGTGCCCATATCACCACCTTTAAGGATGGGAGTATAGAAACCCATATCTCTTTTATATTTAATCTCTTTAAACAATTCTAGGCATAACTCCTTTGGATATCCTCTATTTAGAAATAAGGTAGTCATAAAATTCAATTCTTCAATAAAATCCTCCTCCTCACTGACCATCCTGGCAGTTCTCACCATTTGATCCTTTACAATGGCTGTTTTTTGGTGCCTTGGGTGCCAACTACTATATTGAAGGTAGGAATTTGAAAAAGTGGATTTTCTATGTATGTTAGATTTAATCGTCTCCAATGTCTTATCAAAAGTTAATCTGACATCCAAATATGTAATAGTATCTGCATCAAGGTCATGAGTAAACTTTAAAAACCATGCTGTGATGTTAATGCATTCTAAGAAGGCGTCTAAAATAACACGTTCACCTTCCCATATAATAAAAATATCATCAAGGTAACGCATGTATAATTTTATAAACTGCCTAAATTCACTTGTAAAAACGTAGTTTTGCTCCCAATATGCCATGATGTAATTGGCATGAATTGGGGCACAGGCAGCACCCATAGCTACACCAGTGTGTTGCTTAAACAGGTGCCCTTCAAAAAATATAAAATTATTTTGCAAGACTGCCTCCATAAGTTTGACAAAAACATTAATATTATCTTGTTCAAAAATACCTGTCACCACCAGTTGTTCCTCTAACCATGTGAGACCAATATCATGGGGAATGACTGAAAATAAGTTACAAACGTCTATGGTAAGAAAACATGAATTATTGTTATACTTGAATTTTTTGACCCTTTTCAAAAAATCCCAAGAGTCTTTTGTTATATATGGGAAAGCGTTTAAACCTTGTTTCATATGGTGATCTAAAAATTGACTCATGAAACAAGTTTTACACCTCTTACCGTCTAAATTTAACGTTTGTATTTTTGGTATGCCAAAAATACCACTCAAAACTGGATGTGGATTACACATGAATTCATACTCAACTTCATTCAACTCCCCTTGGAACAACATGTCTTCTAACATGAGATCCAATTTTTGATAAGCAATATTAATTTCATTAATACTGGTTTCTACATAGTTGTCATCCATAAGCATGGTCATCATAATATTACTATAATCGTTATCAACTATGACTACCCCATTGCCTTCATCGGGCTTCATTATACGTATATTATCAGCCTTTTTTAAATTATTTAACAATGAACACTCAAACTCTGTCATATTCAGACATGATTGTCTTATAGTTTTCCTGTAATGGTCCCTAATATCAAGTTCACACATTTTTTCAAAAATAGCTATAACAGGATTAAGGGGAGGGTTAAAAGTACTTGGTTTTGTCATAGACTTTTGTTTATTAAAAACACTCTTAAATTCATTTTTTGTACAAATAATTTTAAATCAATTAAAGCGTCAACCAATGTGCCCCTCCTACATGGAACAAAGGTAAAACCCATGGAAAATAAATTAACATAATCAATGTTGAAACTATAATTAGAATAATTAAATAACTTAAAATCACCGGTAGCATTTTCCATAATAGTGGGGTTACTTAAAAACCCATTATGTTCCCCTTGGGAGGACCTCCTTCCTAGTTCTACAAAATCTAGGGACCTTCCATTGAGGGCTGTATTCTCAACACCCTCCTGGATAAACAATAAATTATCATACATATTTTTGTCTGCCCCTTTCTCAATGTTAGCAGGTCCCACATGTTCATTACGTGTATCACAGAATATCCCTTCCAACCCATCCTTACTATTCGACCCTTTCATAAGATCAATAACACTTGAAATACTGGAAGAAAGGTGTTGCACTACAGTAAAACAATTATGTTGTTCATTGCCATCACTTAAAATCATACCACCAAAACCTTCTTTAACAGAATAAATGCTTAAGTTTAATAACTCGTCATGTACGTTAGTTAAATTTGTAGAAGCTTCTATGAAACTACTATGTAAAATCGAAAAATCCAGTGCATTATTATGTACATAATCATGGACCTGTGCTATCACTTCAACTATATCAGGAGGTTGTACATAAATGTCCACGTCGTTGGAATTAGTGAAACATTCATTGTTTTTAAAAATTGTCCTTTTAACAACAGAACAATCAACATTGGACTTACTAATCTCAGAGTCCACACAATAGTCCACGTTAGCCAATTCATGAACTAAAGTAACATCTTTCCTCACCTCCTCGATTTCCAAACACCGTTCCGGTGACTGCTGGCAGTGTGTCCTACTTTTGGTCGGACACCCATCCCATCGAAATCTCTTTCCTCGTGGGATAACTCTCTGTTTCGTATCCTTTCGGAACGCCTTATCCCTTCTCCTAAAGGGCTCCCACCATCACACCTCACGTTTCTGTCGCCGCTACATTTCTCTGACATCACCGCCATGTCGTCATTTGGTATTTGATTGGTTGAAGACCATTTTCTATGGTTACGTTGGTTACCCTTCGACTGTGGATACACAGTATCCAATTCATATATTTTGATGGGCACCTGTTTAAGCAACACACTGGTGTAGCTATGGGTGCTGCCTGTGCCCCAATTTATACCTTGATGATATTTTTATTATATGGGAAGGTGAGCGTGTTATTTTAGACGCCTTCTTAGAATACATTAACAACATAGCATGGTTTTTAAAGTTTACTCATGACCTTGATGCGGATACCATTACATATTTGGATGTCAGATTAACTTTTGATAAGACATTGGAGACAATTAAATCTAACATACATAGAAAATCCACTTTTTCAAATTCCTACCTTCAATATAGTAGTTGGCACCCAAGGCACCAAAAAACAGCCATTGTAAAGGATCAAATGGTGAGAGCTGCCAGGATGGTCAGTGAGGAGGAGGATTTTATCAAAGAATTGAATTTTATGACTACCTTATTTCTAAATAGAGGATATCCAAAGGAGTTATGCCTAGAATTTTTAAAGAGATTAAATATAAAAGAGATATGGGTTTCTATACTCCCATCCTTAAAGGTGGTGATATAGGCACTTCAAACATTACACCTGATATGGTAGGTGGTTTAGGAAGATTAGATTTACATCCATTGCATTATGTTTTAACTTACAATTTTGACTCTGAATACATAACAGGCATGGTTAACAGAAATTGGGGAATTTTGCAATTGGATAAGAATATAGCAGCCAAAATGGCTTTTTTACCTAAGTTTATTTATAGGAAGGATATCTCTTTAAAAGAGATTTTTGAAAGATGTTCCCTTTCCCTAAGTCAATGTAACAGTAGGGCATCTGGCAATTTCAAATGTGGGAGATGCACTATTTGTGAACATATATTGGTAATAGGCAGTACTTTGACATTCAATCAACATCACATTTACATTACAGGCCATTTTGATTGTTACACAAAAAATGTGGTTTATTTGGCCAAGTGTCAAGTATGCCCTGCCTTTTATGTGGGGAAAACCTGTTGGTTTTTCAGAGAGCATCTATTGGACATTAAATATTTAAAATTAACTAATGCTTTAGCCAGGCATATCTCCAGTTGTTCGGAACATTTCTTTAAATTTTGTGTATTGCAACAAATCAAGTATGACTCACAGGGTAGAACTTTAGAGGTGCATTTAGATTTATGTGAGCTTAGATGGCAACTTAGATTGGATGCGCATTGTCATCCTGGGTTGAATGACTGTTGCACGATTAAGCCTGTTCTTAAGCTCAAACATATTTTGGGTTAACATATTGATGTATTCAAGTACACATTGAGTGTAGTTTATTAAGCTTTGTTTTTATGTTGTATATGGAAATTATATCTACTTACATTCAGTATTTACTGTTTTTATTATTATTTTCATTCATTGTATGTTTGGTTATTTTAATTAATTTTTTACTAGATAGGACAATTTAAAGGTTAATGATTTGGGCGGGGTCTGTGTTTGTTATTTAAGTGGTTTTTCATGGTTGATTTTTATTCTGAAGAAGTCCATTTGGGATGAAACCTAGGTAAATCGACTGTGTTGTGCTGTTGTTCTGCAATAAATTCCATTTTGGGTCCGACCTCGTTCTTCATTTTTGGTGTTGTGGTTTATCCTGGTTCTTGGTAATTTGAAAAAAAGATGTCAGTCTGGGTTAGTGCATGGACAAAGCCAATGAGCTTTCTGATGTTCTTTAATATGTTTTTTAAAAAGAGAAGTAGAAGCAAGGGTAGATATTTCAGCAGGAAGCTGGTTCCAGGATTTTTCTGCAGTGTTTGAGAAAAGTGAATCCCCAGCTTTGTTGTTAGCTTTATTTGAGAAAATTAGAAGCTTGTTAGCAGACAGTAGTGTAGCTAGATTAGTATATGGTGTAATTAGATTAGTGAGGATAGGGGTATTGTTAAGGTAGTATAGGATCTTTTGCGTAATAAGTAATTGTTGACAGAGTATATGGTTTTGCAGTTCTAGCCATCCAAGTTGCTTAAGGTTAAGGCAGTGGTGAGTTTTAAAGGGGGAACTTATGATGAATCTAGCTATGCTATTATAACAGGTGGAGAGTTTAGAGAGGTTGTTTTTGGATAGGTTGGTATATATAACAGAGGCATAGAAAAGGGTGGAAATAAGGTGGGCCTGGGCAATTGTTTTCCTTGCAGAAGGGGTAAGGAAGGGTTTTATTCTATAGAGGGTGCCAAGTTTTTTGTTAACAGACTTTATAGTTGAGTTTATGTGTTCATCATAGTTGAGACGATTATCAATAGTTACACCTAGTAGGTGGGTTGTAGTTTCTGGGGTAATGTTGGTACCATTGCTAGAGGTTATAGAGAAGAAAGGAATAGATGATCATGAGTAGGAGTAAAAAGCAGTAGCTTTGTTTTTTGGGATTTAGGAGGAGGCAGTGTTGCATAAACCAGTTTTCAACATTCTGAAACACAGTTTGGGTGAGGGAGTGGAGAGAGGATATATTCTTGGCTGTACAGATTAAGGTGGAGTCGTCTGCATATTGAATGCAGGTGGCTTGAGGTATGTTCATGTGTAAGTTGTTAATAAATAAGGAGAAGAGTAGGGGACCTATGATAGAGCCCTGGGGTACTCCAATATTTACTGGAAGTAGTGAAGACAGATTGTTATGCCAAAGTACTGCTTGCTGTCTATTTACCAGACAAGACCTAAACCATTGTATGGCTTGAGGATCAAGAGAGTGAGCCTTTAATTTGTCTAGCAGTAGGTTATGGTTAACCATGTCAAAGGCTTTTGACAGGTCAATAAATAGTGCAGAGGAAAACGAGTTATTGTTACAATTTTTATATATAAAATCGGTAAAGGATAAGAGGGTAGTTGATGTACTATCGAATGGCCTAAAGTCATGTTGACAGTTTGCCAGTAGGTTATTTTGTAGTAAGTGGTTAAGTAGTTGTTTGTGAATACATTTTTCCATTATCTTAGCTAACGGGGAGAGTAGATCAATAGGGCAAAAGTTAGAAAGCTCAGTAGATGGCCCTCCTTTAAGTAGAGGGATGTTATGGGATATCTTCCATAGAGCAGGGATTTTGTCCTCAGAGATAGTTCTGTTAATAAGGATAGAGATTTGATAGTCTATGGCTTTTGCAGCTATTTGTAGGTATTCAGATGAGAGATGGTCAGCAGAAGGGGTGCAAGGTTTCAATTTTTTAAGTAGCTTACAGATGAGAGATGTAGATACAGGTTGTATTTGAAAGGTAGGTAATGAAGTATTGCAGATATTTGGTTGGGAAGCAGTGAGGGTGGTAAAGAATTGGCCAGGGTTTGAATGGCTTCTGTAAAGTAGTTATTAAAGGCATAAGGGATTAGGTTGGAGTTGTTATTGTTGAAACAGGTTGAGTCTGGAGTAGTAGTGTGGCCTGGCTGAAGAAGTTTGTTTATCCCAGACCAGGATTTTTGTGGAGTTTGTTGATTGGTTTGTTGGAGGTGGAGGTAGAAATCTTTTTTGTCTCTAAAAATATCTCTGTTGGTGGCATTTCTTAGCTGTTTCAATTGGAGGTGGATTGTTGGACATTTCGTAGATCTCCATTTGGCCCAGGTTTTATTTCTGAGGAGTATTTTTTGCCTAGTTTGTTTTGTGAGTCAAGGGACAGATTTGTTTTTTATTCTAGTGGAGCGATAAGGTGCATGGGAGTCTAGGATTTGAAGAAAGTTAGTATTAAAGTAGGTAACCGCTTCGTCTAGCTCTAGATAGGTTAGTGGTGACCAGTCACATGCTTGCAATTCGGTTAAGAAGCTGTCTGGATTAAAGAATTTTTTTAAGCGGGAGGTTTTGAGATTATGAGTAGTTTCAATATGGACTTTTTGTCTAATAATGTAGGTAAGTATGTGGTCCCTGATATCATCTGGAAGGCTTCCAGGAGTATAAGATTCAGGGTGGCTATTAATACAGATCCAGTCGAGAGTACTTTCTTTGTTACTAGGTTGATGGATTCTTGTAGGAGTTGTTATTAACTGTGAGAATCCAAAGAGGTTTATGTGGCTGGTAGGGTTTAGAGAACTGCAAGTGGACCAGTCTATGTTAACGTCACCTAGTACAATGGTCTCCTGGGGTAGATGGGTAGAGGGGTGACTGAGCAGGTTCTCTAGAGAATATGTATTATTACCCGGAGGTAGATACATGCAAATTATATAGATTGATTTGGAGTTATTGATTTGGAGTTTGATAGTTAGGGTTTCAGATTTGGTGTCTAATGATGGAAGCACATTAACGGGGGAAATTTGGAGGTTATATTTATAGAGAATGGCTATACCCCCACCTTTTCTTATTTTACGGTCATTTCTGAGGATGTTATAGCCAGGAGGGCTAATTTCCTGGTCTAGAGTAGATAGTTTTAGCCAAGTTTCTATAAGACATAGAATGTCAAATGATTGTACATCAAGGAGTGCATGCAGGTGGGAAATTTTATTGTTAATGCTTCTAATGTTGAGGTGAGCTATCAGAAGGGAGTTAGATGGTTTCGTAATAGTATAAACTATAGGTACTGTTAAATTGGTTGGTTTAGTGCTGGAGTCAGTATAGGGGCCAGGGTTTGGATGAATGTCACCGTCTAGGAGCGGGTGTTGCTGGGGGTATTTTAGAGATTTTAGGAGTTTATAAAGGTTATTAAAAGTCTTTTTGGTAGAGAAGTAAATAATGTGGGTTGCTATGTGGAATTTTGGTAATATGTAGTTAGAGAAACAGGTTATGTTACTATGGTTAAGGGAGAAGGTGAATGAAGATGATAAAGTTTGTTGGTTGTAATAGTTTTGTTCAGATAGAGAAAGATATTCATAGGAGGTAAGTGAGTAAGGTATACTAAGAAAGGCTAGTGTGGTAGTAAAGAGTAGTGAGTTGGTTAAAATAGTTTTATTAGTTGGGGTCATGGTTAAGGGATTTAAGTAGGGAGTAAATTGTTTTAGTAGATGATATAGTAAGGAGAATAAAGTGTTAGAAGTGGATGAGCAGGTTATAAGTTAAGTTGGTGAGAAATTAACGGGGGCTTAGATAGGAGGTAGAGTAGTGTAAGGTTGGAAAGCAGAGGGAGTGGTATGAAAGAGAGTTTAGTAGTAATAATCAAGAGAGAGATTTATGGGAGTTGCCATGTGCTGATGAGGTATGTGATAGGAAGAAATAGGAAGGGGGAGTGGTTAGTGAAGTATAAGTTTAGGAACACTGGGGGTGGGTGGAATTTGGGGGTAGGGTAGGGGAGCAGAGTGAGCCCGCAGGGTGAACGGAGCAGGTAGAAACAGAGAATGGGGCAGCTAAAGGAGAAACAATCAGCAGAGCTGAATATTGAAGGTAAGTCAAGTATGTCTAAGGTGAGAAGGTACAGAGAAAAGGTAAGAGTCTGTTAGAAAAACAGGAGAGTATAGCAAGTTAGAATAGAGGGTAGAGTGTGAAGTTCAGAGTAGTTTAAGGTTGAAGAAGTGTAGAATAATAAAGCAGAATAACACAGGAAAAGCAGGAGAAATATTGGATGGGATAGAGGTGCTACCTACTGGGCAAAGCTAGTATTACATGCATCTACAGTAAGGGGAGTAGGGTATTGCAGATTACAGAAGGGGGAAAGTTAATAAGAGGGGTACTATGAGGTGGTGTAGGAGAAAGGTTAACAAAGGTAGCTAGTTGGGGGGGTAAGAGGCTGCTGGCTGACCAGGCTCAGGGCATGCTTTAGAACCCCTGAAGCAACAGTGAACTGTAGTATGCTTTACAGGCAGGACATAGAAACATACTTTCTTATTTCCTTGAGAGAGGGAGCAGGGAGTAGAGGCAGAGAGATGAAACTATATATATATATATATATATATATATATATATATATATATATATATATATATATATATATATAATAATAACCATAGAAATATACACACAACAGTTCTGACATCATCACACACTAAAATATTTTCTTTGAATTGCTCATCAGTACTGACATAAAAATTGGTGGCTTAACATGCGCAGATGATGGTATGCTCTGTATGCCAGATGGTTTTGAAGAAGTTAGGCAAAAGGTAAGGACAACATCAACACAACTAACAGCAGAACAGAGTTTAATACCTTTTTCCCTTTATATGTCCATTAAACTATACTTTCAACAAGAACTTGGATGACAAGTCCAAACTGAGGCCATGTATAATGAATCAGAATGTGTTGTTAAGTGTAGCAATCTTCAATCCCCCCCAAAAAAAATGTGAAACAGAACTAATGTATTGATTTAAATTATTTTACTATACAACAGTATTTAACAAATGAGATACAAAAGCCTACTTGGAAGCTCCTCCTGGGACATGCTTGCTGTCCTGAATCAGTAGCACCAGTGTCAAGCATATGCTGTTCTGCACTTTCCTGGCAGCTATATGGATCCCTGACATTAGACAGGAATTCTTCATTTAATGTTAGTGGTGGCTCTGTAATTGCACTCCTCCATGTAGATGAGATCGTGACAGTGGTCCTATGGATTACCTGGTCTTATACCTTGCTGTGGCCGCCCACTGCATTAACATCTTCAACTAACTATCTGCTGCCAAATTTGCATACTGCCTAACAAACCTCTATGTCCCATCTCATGCAGGATGGCACCATGTCACCTAAAAGCTTCAAAAAGTACCTGATTGTGGGGGCAGTGAAAGGTGGTTTCCAAGGATTGAGATGCCTGGGTACCATCGTTCCAGGTTTACTGAAAGGCAACAGAAGGATAATATGCATAACTATCACATAACTACAAAATGACTGCTCCCAGATAAAATAGAAAAGGTAGCATTTCTGTATTACCCACTAGAGAAACACAAAACAGTCTGGAGATTTGAAACATGAACAACAGGATGGATGCAAAAATGGAGAGTAACAATAGCAACATAGCTTTGTTTGTGCCATAACAGAAACACAGCTTTGGTCCCCCACACCCGAAAGAACAGGCAAATGACACATTTTGATAACAAACCATCTTTAAATGCTAAAAGTACTATCAAATGAACTGTATCAGAAAGATGTTTACAGATTTAACAAAGATCATTCCATGTTAAGGTATTGCTAATCATGTATACCTGTGAAACATGCCCATGCTATCAGTACACTTCTAATTAATGCATACAGATATAAGTGTAAAAGCTATTGCTAATCAAAAAAAAAATATATATATATATTATATATAACTATTAAACAGATTTTTGTTAATTACATTTCAACATATGCAGTATATAGCTGACAAAATGCATGCATACTTTCTCAAGTTCAGTAATTTTCGTTACAGATATATCCCAAACTAATAGCCTCTTCTGTGTTCTCCACATAAACAAGTCTCCTCACCTTCAGTTTCCCAAGCTACACGGTTGCCTTTTTATGGTGTAGATTCAGGCCTGTTACCATGGTGAAGATGCAAGTGAGGTGTGAACTGATTAGAATAACTGAATCCCAAATACTTGGCTCAGTGTTTCAGATGTAAACATAGTGCAGACACTCCCACAGTGTTTGTTTGTAATGGATTGCAACTGTGAATGATTATTGGTAAGGAGAAGGAAAACTCAACAGCAATGCAGACTGCCCTACATCCATGGGTGTGTCAAGTTAGACTTACAACGTGTTAGATATAATTTTGTCAAGGCTGTAAATGTAAGTAAGCAGCACAGAATTTACAGGTTCTGTTCATTAACTTCAAACCTCCCCTGCTTTTGTTGGCAACTGCATATTATATTATTGCCATTTAATCTAATCACACATTTTAAGGACAAAGATTTAAAATGGTTTACTCATTGTATGTCTCAGATAATTGATCAGATATGAGAAGAATGAGCAACAATCACAAACAGGTAAGGCAGAGCTGCTTATTTGCAAACCATACTCATAACTGGTTGTGTGATCACTTAGTGCACTACATCCAAAAATAATAAATGTACAAATAACATCTGTATGGTTTCATATTATTGTAGATTATGTTGCAGTTTGATTATATGCAGAATGATTTTAGTTCCTTGCTGCAAAGGTGTTTGTGTGGCAAAAAAGAACAAGGCACCCTTACTGTGTTCAGAAGGTTCATTGGAGTGAGTGTTCAAATCCAGGCCTATGTAGAAATATCTGACGTGTACTACTGTTTTGTAGTATGGATGCCATAGATTGTTTTTCCTCATTTCAACTACTTTTCCTTTTTTGTCTTTCTTTTCCTTTTATTTTTTCTTAAATTTGGGGAGGGGGCAGTATTTGCAAGATTTGCTGCTTAGTGCCAACACAGGAAACAGAGAAAATGAATGTCAGATTTAGATGTGCTCACCTCATTTGTTCATACCATGGCAGTGCACAAATAGGACTAGTGGCCCACCCAGGAAGCAGACAGAACCTCTGCAGAACATCTGCAAACAGGGCATCTATACAAGAGCAAAGGTCAAAAACAATACATTGCTGCAATTTCTGTGTTCCATCTCGCAAATGTGCTTAGCAGAGTTGTGCTGCTATTAGCAAGGTTCACCAGCAGCTGAAGCCATCAAATACCTGCACACAGGACTCAGCCAGTAATAATTGAAACCGGATACATTCAATTAATTCTGTTGGCCACTGAGCAAACCCAATAAGTGGCATTGCACAGTGGTTAACAAAGAGGCCTTAACAATGATTAGGAAATTAGAAAATGCCATGTAACTAATCCTGTAGCAGCAGGTGTAAGTGTAGGATTTATGTACAGATGGTCATGGGTTCTAATACAAGGAATGCAACCTATTTCTATTGTTTTTACAGTGCAGTTTATAGCAATGAACTGAAAAATAGACGTGTTACTTCAACATTATTGAGGCAACAGGTGTAAGTGTAAGACTGTCATACACATGGATCTTGGTTCTAATACAGGATATTCCATACATTTTTACTGTTGTTTCATTTTCCATTACATTCATTCTCATTTATACAAGTTAGATAGTGGAGCTGATATGAATTATATGTATGAGGGATGAGACACCATTATTGTGTTTTCAGATGTATGACTGAGGGTATACTGTCTACTATATTGCTGCAAATATAATTATATTTAGACTTGCATGGGCTTCACAATTACATAAGGTACATACACAACTGGATCCATATTACATAAGACACATACACAACTGGATCTATATCAAATAACCTTGTCAGGTCACACACATACATGTGTAACAGCTCAAACAGTCAGCTGTATTTATGTATGATTCCAGACTATGTCTGAGCAGCACTTCTTCTGTGGCAAAGATGGAAAATCAGTGCTGTGGAAGACAATGTTTTGCCTCTTATGCCTAGGTTTGAATCCCACAGTGTAAAAGTCAATTATCTTCAGTGTATAAAGGCAAAAAATATATATCAGGTCATGACATTTATGCCACCAGTGCATGTCTGCAAACTTAACTCATCTAACAGTTATCTTCCAATTTCCAATATATATTTACAGGCAAGATCAGTAGACACCTCTCAAACTAAGGCCAAGTGTCAGATTAACCTTCCAATTTCAATTACTTAATTCCTCCCTGCTTGGTACTACTGCACTCTACTTATCATCATGCAAATGTAGTTGGTATTATTGCTCGGGTTTTTCACACTACATTGTTGTCATTAGATAAGAATGTGCCAAGTTTAGGGCACAGAGATGGGATGTCCAGTAGTCCAGGATATTTACTGGACTCCAGGTAAAGTGCCACAGCCAAAGGCTTCTGCAGGGGGACTGTTCTGGCTCCCAGTGTAGGTCTGAGTTGTGGAATAGTATGGCTCTGGCTGCATCCAGTGCCACTGGTATCCCACACACTGGAGAACAGTGCAGGCATCACTTTAATTACATACACAGGTGAAAGAGGGATACTCTTGACCATTAGTTGAATGAGTTTGAGACTGCGGACATCCCACAGTTGTGTAAGTATGACAATGAGAGAGTGCTTGTAATACCTAGAAAGCTAAATATAGGCAAGACTGGTATGCATAATAATCTTCTGTTCTTTTCTGTTCTTCCCCAGCTCCCACCAAACATTAGTTCAATCAGCAGGTTCATGTTGCTTGATTGGAGAGACTGAGGGAAGCAAGTGGTATATATGCAGCAGAAGAGTACTGTTATTGTAGCTTTAAAAGTTAAAGATAGCTTATTTGGTATTTTATATAGTTGTATCAAATTGAGCATGCATATCCCTAACTGTAAAAGCAAGCATGCATGCATTAATATGTAACACGACCCTGTTGTAGGAATCTAATATTAGACTGTAGTCAGAAGTTCTGGGTTAAAATAGCACAATTCACAACTATACAAAACTGTTATTTCTTCACTAATATTTACAATAAATTAAAAACTCTTATCTATACCAGTGGCACAAAACGCCTTCCTGTGAAATGTAATCTGTATAATTGGAGCACTCATATGTGCAAGATATGCACATTTCAAAGATTACTTTCAGCAATCTGTAGTATAGTGTGCATCTGTTAGGATGTACGCTTAAACGTAATACATCAAATAAAAGAGCTGTACAATTGTATGAATGCATTGTATGTTGCATAGGATGGTACTAATTTTATTTCTTTTTTCCTCTCACCTCATCCCTTATCTCTCTCTTTTTTCATTTTCTATGTCATCAAAATGTTGCCATGTCATCTGTGTGTATCACATCACTATATGCTACATAGCACAATGAGGTAGGTCATCCTCACTGTATCAGCCTTCCTCTGCTCCACCAACTCCAGCCCGATACCCAATACATCTGGGAGCCAACCTACCACTGCTTCTGCTGTCTCTGCACTATCTGTGCCCTCAGGTAATACTGCCCTGGAAGCTGGTTCCATGGTATCCTCTGGGAACACTGGTGGAGGTGGTGATTTCATCACCTGTCGGGAGATGCCTGGGTTGCTGCATAGTCATGTACCACACCATTGGTGTACTCTAATGCTGTATGGAGATGCTGCTTTCCTTCATGGTCTGTAGGAGGAGAAGATGTCAGGCACTCCAGCCACCAGTGGAGTAAAGGGACAGTGATGACAGTCTAGTGGTTGAGGACTCGATTCTCACATTCTCCAAGCTTGACGGGCATGAACTTGTCCCCTCCCTCACCACAATCATGGTGTCCTCTAACGTTTTGTGTCCCTCAACATTCCTGCCTCTTGTCTTGTTTGTCTTGTTTGTTTGCATTTGCATCCTCACCTACCCAACTTGTCTGACCCATACATAAATATGTCCTTACCCAGCAGTCCTAAATATGTCCTTACCCAGCAGTCCTCTCTTATTGAATTAAAAAAAAAATGGACAATTGTCCCACAAAAAAAAAAAAAAAAAATCCTCCCATACATATCTCTCCATTTTGTACATGTGTCTTCTTGACACACTTGATTCAGTTCAATTGGCTTTACAACATGATTATGCCATTGTCACGCCTCTCTCTGGAGGTGACATGCCAAATTCAACTAACATTCTGCATATATGATCAGTTTTTACTGTTGAAGAATAGGGTAGCTATGGTTCTTTCCTACCTCCCTCCTGAAAATTCCTGTATTGCTTTTCCTTCATTCTTCTCCCCGCTTGCTCCCCATTTCATCACTTTCCCATCTACCCCATTTAACACCTATAATCTGGTCACAAAATAGAAGGAGACAACACACAACACAAATAAGTAGCAGAAAGAGCAATGGATCCCTTCACTTGTTGGCCTCTATGTTTGTGCAGAGTTTGGTATCATGAAGCAATGCCAAATGGCAGTGAGAAGCAGTACAATGCAGTTACATCCACACAATGCTGCTTAACCCTGCTGTGCTATGCCAGCACAGCAAGATACTTACTATAAATAATTCATGTCATTGCAGTGTCACTGTTTGGTTAAAGGTATTTAAAAGTATTAGATACACCTGGATTCGAACCCAGTATCATCTGGGCTCAAACACAAATGTGTCAATGCATTTACACCTGATGCTGCAGAGTCATTTAAGCAGCAGGTATGTTTCATAGACTCAATACTAACTTTCAGACTTTAGCAATGTGGCTTGCTTTTGCACGCTGTTTGACTATGGGCAAACATGGAAAGTATTAGAAATGTGTATCTCGAATGCACAAACACTTTGCCAACCAATCCGCAAACCTGCTGCTCACCACACTCTGAAAAAGTAAATATTCTAATGTATTATTGCTGTTTACTGTCCATTTCCTGTCTATGACGTGACATTACATGTGGAAACTAATACTCTAAAGGCCCTATCTAACAATATGTCACATATTTACAGTACAGCCATGTGTTACTTCTCCCCAAACACTACAACCCTATTGTCTCAGTACTTTTCCCCACATATATCCCTTGCAGTACAGAAATTAATATTAAATGTTGTGGGACATCCAATGCAGATCAATCTGTTAATATGCAGAACTAGAAATATTGACCCGTAAAACTAAAAAGTCTTATCTACAAGGCTAGGGAAGCAATCAGTATGGACCTTATCCACCAACTCCAGCCCGATACCCAATACATCTGGGAGCCAACCTACCACTGCTTCTGCTGTCTCTGCACTATCTGTGCCCTCAGGTAATACTGCCCTGGTAGCTGGTTCCATGGTATCCTCTGGGAGCACTGGTGGAAGTGGTGATTTCATCAACTGTCGGGAGATGCCTGGGTTGCTGCATAGTCATGTACCACACCATTGGTGTACTCTAATGCTGTATGGAGATGCTGCTTTCCTTCATGGTCTGTAGGAGGAGAAGATGTCAGGCACTCCAGCCACCAGTGGAGTAAAGGGACAGTGATGACAGTCTAGTGGTTGAGGACTCGATTCTCACATTCTCCAAGCTTGATGTGCATGAGCTTGTCCCCTCCCCCACAACAATCATGGTGCACTCTAACGTTTTGTGTCCCATCAACATTCCTGTCTCCTGTCTTGTTTGTCTTGTTTGTTTGCATTTGCATCCTCACCTACCCAACTTTTCTGACCCATACATAAATATGTCCTTACCCAGCAGTCCTCTCTTATTGAATTAAAAAAAAAATGGACAATTGTCCCACAAAAAAAAAAAAAAAAATCCTCCCATACATATCTCTCCATTTTGTACATGTGTCTTCTTGACACACTTGATTCAGTTCAATTGGCTTTACAACATGATTATGCCATTGTCACGCCTCTCTCTGGAGGTGACATGCCAAATTCAATGAACATTCTGCATATATGATCAGTTTTTACTGTTGAAGAATAGGGTAGCTATGGTTCTTTCCTACCTCCCTCCTGCAAATTCCTGTATTGCTTTTCCTTCATTCTTCTCCCTGCTTGCTCCCCATTTCATCGCTTTCCCATCTACCCCATTTAACACCTATAATCTGGTCACAAAATAGAAGGAGACAACACACAACACAAATAAGTAGCAGAAAGAGCAATGGATCCCTTCACTTGTTGGCCTCTATGTTTGTGCAGAGTTTGGTATCATGAAGCAATGCCAAATGACAGTGAGAAGCAGTACAATGCAGTTACAACCACACAATGCTGTTTAACCCTGCTGTGCTATGCCAGCACAGCAAGATACTTACTATAAATAATTCATGTCATTGCAGTATTACTGTTTGGTTAAAGGTATTTAAAAGTATTAGATACACCTGGATTCGAACCCAGTGTCATCTGGGCTCAAACACAAATGTGTCAATGCATTTACACCTGCTGCTGCAGAGTCATTTAAGCAGCAGGTGTGTTTCATAGACTCAATACTAACTATCAGACTTTAGCAATGTGGCTTGCTTTTGCACACTGTTTGACTATGGGCAAACATGGAAAGTATTAGAAATGTGTATCTCGAATGCACAAACACTTTGCCAACCAATCTGCAAACCTGCTGCTCACCACACTCTGAAAAAGTAAATATTCTAATGTATTATTGCTGTTTACTGTCCATTTCCTGTCTATGACATGACATTACATGTGGAAACTAATACTCTAAAGGCCCTATCTAACAATATGTCACATATGTACAGTACAGCCATGTGTTACTTATCCCCAAGCACTACATCCCTATTGTCTCAGTACTTTTCCCCACATATATCACTTGCAGTACAGAAATTAATATTAAATGTTGTGGGACATCCAATGCAGATCAATCTGTTAACCTGCAGAACTAGAAATATTGACCCATAAAACTAAAAAAGTCTTATCTACAAGGCTAGGGAAGGAATCGGTATGGACCTTATCCAAAGGGACATAGGTGACCTTCAACACACTTGACCCAACCCATTTTGGTTTTGTCAGGTGTAGATATTGATTATTAAACCTAGTGGACTTTTTTGATACTGACCCCAAAGAACTGGATGAGGGATAACAGGACATACCAGCTATGTTGAGTTATCCAAGGTCTTTGACACTATTCCCCATTCAGGTATCATAAAGAAAATCTCCCATCTGTGGATTAACCCATACACTACTAGATGGATAGCCAACTATGTAGCAGAAGATAAGTGTTATTGTAGCTTTAAAAGTTAAAGATAGCTTATTTGGTATTTTATATAGTTGTATCAAATTGAGCATGCATATCCCTAACTGTAAAAGCAAGTATGCATGCATTAATATGTAACACAACCCTATTGTAGGAGTCTAATATTAATCTGTAGTCAGTTCTGGGTTAAAATAGCACAATTCACAACTATACAAAACTGTTATTTATTCACTAATATTTACAGTTAATTAAAAATTCTTATCTATACCAGTGGCACAAAACGCCTTGCTGTGAAATGTAATCTGTATAATTGGAGCACTCATATGTGCAAGATATGCACATTTCAAAGATTACTCACTAACAGAACACACACTGTCAAAGTTGAGGACTGCACCTCCACCACTAGATTACATACCAGTGGAATACCACAGGGGTCTGTCCTGGGCCATCGACTGTTTGGAAAATATTTCTCTGAAATCCATGCAAAGGTAGATGGCCTGTGGCTTACCAAGTCTGCAGATGACTGTTAACTGGAAGCAGTCATATAGAGTCTCCCAACAATGTTAACATATTACAGAAAGGGCTGACGCAGACAAATGATTGTTGCCAAATGTATGGACTGAACCTTAAAGCAAAAAATGCCTCATTGTCCCCATTAGCAATGACGTACTCCTACTAATTAAGATATACATAGCACCCCTCTAAGCTCAAACACAGTGTTGTGAGACTTGGGAATACATGTTGATAGCAATCTACACTTCAATCATTATCTGCCCATAGTGGAGAGACACACATTCTACATTCGGCACCTCATAAATAAGTCCACCACATCTAAGACCAGGGAGGTCATACCTCTGCTGTACTCTACACTTATCAGACCAGTAATTGAGTACAATGCTACCTTCTCTCTGTACCTCACCAGACACCTGCAGCAACTGGAAAAAATACAGAGGTTTGTGACTAGGACAATCCAGGGTCTGTAAAAACATGACATACATAGACTGAAAGACCTGTCACTGTACTCAGTATCATGCAGGATGCTGAAAGGTGTCCATGTCTGGCCTACAGAGCAGTCTCTGTCTGCCCTACTGGAAATTCTGGACATCTGAAAATCAAATGAGACAAGAATAACTTGTTTGAGGGATCTCAATCAGGTCTGTGACATAAACAGAACATGCTGGGGAGGCAGATATATATCCCAGTGATTGCCACTCCTCTGTAATAGGCTTCCACTACACGTGAAGCAGTGTTACTTAATAAACATATTCAAGCATAACCTTGACAACTGGATGGGTGATTGGAAATTCACCCCTGGGGTGGCACCTATGTCTCTCATGGACAGGGCAAGTTGGTGCTGATCACAAAATCACTCTGCTAACAATGACCATCTAATGATGCTCATTAAGGGTTCTTCTGTTTTTACACAGTTAGGCTTGTAAACACCCTAGGGCCATTAGGCTCGTAACCTCCTATGAACCTATGAAGGTATGAACCTATGCAGGCCTCCCAACATCTTCTCTCCAACATGCCCTGCTGATGTCCTCTACTATAAGTTGACCTGCAGTCTTGCAACAGTCAAACTTAAGCACTGAGTTCTGCAATCTGTGTACTTTAGATAGGTAGGGGTTCTATTCTCACTGTTGTCAACTGTGCTTGTGTGTGTGTGTGTGTGTGTGTGTGTGTGTGTGTGTGTGTGTGTGTGTGTGTGTGTGTGTGTCTAGCACAAAGAGCAGAAGTGTGTATCCTACACCTACTGCTATAATCCCATGGATTGACAGTATTTTGATAAGTGCATGTGCCTACACATCCATTTCATGCAGGCCTCCCACCATCTACTCTCCAACATGCCCTGCTGATGTCATCGACTATAAGTTGACCTGCAGTCTTGCAAAAGTCAGACTTTTGTTATAGTTCTTGCATAAAGTACTGCGTTCTGTAGTCTGTGCCCTTAGGTGGGGGTTCTGTTCTCCCTGCAGTCAAGTGTGTATGTGTGTGTGTGTGTGTGTCTAGCACAAAGAGCAGAAGTGTGTATCCTACACCTACTGCTATAATCCCATGGATTGACAGTATTTTGATAAGTGCATGTGCCTACACATCAATTTCATGCAGGCCTCCCACCATCTACTCTCCAACATGCCCTGCTGATGTCATCGACTATAAGTTGACCTGCAGTCTTGCAAAAGTCAGACTTTTGTCATGGTTCTTGCATAAAGTACTGAGTTCTGTAGTCTGTGCCCTTAGGTGGGGGTTCTGTTCTCCCTGCAGTCAAGTGTGTATGTGTGTGTGTGTGTGTGTGTGTGTGTGTGTGTGTGTGTGTATGTGTGCGCGCATTTTCATCATATTACAGAGAACCTTTTATGCCAACATGTAGGGCAATGTCATTGCCATATTCTCCTCACCAGACACTGCTGATGTCATCAGCTATATCTAATTTGTGGATGTGTGCTCTTCCCACTATGGTAGGGGCAGAAGTTACCTCATCCTATACGATAAAGATTACAGTTAAATGGATTTCAGTCATTCCACATATATCATTGCATGGTTTGTATGCACTGTGTTTTCTTAGTGAGTAACCCATGCTGTGTCTCAAGCTGCTGCATGTGTCTGGTGAGGTACAGGCAAAAGAGAGCACTATACTCTATATTAGTTTTCTGATGAGGTTTGAGTACAGTGCAGTACTATAATCCTGAGATCTGAATACTATGGCGTGATGCATGATGTGCACAACATAGACTTTCCATACCAGTGTGGACACTTGGTGGTTGAAGTTCAGAGTGTTATGTATGTGTATCCCCAGTGCTTACATCCCTGGGTTTCAGCATAGCAGGACTGTTGTCAATGCTGTAATTACCAAGGAATTCCACTTTGCAGAAGGTCAAAATAAAAACACATTTGTGCATTTATTTGTAGACCATGTGGCTTTGTCACCAATCATTTGTCTGTGTTAGCCTTTCCTGTAGAAAGTTATCATCATAGCTGGATTCAGTGATTGCACCCAGTATGCAAAAATCAGCAAATGTGGTAAGCCAAAGGCTGTATACTTTAGCCTGAACTGTTGAGAAATAGATCCCAAACAGTAAAGGCCAAGCAAAGATCACTGGGGTACATCAGTGGTGACAGCTCTACCGGTATAGGTTGATTCACCACCTTCCACAGTGGTGTGTTGTCAGTGAGCCAATTGCTGACCCATCTAGTAATGTGAGGTTTAATACCCAGCTAGGAGTGTTTCTCAATGATCCCTGCATGTAGGATTGTGTTCAAACCCTAAGCCAGTTGAAGATAACCAGTATGCACCATCTTACCTTCATCCAAGCCTATCACATTGAATCAATGGACTGTGACAACATCACAGATCGCCTATCATGTGGTTCATCACATAAACCTTTCTGACATGGTTGAATATGCACTTTAACACACCCTCCACACAGACTATGTTGCTGTAGAAGGGTGTTTTCAACATGCACCTGTGTGAGCTGGGGGGACAGCACCCAATGCATGCATGTATAGACACATCCTGATTTTCTTCACTTTTGATATAGACTAAGATTTCATCATAAACCTTTTCTAAATGAATACTAGTGATATCCTGGCTGTGTGCAACAGACCTATGTTAGTTGTCAATGCTATTATCATGTCTGTTACATCTGTTAGATATCCTCAAAGAGGTCATTAAGGGTATGCATGACAACAACATTATCAGCCTTTTGAACCTGACAAGCTCAAGGCATTTGACAAAAATCCACACTGAGGTATTCACTCAGCACTGTCAGATGTGGACATACCTATATCACCAAGTGGGTAGACCAATGTATGACATACATGGCATCTAAATATGTTGACATGTGTGAAGTGACCTTTATCTCAGGACCAGTGAACAAGTCTGTACATCAGGGCTGTCTGATAGGCCCATTCCTGTCCATTATTTAAGTGATGGATATCACAGATGACATATACAGCTTGTGTCCAAATACCTGCCTGAAGATCTACAGACTGTGGTCAATCATTGACATCGACTGTGATATTAGTATAATACAGACAGTATTAACACACCCCAAAGATTTCTGCCACACCCATGACAACACCTGCAATGACAAAGGGGGGATTTGTTACTTCAGGAAAACAAACACAGAAGGTAAGTATAATGTAGATATCACACCCCATAATCAGACCAATAGGTAAGTGACCTGTGTCCTAGGGTAGATGGTAAGTGTAATTTCCAACTGCATGTGGTTGCAATGCTATTTCCTTTTATGTAGCACAACTACTAAGTATGTGAAGGACATCCACTTCAGAGGTCATAATACCTCCATAATTCACAACCTTCATCACGCCATTAACTGAGTACAATGCAGCCTTCTTCATGTATTTCCCTACACATCTTCCAGTGATGTGTAACTGAAGTGTACCACCTTTGTCACAGTGAGCTGTCACACAGCTTATTGGTCATACCTACATATTCTTTTTGTGGTATAAACATTACTGTCTGATGGTGTGGAACCCCTATCAAGGAGTAACACCAGATGCATGTATGTTTGACAACAATAATGGCATGGGTAA
>NC_056728.1:1510398369-1510405869 GCF_019279795.1 Protopterus annectens
CAGCTGTATGTGCCTACATGGCTGTTCATAATATATACACAACTTTTGACACCATAAGTTACTACCAGTTGGAATGATTTTGTTAATGGTGATATCAATGCAGTCCAGTCTCATATGAATTTAGGCTTGTAGCTAAGAATGTATCTGTTGTTGGTTATCCTGCCTAAGTCTGCAACATGTGTTTCTCCCTAGGTGACAGGATCCAGGGTATCTGGACAGCAAGTAGATTGCAAGAGCAGCAGATGATTTTGACAGAATAGATTAACAAACATTTATATATTTGATTTTAATTTATGCTTAATAGAACTTCACTGAGGCACTGTTCAGTTTTCTCAGTGTCTGCTTTCTTGAAACTCAAAACCCTTGTTTCTATATTGGAAGACACCATGATTAGGATAATTGAACAACATAATGAATAAATGATAACATTATATCCAGCGTCCTCCCACTTACAGATACAGGAACTTTGCTAACACTACACTGGAGAATACCAAGCTCAAAACTATTTATAAATCATTAGTTTTATTACGTACTCTTTTACTCCTTCCTCTTTCAGTGCACAAGACTATTCCTTTATAAAAAGCAACTATAGAGAAGATATTCTAATCGAACACACTTTGTTCTCCTATCTGTAATACATCCATTTTTTCTGTCTCCTTGAAATCTTCACCCTTGTTATGAGAAAGGATACTATATATAGCTCCTGAATGGATTGTGTTGCATTCTGTCATCTCATTTGAAGACCACAGTAGTTCCAGTTGCCCACAGTGTTTACTTCTTTGTTCTCCTCCTTTAATCCCTTCTCTTATAGACTGTGCAACTTACCCTCCGGTTTATTATTTATCCATTCTCTGCATATCACCTCCCTTGCATGTGTTTAATTCCCAGCAAGTCTTCTTTATGTACTCCATTTCTGTTACTGTTACTAATGAAAAATGAATACATTGTTCTTTCATAAAAGTGACACAGTCAGGTAGCTCTTACTCATTTAGTTATGTATGTATGCATATATTTTTCTATGTATGCACTTACTTAATTACTGATAAACTTACCTCATTAGTCATCTAGACTTTGAAAACTGGTGTCCATCACCCTCTATTTTTCATTGTACCTTATCTTACCCCCATTCTGCGTATCTTTGTTGATATATGGTAAACATTTCAAAGCATATATTATTGATCTTCTTGTGTTGTTTTAGAAAGTGCATTTACATCTTCAGAGTGATAATTTAATGGGAAAGGCTAGAATTTTCTTGCTACATTTGCATGCGAACAACTGCCCAATATAAAAGCTTAAACATATCACATAGGCTCCAGTTCTGTCTCAGCCACATACATACCATCATGACATAATTGATTTGATCATACTAGGTTCAACAGTTATTTCAAGTTTCTGTGTGCTGTGCCTTTTATTAAAATAAATGTTAAAATCTGCATCTTATCTGTTCCTACATCTACACTTGTACTATATAAAAGATGTGCTTCACAGAATTTCTCACTGTGTGTGCTTATCTAAGTTCATTACCCAGTTTCATTAACTCCTGCACTACTTCTAGTAATTAGATAAGTTATTGTTTTTCATATGCAAATACAACATGCAGCTGCCTTTTTCATGCCTGCAAATGCATTCATGGTTTTGCTCATTTGCTCATTATCCCTTCCAGTCAAGGGTAAGCTAGGATCTGACTTCTTCATCACTTTCTTATCCTAGGTTTTCCATGCTGGCAATGGAGGCCTTAATCAAAATATGCTTTCTTATCCTATTGTATGCACAATGTCCTCATAGATGGCCCACTGCAAAAGTTTCCTGCAACCTCATTTGTCTTCAGTGTTAGTGGCTCCATAGAGACATGTTTATCTTAGGACAACAGAGAAATTCAGAGTAAGGACATCTGGAGATAATTATTTTTTAAGTAAAAAAATCACTATCCTTAAGCACATTGTAATCCAACTAATCAGCTGTATTGGTAAACTGCAAGGAAGTTGTTAAGACTTTATTATTTCTGCAAAAGAGAGGGATCCTCTGAGTTTTGATGAACTACAGTGACTGCCAACTATCTTCTTGCCTAGTTTATGGAACAGGATCACTGCAACAACACCTGAAAACTATCTTGATTCACTGCTTTTACACAGGTCCAAATTACTTAACAATTTCCTCAACAAACATATCTCTTCTCCCTTAATATGTAATCCAGATATTTTTCCTTCTTGCTGCTTTTTTCATTCCTTCTTTTTATATTTTCTTTATGATATCCCCTATTCCTTGCTCTGGTCTTAATCTCCATTGTGTTCTGATAAATCCCTCCCGTTGTCTCTTTCTCTGTCAGCTCTCCTTGCCTTCTTTTTCAACAACATTGTTTTCCACAATGTTGATGATGTTTTCTAGTTGATGATATACTATTCACCTTGTCTTTTTCATCCTAAAATGTTTCATCATCCCACCAACGTTTTGAATATTAGCATCATGTATACATTTTCAAAGCATTGCCCCCCACTTTTTCTTTCTTATTACCCCATCCCTTGTAATTTTTGCCTTATAGTTCTTGCACTATTTGCTCTCTTATTGATCAATCTGTAACTGCTTTAGTCTTGCAACTCTCCATATCATCTTGCGTCATACTTTTAAATAATACTTTCAAAAGTCTCATGCACCTGTTTTCCCATCCTCATGTATTGCCCTCTACAGACATTTCTGTCACATATTTCTCCTCTCTTCTACCTTTCATGCCTTTATAAAATGGAAAGCCTACACTTTATCAATATGTGCTCTTCATTGGCTGATGTAGCCAGGCCTTCTGTACTTTGACTTTTTTTTATCTGTGTCTTTTGTCCTCTTGAGAAGCTATTATTTCATATATATCACTGACATACTTACAAGAATTTCATTTCCCTGTTCCACTTGACATTCACAAGCAAATAATTTTACCTAATGAACATGACACCTTATCTCCCATCAAACATGCCCTCTGGTCAATCACATGTCCTCATGGCATATTATTTCACTGTTTGTATAGTTTTATCCTTCCCCCTACTCTTTCCCTGTTTTGGGTACTTATTAAAATTTGTCAGATTATACTCCAACTTTATATGATTTAAATTCCTTCATCTCATCATTAATTCTTTTTAATTCCATTTTTCTGGTCAGCAATCAGTCATCCGCATGCAGAATATAATAATATTATCCAGTGTTCTTCATTCTGTGTATCTCCCCCTCCTTCCTTAATTTCATTGCAAGCACCCCATAATCAGGAAGAGGAAGCATGTGGAAAGTATCATAAGGTGCATATGTTTTCTGTTCTTTCATACCACATCCACCCTTGTCGCCTTTCTCTATTTTCATAAGTTGCTACACTCAGGTACTTATAGAATGTTCTCAAACACCCAGTGTATGGTTTTCCTCAAGACAGTTGTTTACCATTATCCTATAAAGGAAAATCTACTTCAGTACATCAATAGCATTTTTCTACCAAAATTGTTTCATCTCCATCGCTACTCCCCATTTATCTTTTTTGTGTTCCTAGTCAGCAGTAGCTAATTGCTTACAAGCTCTCATTCTTCAAGAAGTTAGCATAGCCTCTCAGTATTTCCCATAAAATAACATTTCAGTTTTTAAAGATGGCTTTATTATTTATTAAAATATAGAGATTGTGGATAAAATAGAATAGCTGACCAATAAGTCAGAGGTCCAGATGTTCCATTTGGGCAAAACCTTAGCAACAATACATATGATCCATGCAGACAATTGCACCATAACACAATAATTTCTTACCACAAGTTAAAGGTGAAAAAATAAACTGTGTATGATAGTAATTTAACAATTTAGAGAAATTTAGAAACATTTCCAAATACTATTAATGGGTTTGACTACATCTCTCTCTCTCTCTCTCTCTCTATATATATATATATATATATATATATATATATATATATACTGTATATATAAAAGTTATAATAAATGCATTTATTGGATGGTAGGAAATCTTTTTTTTCTAATGACAGTTTATAACAAACAAATTAAGATATTAAGAGCAGAAAGACAACACTTAAGCTGTCATTGAATCTCACAAAGACACAAATGTTCTCCAGAAGGGGCTGACACAAACAATCAACTGATGACAGAGTCATGGACTAAAACTAAATGCCAAGAAATCCATAATAGTATCCTTTGTGAAGTCATCCATCCATGGTAACTTTCATATTGATAACACACTCCTTAGAGTTGATCCAGTTGTCAAGGTCTTAGGGACACATAGATAGTAATCTAGCCTTTGACCAACATCTGTCTACAGTGGTGAGGAAATCATTCTATGTTGCTCACCTTATAAACAAAGGTATGGTATCTAAGTCTAAGGAAGTCATTTTTCCACTATATTTGGCATTCATCAGACCTAACAGTGAGTACAACACCCCCTTTGCCATATACATAAATAGGCATATCTAACAACTGGAATGTTCACAGATGTTCCTCGTTAAAAGAAGACAGGGCATAAATAAAATGTCCTATGTAGACTTCCTCAAGGCCCTATCCCTGTATTCTGTCTCTTACAGGCTTTTGAGGGGAGATATATGCCTGGCATACAGAACATTGTCAGAGCCCACTCTGATGGACCTGCTGCATATCCAAAAAATAAACAGCACCAGAATTACCCATTCTAAAGACTTAAACCTTGCCTGTGATATAAATAGGACCTGCTGGAGAGATAGGTATGCATCCCTGAGACTACCCTGTCTATGGAACAGGCTGTTCATCCATGTGAAGCCGAGTTCCTCCCTAAGCCAATTCAAATGCAACTTGGACAATTGGATGGGAAACCAGAAATTCATCCCTGGTTTAGCAACCTTGTCTGTAATGGACACAGGTAACCTGTAAATGGCTCAGCTCCCAGGTCCATGCTTACACTTATCAAGGGAATAAGAACACCTATTAACCTATGGACCTATAAGTAGAAAATAACATTTCAGAAACTTATTTGCAATAATTTGTAGTGTCAGGTCGATCCAGAATGCAATAATAAACATGTTTTGCTAAGAAATTATACAAAATCCATATTACCTTACTGCATAGTGAGATTTCATGCTGACTAAGATAGGAGTCCATCCTGTCAAGCTAAAATCTGGACTCCCCATCTCAGTAATATCAAATTTGCATACCAAGACAAATCTCTTATTAGCTGCTTTATTTTCCAGTTTAAAAACAATAAAGCACAAATACATAACAGTAAAATATGTCACATGTATTCTTGCAAAACACTGCCTAACATAGTTGAATATAGCTGAACAGCAGAGCATAGATGAACAGTACTTTATCTGCCTACTTCAAACACCAAACAGTATTAATCTATTTAAAAGGAAAAATCTGCCCCCTCCTACAGTTTAACCCATTCCTTAGGCTGTTTTTCCATCTACAGTAGAGTCCCAGTATTATTTAGGTACCAGAAAACTTGTTTTCACTTTATAAAGCTTTCATTTCCTTGCCTTGGAAACAAAGGAAGGGAAAGTCTACCTACTTTATTTAAAGCTTAACTTCTCATATACTTTTTAGAGGAATTTATCTCTGTTTGCATGATATACTAAAGACACAAAGTCTGCAGTTTAACCTGTCTGTTACTGCTATCAGTCTTAGATGGACAATTAACCCTGCTGATGTCAGGAGCATGGCAGCTGCTATAAAAAAATTTGTGGAACTGTTTTTCACATCTTTTTACAAGGGGAGTAGAAATTAACACTACCCTTTCATAGCAAAATAAAGCAATAACATCAGTCAGGGGTTAAACGCAGTTGTCACCTCTTCTGACAAATTTATATAAGCAACATCATAATATTGAAATGTTAAGTTTTAAGTGTCAGTCATTTATAATAGTTTATATATTAAGATAACTTAAGTGTAGTATCAAAGATTTCTGTGACATTTACAGAAAACTCAAAGAACATTTTTTCTTGTCAAGTATCAATACATTTGCCGTTTTCAAGCCCTTTACCAACTCACATAAGACAGAACTGCAGAAAGAGAGACAGGTAGCAATCCTATCAACTAGGTGCACTGATACTATTTAAAAAAAAGTTCTGTTATGGTTTTTTGTGACATCCTAAACAAAAAAAAAGGATAGCAGAAAATCAAAGCTTTCAGGTTTCACCTTCTTCAGTGCAAGAAGGGGAAACCTGAAAGCTTTGCTGTTGCAGAAATAAAGTGGAGAGAATTGATAGAGCATTTCTGCTATCTTTTTTTCTTTGTTTTGGTTCCACGTCTTGTATTGGATACAGTTTGCCACAGTAAGGATATATTTGTGTTGTTGTTTTTGTGACATCATCCCAGAGAGGGATGTATTTCTGGTGCTCAGATCCATGGTAAGAGACTCCTACTGACTTTAAGTCAGTCCTTACATCAGTAGGGTGCACAAACATTTTCTAGTTCACAAAGGAAATGTGGCCATTGATGGAAATCATAATATGCAGCTGAATTTACTTTAACATACATTTGCTATGTTCCCTTGCATTAAAAACATTAAGAAAAGGACATCAGTATTACTTAACTGTGTATAAATGCATGTTTTTGACTGTGTCTGTTTTTGTGTGTGGGCATGTATATATAAATGTGTGTCTGCGTATATGCGTGTGTATATGTATTTTATATATAAAGTACATTTGTCACACACCTTATATGTATCTTATATGTATCTACAGAAACATATGAGTGTGTGTGTGTGTAACAGAAATAGATGATATGCCTGTGTCTGTGTACTTAATGTACTTTAAATAATAACAAATAATCAAAATAGAAATTTTGTGTAACTATGTGTGTGTATACACACGTGCACACACACACACACACACACACACACACACACACACACACACACACACATATATGTATGTATAAATCCATGCATGTAACATGTATAATATTATATGTGAGATGCAGTACAGTGTGAATACATCTAGAGAGAAATGTGCAATAGATATTCTCTTAAGTAGTCAAGCATACACTGATATATGGATGTGCATGTGTGTGTGTGTGTGTGTGTGTGTGTGTGTGTGTGTGTGTGTGTGTGTGTGTGTGTGTGTGTGTGTGTGTGTGTGTATACATACACACACACACACACATTATATATATACAGATGCACACAAATATATACACACAAAGATGGGGAGTATGCATTCATGTATGTATTATTTAATTGTCATCATCCTAATCATCTTCCTTTTTCTTACTTTCTACATGTCCTAAATTGTTTTCACCGTACTAATTATTAGATTTGACTGTAGTGGTTGCTCCATTCTGAAATTTCTAGGTGTAGTATGTTTTCATGCTGTCTTAGGAAATCAAAAGTGATGTAAAAACATAATTACCCTCCTTTCTTTTGTGAATCCATAAAACATTCACTTGGTGATCCTTACTCAGCGTGATTTGGGGGCATTAAAATACCTTGGAAAATAACACTACAGTTAAAAAAAACACGTAATTTGAGTTCTAAGGTGGAGTTTTCCTTTAATTTATCTCTTT
>NC_056728.1:1510410869-1510470869 GCF_019279795.1 Protopterus annectens
ATCTCTAATCATTTGCTTTACCAGATAAAACTGCATCTGCCAAGTGCCAGCTATTCTGAGGGCAACTTCGGAGGGAACCAGCTACTAGATGATTTGATTAGTCTTTTGCCCCTATACCCAGATTGCATGACCAGTTTGCACATCAGGACCACTACGGACCTCTACCAGAGTTTCCTCTGGCTTCACCCTGCCCTGGTATAGTTCACCATTTTTCAGGTCCCACCAGGTCCCTCATCCAGAGCCTTGGTGACCTTCTTGAAGATGTCAACCATGTTCAACAGGCATGATCTACCTTTAACCAATCCATAATGAGTTGTTCCAGAGTTTTGAGATTAGCTATGTCCTTGTTAATAAGCTCCATAATGATTTTGTTCACGTCCTTGCAGATGAGACTAGTCAAGCCTATGGGTCTATAATTCCTAGAGTTGGTTGATGGTCCCCCTTTGTGCAGAATAATTACTATTGCTGTCCTCCATTCTACTGGAACATAGCCAGTTCTCAAACTGTGAATAAACAGGGATCCAAGTGGGTCTGATAGATCACGTTTTAAGTTGTTTAACCTGGGATGTTGTCTGGTCGCTTTGACACTGCTTTTGGCCTTGGCAAGCACCAAGATCACCTGATCTTTTTTATTTTTATTTATTTATTTAATTAATTAATTAATTTATTTATTTATTTAACATCTGCTTACCAGGAAAGTCCATCTTGGAACAAAGCCAATTTTCAGTGGATGCCCCAGGAGAAATGCTCTAGATGTATGTTTTTGTGACATGGGAGGAAATCAGAGCACCTGGAGGAAACCCACATCAACAAAGGGAGGACATGCAGACTCCACACAGAAGGCACCCCAGCCAAGAATCAAACAGGGGTACCTCTTGCTGTGAGGCGACAATGTTACCGCTGCACCACTGCCCCATCCACCTCTTAAGATAATAGACTAAAGAATGGGGGCAGGTATATTTTGGGGAATGACTGGAGGGGTTGGGGGAGTGAAGTTTGCTCCAAATCTGTCAGCTAGCACCTTGGCTATTACTTCCAGTTGAGTGTGGATTTTGGATGTAGTTAAAAAATGCCTTGTTATTATCCTTAGCCAGGGAGGCTATTTTTACTTAGTAATTAGCTTTGGAAGACTTGACATGATCTCTACTTTGTTTGTTTAAGCTAGAGAGGGTTTTTTTCCTCTGCTGAGCCAGTGCCTCTTGTTCTTGGACATTAGCTTCTTTCCCTTGTTGTATAGCCTATTTATACTAGAGGTCCACCAGGGTAGCTTGTTTTTACAGCAAGACCTGTTTTTAATATGGTTGAGTACAGTCAATTCTGCCCAACTGCATAAGTGGTTATATAGGGCATTGGTGTACACCTCTGCATAGGAGTCCATGCTGTTTGCATTCAAAGTGGCTTTGAAACTTCTTATATCATCACTTAGTAGGAGGTAGTTTGTCTTTGAAAAATCCTTAAGCATTTTTCAGCTTGATGAGTTATCTGGTCTTATAATTACATTGAACAAGACTGATTTTATAGTCTGATTATACCAGGGATGATATAACATGGGGGGGTGCAATGCACTCCCATGTTAGTGAGTGCTGTGTCCAGGGCATTTGAGGCTCTTGTGGGTGTGCTGACTAGCTATTCCAGAGCATCTGCACTGACAAAGTCCTAGAACCTCTGAGCCAGTATGTTTTTGGTCATAAACCAAGAATACCCATGTTTTTGGTCATGTATGTTTCCCAGTCAGTGATAGACTAATTAGAACGACCCATGAGTAAGGTGTTGGGCTGCATGTCAAGTGACTCCAGTAAGTCCAGGCATGCAGTATGCCTTTCCTGTTTTATTGTGGGGGACCTATAGCTAGTTATGATGTAGTGGGGGGTTTTGCCTATAGTAAATTGGACATGGATTAGCTCAGGAGAGTCATACTGTTAGACCAGTCTTGAGGTGTACTTATGCTTAATAAAGATGGATACACCTCCTCCTTTGGTTCTTTCATGCTCAGTTTGTGGTCTGAACATATGGAAGGCTTTGCAGCCCTGCATGTCCGAGGTGATTTCTGCACCTTTGAACCATGTCTCGGTGACTGCACAGACATCAGCATCTTCCAAAGTGAGGAGTACTTCCAGGGAGTGCAGTTTCTTGTTTGGACTCCTAACATTAAGCAGTAGTACCTTGAGTTTATCTAGAGAGGATTTTGGAGTCTATTTCACTTCATAAAACTTATTCATCGTCAAACACCTCTTCATTGAATCTGATTTGTCAAAGTCTTCATTCATCGAACAATCGTTTCAGTGAACTTTTTTCCATACTAAATAACCAGTGGACCATTATTAGGAATTTGCCCTTTCCCCCACTGTAGTGTGATTTTGGAGTTGGTATATTTAGTTGGGGGGTGTGGGGGCACAGCTCCCCTCCAGGATGGGCTTTAAATATGCTGTTTTTGTTGTGCTCGGTAGGTTGGCCCACTGTTTTTTTAACCTGGTAAATAGTTTCACTGAAACAATCATTCAACAGATGAAGATTCAACAAATAGGGTTTGTCGAAGAGGTGTTCAACAATTAGTGAGTTTGACAAAGTTATATAGACCCAGGATTTTATTATGCTGGGAGGCTGGTTATTTTGGTACTGCCTAAAAAGGCATAATAGTGGTGGCTAATACCTTTGCTAGTACCTGAAAACCTAGAGAAGACAAGTGCAGGCCATCTCTGGCAAGGCAGGGTGGCTATCAACAATGTCTACCCAGAATGACAGATATTGAATCCCCTTGGACTGACACCAGAAGCTAAGCCAATTGTTAAAGTCAAATTTTTTTTTTTGGATTGTAACATCATCCTTAGATAAGGTAGAATGCTGGTTAAGGCTAGGTTTATACCTGCCTGTGGCACATAATCTGGAAAGCTCAGTCACGTCTCTCTTCATATAGTCCAATGAGGTATGTATCAAGTCATTCACCATCACATGGACTATGCAGGAGTCATACCATTAGTGCTTATTTAGTTACTTGAGTGCTTGAGTGACTTGACGGATCTGACACCTGACAGGCAGCAAACCCCAATCTGCTCCTTATCCAGCCTGGTGAGGGAAACATCTGTGTGTCTCTCATTGGAGTCACCTATGACCAATACATTCGTTTTTGTGGTGTTATGCCTTATAAGCTTATTTGTTGAGACACTGGTGCGTGTGTTATTGTGTGTTGTGATTGTTTTTGCATTGTTATGTGTATAAGTGGTTTCTGTTGGGAAGGTCTCTGATCTTTTGGTAAGTTACTAGTGAGTACCTCCATATATGTTGGCTTATGTGTCATGTCCTTATTTAGTGTGGGAAGTGTGTGTGTGTGCTGACAACCTGTTTGGCATTTAATTTGTCTTTATCTGAGAGCCTCGCATCCAATTTCTTAGTGTAACTGCATCTCTTACATAAAGTATTTGCTTGTTTAAGGAGTAAGTGGTTGATATATTGCCTCAGGGATGCCCGTATCTATCAGGATGATAAAAAAGATGATGGGAAATTGCTCATCCATGATAGCAGGCTCTTACTGTATGTTTTATTTGTGAAGAGAATGGCTTAATTTGACTGGACTTTGCTGGTAGCACTGAGACTACAAGATGGACCTATACTTTGTGTAGGCTAAGCTTGATCAATAAGGCAACACTGCTCAGAGCCTGCCCATGCTAGCAGGCTCTTACTATATGTTTTATTAGTGAAGGGAATGGGATAATTTAACGGGACTGTGCTGGTAGCACTGAGACTACAAGAGGGACCTGTTTTGTGTAGGATAAATTTGATCAATAAAGCAATGCTACTCAGTGCGCAATGGAGTTGCTCCTAGAGCAGCAGAAAAGCTTTGAAGGTCTTTACTGACAGCTGTTTAGGGAAAAATGAGCTTCTAGCCTTTACACCTATACATGGCACTGTTAAACAACAGCAGCACTGTGCAAATGTGAGGCTTAAATACAAGCAAAGAGAAACAAGTTTTAAGCTAACTACCAATCAGAAAATCACAGAATAAGTTTTTCATCAGCAATCCCCAATTCAGACAGGTTTGATCAACACACTTTTGCTACAGGGGTGCAGAAAAACACATCCTTAATGTAGAATAACTGGTTTGGAGCCCAAGTGTAACAAGCTTACACAAACTACCTACAACAGCCCTACAACCAACAGATGCAAAGTAATGCAGTGCAATTAATTACTTAAAGCAGCTGTAGACAGTACAGTTTTTTTTTTGCTATAAAGCTACAAAGTGCAAAAATAACAGGAAATAGTTTAAGAAACTGTTAAAGTACAGTCACAATATATGAGAAGTTCCAAAAAAAACTTATTTTTGTCTTTTTTGTAGTGGATTGATCCAGATGAAAGCAGACTCTTAGCAATCAGTAACAAAGCTGCCAAACAATGAGCAGCTCTGAGTATCTATGCCAAAGCCTGGGCAAACACAAGGCTTAAATATGAGCAAAGAGAAATAAGTTTAAGCTAACATAAGCAGATAATATCAGTGATAGCAGAAGCTGTAATCCATGTCTGTATAGTGTCATACAAATAAAGATTCCAAGTACTGTACATGTATGTTTATTAATAGTATGCTAGTTTGCACTCACTTATTTTGCTCAGATAATATGTAATTTAAAAGTCTGAGCTTGTCTTTCCCTACTCTGGAGCTAACTAGAATCTTGTCATATTATGGACTGATCAATGTGGCAATACTGTGAAATGTTTAGACATGAGCAAAATCCATTTTTCTTATCTATGTGAATAAGGACATGGAAATAAGTTAGAGACCATTAACTCACATAACCTGTAGAGAATAGGAAGTCAGAAAATTAATGAAAATCTTCTAAAACACATTTGGACCTTCGCCACTTCTTTTATTTCAAATACTTCAATAACATATGACTTTATTTACACTTACTTCTTATGAGTTAAAAGATTTAGACATTAATGAGTTCTGCCTGCCAGACTGTGCGGCTTTGCTATGATTTCGCATGGGACAGGATATTATTTATGTATCTGATTGTTTTGCTGAAATGCTTGACCCATTGTAAACATTCTGTCATTTGTATCAACAGAAATAGTGCAACTTTCAATTATCTGTCTTTCAAAGCCCCAGGAGAATGCATCACCTAATCAAAGTAGTTAGAGCTGAAAGAAAGAAAACAGAAACGTGTCTTACAGATCTAAGTAAGAGTCATCCAGTCATGACTTATTATCTCTATCAGCAGATGGACTTGTTTCTTTATTTCTGTGAAGAAATGTAGTGTTGTTCTTAACTTAAACTAATAATATATTAAAAGGGACAAGGAGTATTTTCAGAGGGGGACCATATGCTGCAATACTAAACCATTTTGAGATGAGGAAATTACATAGTAAAACATTTATATTTTCATTTGTTCTCTTATTAGTTATCAAGGCAAGCTGACTGATCCAGGAACTCTTTATAGTCCAAATTCAGGCTAAAGGAACAAGATTAATGCTAGTAGCAATATGCAATATATTCTAAATACAGCATTTAGTGATTTAAATCAGTTTAAAAGTGCAGTGGAATAGCGTACAGAACATAATATTGGGAGGGGGTACACTAAATCCTGACCCTTAAGGGCTTATTTTCAGTCACACTCCTCAGCCCTCAGAAACTAACACTATCTCAGAAACTGGCATTTGAAAAGAGTACCAAACCTGTAATGTGACAAAAAAATGCTATGACATAAAGTGCTGTGAAATTCAAACAGATCAAGATGGCTGACATGTGGAAGGACTGTTATACAGATCCTCATAAAAGAAACACATCAGTGCTTTTGCCTAACCAATGCACCTTTTGACTTGTTTTGCCTGTCAAGGATTTGTGACTGCAAGATGTCTGAGGAGATAAGCATGGAGAAACTAAATGATACTTAAGATGTGAGACTCACTGAAAGCCAGCTGTCCCCATCTTGCATTTTTCTAGCAATAATATTAATCTCAAAGAAAGGGTGACTTGGTTGATATTGAAAGTACAATGGAAACTTAACAAATGGCCTAATGTGGGCAGGATATATATATATATATATATATATATATATATATATATATATATATATATATATATATATATATATACACACACACACACACACACACACACACACACACACACACACACACACACACACACACACCCATATATCACTAAGCATAATAACTTTAGGGGTTCAGCATATTGTCAAGCAGAGGACAATCTCTATTTTCAGATGTCAAGAATGTTATTTTTACTAGGAGCTATTGTTATAGAGTCTCACCCATTGAAAACGAAGGCATTATTAAGGACAAAGCAGTGTGCCTGGAAACATACTTGTCAATATTAATTCTCACTTATCTTTTTTCTAACCGTTATTCTTTTCTAAGAAGGCCTATACCTGTACAATAAGAAGGATGCTGAAGATGCTGATCAACTTACGTGAAAGACATTTAATACCTGTTTTTTATACCTCAGTTGTGTCAAAATGTCTTCAAATTGTTTTTCATGAGAAATGCAAGAGTATTGTAAGTTCTGTAACTTTATTATAACATTTTGCACAACTGATATTAAAAAGTTAATGCCTGTGCATTTATTTCTTCATTTATTTAGTACAACTTGTTCAGTGGATAAATGGACTAGTCAACATGACTCAGACCAGAAGGGTAGAGATAAAGACTGCTTAAAATGAAACTGTGAAACACTAGAAGTTAAAAAGGCAAATTATAACAAGTGTTATTTGCAATAAACATTTACAGTATGTAGGCTGAATAGCGATGTTTTTATAGGGCAGTATACATAGTCTGGAGCTTTACATTTTCTTAGCGGTGATCCACGAAGAGCTGTGTGACTTGACTATACAAATCCTGAACTTTCAGTATGAAAACATTTATGCAAAGGAGTTCTCATAAACATGACCCCCTATCAGAAAAGTGTAACAAGCGTAACGCATAAGTGAGAGGGAGACAACTACTATGCTATTAAGGGGCATATGTGTTTGAGTACAATTCATAGACATGAATTTGTGATGAGCACAGTTGCATACTAAATGTGTAAATAGCCCTAAACGTATGCCAATAAGCAGCAGTTTTCAAGGAGAATATGAAGATGCAAGGTGAGATTCGTTAGTGTTTGTGTATACCTGGATATTTTTACTGATGGGGCTAATTGGGTAAATGTTTCAGTATGATGATTGTGCATACCTGGGCCTATTAATGAAGGGAGTCACTTGGGTATCTGTTTAATTTTAGTGCTTGTGTATATAAGGACATATTACTGAAGGGGCTGCTTGGGCAAATATTTCATTTTAGTGTTTGTGCATACCTGGACATTTTACTGAAGGGGTTGCTTAGGTGAATCTTTTACTTTGGTGCTAACAAATACTAGGCCATGTTACTGGAAGAGTTACTGATAGAAATGTTTCATGATGCATGTGCATACCTGGACGTACTCTGATGGAGTCACTTGGGGAAATAATTCATTTGTCTGTCAGAGAAGTGCTTGTGTATACATGCTCAGACTGCATGTTGTTTTACTGCTTGTACATATTTAAGGTATACAAATGATGGGGTTGTTAAGGGAAATAATTTGTTTATCAGAGAAGTGTTTGTGCATACCTGGACAAACTACTGAAGATATGGTTAGGGGCAAGTTCACAGACTGCAACTCCAATATTAAAGGCAAAGCATCGGTTTTACCAATGGATGTGTGTACTACATGGATGTTGGAGTCTAGATTGCAAAACTGCCTCATTAGCACACTAGCATTCCTCATTTGCATCTCATTATTTTAAGGCCTTTCACATAAGCATAAATGACCTCTATGAATCTCTCCTTTACCAAGCATGCTTGAATGGGCATTGCTTATTTTTATTATATTAGAGATCTCAACACTGTACAGTAGGGTGACTCTTATTGACAGGAAGTCATTTGAAGCATTGTAAGAATTGTCAGTGAAGAACTTAAGAGGTCAGCAAGCAGTACAAGTATACAGATTTTGTTTATAAATGTTTAAATTTTGGGATAAGGACAATTCTAGCAAGAGCCTAGTATGTGGTTGATCATGAAGATTTATGATCTTGTTCCTGAGATTTGTTTGTCGAAAAGTTGTGTTAATAGTGTTGGCTCAATGCTTATTGGAAGATACGGTGATGTCTAGGAGTGGACAAAAATACTTCTGTTCTGTGACAGTAGGCAAGTTATTACATATGGTGTCAAAGATATTTATCAAATAATCCTTTTGGCAATTTTTGTTTGGGCCGAAAGGAAATATATCAGATATTATTGGGTTGATTTACAATATATTGTTTAGTGTCCAGTGGCATAGATTTATGAGGCTATTATCTAATTTCTGCTGTAGGGTTGAGATGCATTTGTCATATTCCAGCAGAAGAAGGTAATCTACACAGTTTACTAAATTAAAGTGGAGTTAGATTTAAGGTTGCTGTTGAAGAAGGAGATTATGATGATGCTAAGGACAGATCCTTTGGGTACCCCTATTTTAATGGTACCAGAATAGAAAGGAAGTTCTCTGAGTGCAGGTGCAAAGTTTTGTTTTTTCAGATAATTTTCAAATCATTTTAGAATGGTAGAACCAACATCAGATGTGATGAGTTTGGGGAAAACTACATGGTTTGCTGTTTTGAAGGCTCTAGTCATGCCTATGAAATCATACCAAGAAGCAAATTAATACAAAAATATATATTACAATAACTTTCAGAATAATAGTAAACACCACTCTAAAAAATTTGGACAGCCATTAAAGAAATATTGCATCATGGCCAAAAATTCAACCCTAACCCCTCTCCCAATAACTCACCAGTCAAAATTGCAATACAGTTCAACGCTTATTTCCTAGAAGATATAACATGTCTAATCAAGAATTCCCCAATATCTAATCCTAACCCTGCCAAACAGCCACATATTACCACATCTATTTTCACCTTCAGACCTGTGCCCACATCCTATATGGAACTATTCCTGAACAAACTCAGACTGTGCTCTACTTGAGATGATGACCTTGCAAGCGAGTACCTTAAAACAACAGCCTAAAGCATTGCCTGTCCTACTTCAATCATTATAAATAGGTCAATCCAGGTATCCCGCATTCCCTCTCTCTGGAAAAAGTCACATGTTATGCCTCTGCACAAAGTGAAAATTCAGCCAGACATTATTAACTTTGGACCTATAGCAATCTTACCCCCTTCTCCAAAATACTTGAAAAATGTATGCTAAAAACAATTGCTAGACTGTTTCCTGCAGGAAGAACTCCTATCCCCACACAACATGCCTTTCCTCCTTCCCATAGTAATATCACTGTACTTATAACATACATAGATACTCCCTGGGATTCAATAAAGCCTACGCTAAGTGTACACTAAGTGTACACTTTTCTGAGTGAACAGACAACACAAGCATAACTCACACCTTCTTTCTGTTAATTTTAGTTTTCCTGCTGATTTTCTTGCAGCTTTAAATACTGAGGGCGATTCATGAAGGTTACGACAAAGTGTTGACTACATGTGCACTTAATATAATCTTTCAGAGTGACCAGAAAACACAAGAAATGTGATAGGGATGTTACTGAATACAGACTGTGTACACTTAGTGTACAATTAGTGTAGGTATTATTGAATCTAGCCCAGTGTCAATAAATCTAGAGGTAATGGAAAACTAGTCTTCTCTTTATTTCTAGACTTGTCTAAGGCTTTCAACACAGTTTGTAACAGCAGATGTCTACTTCAGATGTCCTCATTATGTCTCTCTCAGTTTCTATGTTTCAAAAGCCATCTATCCAATAGGTATCAGTCAGTAAAATACCACTTCACCATCTCTCCATACCTCTCCGTCACCACTGTTGTACTGTCGGGCTATCCTTAGTCCCCTCTTCTTTAACATTCTCACTAACACCCTCTCCACATCCACATGTCAGCCCTCCTTAATACAGCATGCAGATAACCATGCACTCATTTGCAAATCTGACAGCATGGGACACCTCCAAAATCTTACTCAGGAAGCTATAATAGCAACTGAAACATGGGTTTGTAACTCACAACTTATGTTCAACCCTACAAAAAAACAAAACTACTACTTTTCCCCAAAATGTCTCTCACATGAGGAAAAAAAAATAAAGTTCTCTCTTTTAGGTTCATAGGTTCATAGGTTGGTACTAAGCTATCGGCCCTTGGGCCTATACAAGCCTAGCCATAACAATTTCCTGGCTATTTCTTCCCACAGTATTTACTTCCCTGGACCCCTGTCTAGCAGGGCGACTGAAATGATCCCGGGGTGAATTTCCTATCTCCCATCCAATCATCAATGTTCCTTTTGAAGAGGGCCAAAGAGGCGCTCTGCTTGACATGTATGGGCAGTCTATTCCAGAGTCTGGAGAGTCTCTGGGTCAAGAACCTATCCCTCCAGCATGTTTTGTTCATTGTGATGACAAGGTTTAGATCCCTGGAATGTGTGTCTTTGAGGGATTGAGATTTCTTTAAGTGTAGCATGTCCAACAGCTCTGGGTTTGACTTGGCCTTGTATGTTAAGCAGAGATCACCTCTGAGTAGATGATATGCGACAGAGTATAGGTGGAGTTTTTTTAGACGATCTGCATAGGTCATCTGCTTTAGGCCTGTGATTCTTTTAGTGAGGTATTTCTGTGACCTTTCCAGTTGTTGCGGATGTCTGGAGAGGTACATACCAAATGGCGCATTGTATTCTATAATGGGTCTAATGAGGGATGAATACAGTGGGACAATGACCTCCTTTTTTCTGGATGAAAAGCCCTTAATGAGGAGGTGTGCCACATAGAAAGATTTCCTGACTGTTGCGGCGATGTGGTTATCAAAGTTGAGAGCACTGTCCACCTGTGTCCCTAAGTCTCTTATCACACTTTCAGTGTTTAGTGTACTGCCATCTATGTGGCAGTTCATGGGTACATGCTTTTTCCCAAAGGGGATAACTATACATTTCTTGGCATTGAACTTGAGCTCATAGCTCTGGCACCAAGCGTCTGTTTCTGTAAGGCCCTTTTGTAGACTATCCACATCATTTGGGGATTCAATAATGGCTCCCAGTTTGCAGTCATCTGTGAACTTTGTTAGCCAGAGTCTCTTAGTGTTGGCCTGTACTTCAGAGAAGTAGATGCCAAACAAGAGCAGTCCCAGGACTGAACCCTAAGGTACTCCACTTGTCACTTGTCCGGAGCTGGATTTGGAGTCAGCTACTTTTACAGTGTGGATTCTGTCAGTAAGCCAGTTGGCAACCCATTGAATGATGTAGGGATTAATGCACAGCTTAGTAAGTTTATCTATGATTCCAGAGGGGGGGATGGTGGTGAAGGCTTTGGCAAGGTCCAGATAGGCTGTGTGGACCACCTTACCCTTGTCCACAGCTCTGGAGACTGATTCAAAGAAGTCAATCAGGTTCAGGAGACAAGACCGGCCCTTCATGAACCCAAACTGTATGGGGTCCAGTGTTTGAAGGTTGCCAATGTCTTTGTTTATAAGTTCCAAGATAATACATTCCATGGCCTTGCAGATCAGGCTCATCAGACTGATGGGGTGATAGTTCCCAGGATCCAAGATGGATCCCCCCTTGTGGAGTGGGATACCTGTAGCTGTGCGCCACTCAGTGGGCATGAAGCCTGAGGTGAGGCTATGATTAAACATGACACTTAGTTGAGGTGCCATTTTATTTTGTAGTTCATGTAGTACACAGCCTGGGATGTCATCTGGTCCCATAGATGGTGTATTCTTAGCTCTGGAGAGTGTGTTTTTTACCTGTGTGGCCATTATTACTGGAATTTGGCAATCTTTCGGTATTGAGATGGGCCCTTTAGGGGGTGAGAGGAGGGTGAAGTTTGCATTGAATCAATCTGCCAGGATATTGGCAATATCCTTGGGATCAGTATATTTAATGCCATTCTGTTGTAGCTCAGGGCATATCTGAGCATTGCCATTTAGATTCTTGACACAACTATAGAATGCCTTGTGGTTGTCTTTCGAATCTTTGGCAATTTTATTTTCGTAACTAGCTTTGGAGGATTTTATGAGGGATCTCAGCTTCTCACTGAGGCTGGTAAGGGAGTTTTTTGCATCCTGTGATTTTCCTCTTTTCTGCAACAGTTTCTTCCTTTTGTTGTAAAGTTTGTTTATTGCAGGGGACCACCCGATTGGCTTCCTTTTTTGGAGGAGAGCATCTTGGTTTATTGGGGATGGCACGATTCATGCATGAGTGGATGTGCTTGTACAGTGCCTTAGTACAGGATTCAGCAGTCAAACTTTCAGTTCCCGTCTGCATGGGTGTAATGAAGTTTGTCACTTCTGACTTGAGTAGCATGAAGTTGGCTTTGGAGAAGTTTTTTTTTACGGAGGTTTCCTTACTGGGGGGTGGGGTTGGGATGTGGATGTCAAGGGTGATTAGCTTATGGTCAGACCTGACCAATGAGGGGGTGACCATAGGTGTGGAGCATTGATTTCTGTATCTTAATATTTTCCAGTATGTTTAGAAAGGTGTAGTGAGAATCTTGGGGCATGGTGGGGATCTTTAAAAAGCTATAATTTGGATTGCAGTTTTACCTAGTATTAGTTACACCTGGAGAATTTCAGGCACATTGTGTTGGGCAACTAGCCCGGTGTTGTGAATATCCTTGGTGAATATGGACTCCCCTCCACCTTTCATGTTTTGGTCCTGGTTTGGTGTCCGAAAAGCGTGGTAAGAGTTGTAGCCTGGTATTGCAGGGGTGCTGCTTTGATAAGACAACCATTGAAGCCACTTCTCATAGTGATGTATTGAGGATGGTAATGTATGATAATCTTAAATTTGGCCTACATAAACAAAATTCCAATATAAAAACTCATCAAAACTAGGGCTAGTTTACAGAGCCAAACCTTATTCTTCAGTGCAAGCAAACTACACTTGCCACCACTTGCCACTACTTAGCTCCTTCCCGCACTTCTTTATGGTGCTCTCATCCTTACTAAACTCCAGGCATCAAAAAAAAAAAAAAAAAAAAAAATCAAAACTCAAACAATGCTATAACAAAGTTGCAAAATTTGCAGCAAATACCCCTTTCAGACCACCACTGTATAGCATAAAAAGCCAAAACTGATTAGAAATACCCCTTCAACTAACATATACACAGTTCCTTACCATCTATAAAATGATCAAGCATCCATCTACTTGTCCAGCACTAAACAACATTCGACACAACTATACTCCCAGCTGTTCTTTATGTTCCAATGGCCAAAAACTCCTTTTGTCCTCAAACCTATCAAATCTGCTGGGCATTGTAAGTACTTGTACCATGTTGCTAAGGCCTGGAGCTCCTTATCTTTATCCGTCAGGTCAATACTCTGCCTCCAATCCAAGACTTCCTAGCCAAAGGTTGTTTCTGTTCTTGCTAAACACCAGGATAAACTATATCATTAAAATATTAACAAATACCTGTTCTTACCTTCCATCTTTTTAATGTCCCTTCTTCACACACTTCCTTACTTCTGTTAATTTCTCCCCCATGGCTTTGTCTCTAAATATACCATAAACCTGCTTTCCTGTCACTTGATATTGAAATTCCAGTTTGCATTATACTAACTTACCTTTAATTTCTTTATAAACTGGCTAAAATGTCTCAAAATATTAAATCACGGTTATATAACCTGTATCTATTCTAAGACAATGTTTTCATATTATGTCTAAATTGGTATCATTATTAAAACTGCAGATGTTTCTGAAGATTTCAAAATTATTGACCTTAAAATATTTTGTAATACTTGGAGATTTCTTCCTGGCCTCCACTGAAAATGGGCTTCTACCTAGTTAGACTTTCCCAGTAATCAAATGTCATTAAATAAATAAAATGAATAAGTTCCCTGTTATTTTGGATTCATTCAAATGATTTAAAATGGTACCTATGGCCGAATATAATGCAGTCATGGTACTGAAAGAATTTTGAAATCCATTTTGTATGCCACAGAGAAGACAACATTTATTTAAGTGGTCAAATAATTGATAGTAGATTAGTTTTTCAAAGATATTTTTTTAGAAAGTAAAAGTTTGCAATAGGTCTGCAGTCTTTGCTTTCCTTGGGATTTGCTGTCTTGGGAAAAGAGATTATAGCAATTCATTTTAAGGGTTTAAGATAATGAGACTTAAAGTTAAGAGTAAGTGGCTTGGGAATGAAAGCTCCTGCCATTTTAAGGAATGAGTGGTGAAGTTTAGAGAACTTTGCATCTGTGTTAGTATCTGAAACAAATAGACATTTTCTAGTTTCTTTTCCATTAAAGTACCTGAAGTAGAAGGTGGGATTATTGGCTGATAACTTATACAGCTCGTTAGACTGAAATTGTTATGGTTGCATTTTGTTCAGTATATGTTCATATGTAAGTACTAGACAATCAGAATGTAGAACATTATACCTAGCAACATTCCCCATTCCAAAGGTCAAAGGTTGTCCTCTATCCTGAAGGAGGACAAGACAAGATAGATTATGGTGAATTCAAAGTTGCCTATTCAAGTATTATCAAGTATGGATTATCTTGAAGTTGGCCAGAATAATGCTTTTCTTCACATGAAATGGAATTTTGTTCCAGAGTTGAAAGGTATGCTGCGTGTGACAACCATGCCCTGGCCCAGCAACCAAAGAGCCTCAATCCTCACGACTAACACCAGGGAGGTTGTCTCATAGAAGAGGAAATTATAACTAATACACACAGTAAAGTACATTTTCCCTTAAGTGCACACAGAGATCACAATCAGTCTGGGGCTGGCTTCTCCCTTGCTCACCAAATCCCCAATAAGACTCCCCACTGACACAGCTATAGGGTCCAGGCCTCAGCCTAACTGGGCAAGCTATAACCTCCAGTACCCTCTCTGTCCAACCAGTGCTTTGTGTCCCTGTCAAGTAGCTGACACAACACACACACTTTGATATAAGAATTTATACAACTTCACAGGCACTCCTGGGAAAGGCTGACACAGATTCTTCAACTGTGCCCCTTTACCCAGACTATACGGTAGTAATTACTGCCACCACCCAGTTAATAATATCAGCTACTAAAAGGCCCTTAAAAGGATGTCCAATTATTACTGTGCAATACTATTATCCAATGGTAGTATGACTAACAGTCAAGGCTTACTTTAGAGTGGCCTATTACAATAACCTCTATAAATATGCAATGTATTCTAGAGCTTATCTCTACACAAAGCAGCCACAGGTAGAAGGTTTTAAAAATATTTAATAATAAATAATTAAAACAAAAGACAAAACTACTACACCACAGAGATATCTAAGAGTTTAGAGATAACACAGAAACTTAAAATAATACTGTAGGGCAGGTCTGATTTCAAAGAAAAATACCTAATTAATCTTTACTAGCTTTAACTACTACAAGAAATCACAGTGCTAGAAACTTACATGTGAGCATAAGAAGAGTGCTGATAAGTTGGATATCAAGATCAAAATGCTTCCCAGTCTCTCTCTGAGACACAGTTTATAAAATATCACTAACAAACATGTCTCTGGGTCCTCCCCAGATTACAGCATTTTTGACACTTAGGTTTTCCCAGTATTCATATTGCATCATCTTAACACCTGGTCTGAGTTCTCAGATCACAAACTGCATTATTTAGCAAGCTAACACCTGCACAGAAGAATACAACACTAAAAGGCATTTCACATATACACTCTAGCAATTAGTCCTTAGTTAACACAATAGACAGAATGTATTCAGCCAGCCTGACTGGAACCAACTTTAAAGATCAAAGAATGTCATAAAATCATTTCAATTTCAAAAGACAAATTTGAAAGGCTTGACTTAGTTTTTCTTTACAGCAAGGGAGCAATGCTGTAACAATCTTGAAGTTCACATTTTATAGTATTTTTCTTTCATTTAAAAACACGTCTGTATTTTACATTTATTTATACAAATGATAGAATTATGTATTAAATTCTATTTGACTAGGCTGGCAGCCTTCGCCTGTCTTTGTCCAATTTTCACAGTGGGATATGAATCTATCAAGCAATGTGTCTTATTTACCTATTGATGAAGGCTTACATGGGTATTTGAGAACCATTTTGTTCAGAGAAGGAACAGGAGATCAAAGAACTCTGTATCTTTCAAGCCTCAAAAGGCTAGACCTATATATCCATGTAGGAGACTATAACAGATTGTATTCAGAGACACGGCTGCCAGTCTGTCTTGATAACTAAGATTATCATTAGGTATCCCTGAGGTCTCTCAAGATGAGTAATATGTTTAGATTAATGCATGCTAAAGTTGCATTGTGTTCAATAATGAGTTTGATGATATGTGAATAAAGGGTGATTACGGCTTATTTTCATCAAGTGGAAATTACTTTGGAAATTAAATGTGCCAGATAGAAGACTTTCTGGACTACTATAAAGACATGATGGTCAAACATTAAGGAATTATCAACAAGAATGCCCAGACACACTACAACTGCTTGGAGAGGTGTGCAACCTATGTGATATGTGAAAATATATGTATATATTTTTTTACCAAAATGAACTGTGCTGCATTTTTCACATTTAATGTTTCTTATGCCAACTGCTAACATGGTCTAACCCCACACTGAAACAATTGTGAGTTCCTGGAATATCTAATAATGGCACCCATTTATAGTCATCTACAAACTTATCTTACCATGGATTAAGGGTTTTGGGCTAAAAGTCTTTGAATTAGATCACAAATAGGGAAGGGTTCAGCAATGAGATCTGTGATGCATCACTGGTAACTGATATGATTTCTACTTTAACCACATGAGTTTCTCAAAGAATTATTTAGCAATCCAACATGCAATATAAGGATTTATATTCTTATTTACAAATACGTAAATAATACCTGCATGGAAATTGTCATGCTGCCAGCCCAGCTAGCAGGAATTTTGTATGTAATTCTATGTCATTTGTGAATATTGATATGATTTATACAGAACTGTATGTTATGTGCTGAGCTAAAATGTAACAACAGCATGCCCTGATGATTTGGAACAGAAAATAAGTTGAAATTAGATTGATTTACGGTTGTGCTATAAAAGTACTCTCTCAGTTTCAGTGTAGCAGACACAATGTCTAGAGCTAGACGTTTTTGTATTGTCTTGAAAGAGAAGCAATTACTAGGTTTAAAATGTAAAAAGTATTTTATTGCTTTATGCCTTTCTGCACCTGAACAGTTTTGAGTGATATGTATTTTAACACACAGATGTTAAATTCTGTTAGTTTATGTTTTAGCCAGGGAACTGAGGTCAAGTTACAAAAAGTGATATCATCCAAGCTAACCCAGCAGTAATATTTGATACTGATTTAAGAACTCTCACAGAGAGAGACTGTTCATTTTGTATTTTGTCATGGACCTAGCAAGAACATCCACTCATCATCATGTGCACTTGCCTTGCTGTAAGTAAGATTTAGGGCATAGTATCTCTCTTATATATAGATAGGAATATAGTAAAGATTAGTTTAGATGTTTTCTCTATTTATTTGAGACTGTCCTGCAATGTTGTTTTAAAATATTTCCTGTGATTTTGAACTCTGGAGTAACTGTCTGCGTACTGAGTATTGCCTTTTTTTATTATTTATTACTAAATATATTTAAACCTTTGTGGCTGATATTTGTGAGACACATTTAAGCTCTTAGGATACTTGCATATCTATTTGATGACACTATACAGACCACTCCAATAACCTGGCGCTTGGTTAAAACTACCATTTGGATTAATAGTAACATTACACAGTAAGATTGGACTGTTTGCATATAAACCAAATCTCAAAGTGTGTGTGTGTCAGCTACTTGGGAAGGGACATGAAGCACTGGTTGGACAGAGAGGGTGCTGGATGACTTGGCTTGGCCCCCTCAGCTGAGATCTTAACCCTATAGCTGTGTCAGTGGGGAGTCTTATTGGGGATCTGGAGAAAGAGGGAGAAACCTGCCCCAGAATGACTGTGATCTCTGTCTGCTCTTAAAGGAAATTTGATTTTACCGTGTGTGTACTTGTCATCTTCCTAGTGTGTATGTCCCCTAGCTGTTCCATTGGTGAGGACTGAGGCTCCATGATTACTGGGCCAGTGCAGGGCATCACAGAACTAATGTTAAATGTCTTGGCCAGGTCCATATATGATGTATGTGCTTCATAGCAACTATTCAGTGCTTCAGTTTATTTTCCAAAGAAATGAATGAGGTTGAAAATGCAGGAACTTCCTCTGACAAAGCCAACTCAATGAGAGTAATATGAGTATGAGATTTTCAAAGTCCAAATTAGTGAGTTCTAAGATAATGCACTCTATATGTCTTTACATATTTACATATAAGGCTATAGAGACTTATAGTTCTAGGATATGTGGTTGGCCCACCCTGTGTAATAGCATTACAATGGCTTTTTTCCAGGCTTCAGTAATATAACTAATGGAGAGACTAAGACTAAAGAGGTTAAGAAGGGGTTCAGAATGGTCATATTTGTTACTGATAATCAGATAATCTGATATATTATCAGTGCCCATAGATGAGGGATTCCTACATTTTGAGAGGGCTGAGAAAATGTGTTCCATTGTGATTAAAGAGAGTGGTTAGGATTGCGGAATCCGTGGGACAGCTATAATCATTGATGGAGTACATTTATTGTAGGCTAGCTCCAAATATTGTTAGTTGTTATTTTTTAAGTATCCTGACATAGATGAAAGTTTTGTAGTTGTTTTGGGTTTTAGTAGCTATTTTAAGTTCATATTCCAAAAACATGCATCTGGAGCATTTCTCCCCATCCCTCCACTGAAAATAGGCTATGTCCTAGTTGGACTTTCCCAGTCAATAAATTATTTTATTTATTTTCTTTTATTTATTTTATTTTACATTTGTTGACCGGGATAGTCTGACTGGATATATGTCCATTTTCAGCGGAGGCCCAGGGAGAAAAGCTCCACATACCAAAAAAGCAACAGTGATAAACTCAGGCAGACATGTTTAGAAAAATATAGACAAAGAATACAGGCAGATATAAATATACACAATGTGCAGACTTACATCTGGCTGGCAAAGACGTATCAGAAAATGTGAACATAGAATACAATCAGATCTCATAATTCACAATGCTTAGACATTCAAATGTTATAAGGCATAGATACTTGGATAAACAGCAGGTTGGATAACAAAACATGCATTAGTGAAGTTGTCAGTCAGGTTTAGAACAAGAGCACAGCCAATGAGATGTGAGGTATTTTGTGAGTTCTCTTTTAAATAGGGGTAGTGAGGGTTCCTTAGTAATGGTAGCAGGGAGTAGATTCCAGATTTTGCTGGTTGAGTTGGCAAATATAGCATCGCCTGCAGAGTTGTTGGATTTTTGTGTCAGTAACATTAGTTTATCAGCTGAGTGTAATGGCCTGGGGGCACTATGATGGGTGAGAATATTTTTGAGGGCAAGAGTGTTATCAGGTTGATGGAGTATTTTATGCATTACTATAAGCTGGTTGAACTGTAGAAGGGTAGGATACTTTAGCCATCCCAGTGCTTTGAGGTTCTGGCAATGGTGGGTCCTAAAAGCCATGCCTGTAGCGAATCTGGCTATATGATTGTAGCATCCTGATAATTTGTTGAGATCAGTTTTGGATAGGTTGGTGAGTACAGGGGAGGCATACATAAGGGTAGAGAGGAGGTGTGATCTTGCAATAGTTACCCTAGCTAGGGGGGTGAGGAAAGGTTTGGCTCTGTACAGGGAGCCAAGTTTTTTGTTGATGGACTTAATAGTGTGATTGATATGTTTATCAAATTTAAGGTTGTTGTCTATTATTATACCTAGAAGCTTTGTATGGTCATCAGGGGACATAATGGTGTCATTGCTAGATTTGATGATGAAGGAAGGAGGAGGAATTCTACGGTTAGGGGAGAAAAGTAGTAGCTTGGTTTTGTTAGGATATAGAAGTAGGTTTCAATTAGCTAGCCATGTTTGTACCATGCTGAGAGTGGTCTGGGTGAGGATTAGAAGTTATGTAGGAGAGGAGGTGGAGCATATTAGCATTCAGTCGTCTGCATATTGGATGCAGGTAGCTCCTGGGATGGTGGTGTGCAGATCATTGATAAAGACATAGAAAAAAGGGGACCTAGTATGGATCCTTGTAGGACACCTAGGGTTAGAGGAAGTTAGGATGACAGCTTGCTTTGCCATAAGACAGCCTGCTGTCTACAATTTAGGTAGGAGTGAAACCATTGTATTGCGTGTTGGTCTAAACCGATGGTTTGTAGGGTATTGAGCAGTAGCTGATGGTTGACCATATCAAAAGCTTTTGAGAGATCAAGGAAGAGTGCTGAAGATCGTTTGTTGTTGTTACAATGAATATTGATGACATTAGAGAAAGACAGAAGAGCCATGGTGGTACTGTGGAATGGCCTAAAACCGTGCTGAGAGTCTGCGAGCTTTCTGTTTTGAATAAGAAAGTGCATGATTTGCTTGTGTATGCATCTTTCCTGTGATTTTAGCTAGTGGTGAATGAATGGCAATAGGTCTAAAGGTAGATAATTCTGTGGAACTTCCTCCTTTATGGAGAGGTATAACGTGATATTTTCCATATTGCTGGGATGGATCCTTCTGAGATGGATCTGTTGATCAGAATAGAAATGGGAAGTGCTATGGCATCAGCTGCTTTTTGAAGATATTCAGCTGGGAGGTCGTCAGCAATTAGTGTAGTAGGTTTTAGCTTTTTGAGTAAGATCTGGAACAGGTTGGTAGGCATGGTTTGAAAGGTAAAGGTGGGTTGGGTGCTGGGTGGATCAGGGCTAGATGTGCCAGAGCTGGTGTTTGTGTCTGATGGAGTGAGATGGGTAGCTAGAGACTGGATAGTTTCAGTAACGAAGGAGTTGAAGCTGTTTACAATTTCAACAGGAGATTTATCAAGGGCAGCTAAATGTTAAATAAAAATAAATAAAATATTCAGCGTTGAGCTTCCCTATGGTTTTCTTAAGTTGTTTGCTAATTTGCTTAAGTGTGTTCTTAAGTTGGCAGAATGAGTCTTTTTATAAACATTAAGTACTTTTTATTCTTATTAAATAATATATTTATAGTATTACACCATAGGGGACTGCTTTTAAATTTCTTATTATATTTGATGTCGATAGGGAATGCCTTATCAATACAACTGTTTAAGTGGGAGTAGAAGTCAAAGTCAAAGACAGCAGCTTTAGCAAGGAGATCCATCAGAGCAGGATTACAGAAGAATTTATTTAGGCAATGAAGTAAGTATACAGGGAATGATATGGGCAGAGACGAGATATTTTGTGACATCATTAATGGTTTGAGTTTGGAAGATTTTGTAGGTATTACTAAGTGTTGGCTGACTGGTTTAAGTCTGGTGATATTATCAATCACTAACCTCAGTTATTTCCAAAAATGCTTTAGACTAGTTGAGAATACTTCTTATATTCATCTTAAGTAAGTGGCCTTAGCTGTGTTGGTTGTTATTCTAAGTGTATTTCTCATGTGCATGTATAATGTGTGGAGTATGGCATTATAGGCTGTTGTTTCCATTTCTGCCAGACTTTGTCTCTATCAATTTTTTTTCTCAGTGGTTATCCATACATATTTTTTCATCTCAACTTTCTTTTCACTAAAGGGCTGATATATTTTGTGAGTTGCACAATAGGTTAAAGAAGTGGGATCCAATAGTTGTATAAAGATAAATCTACCACAAAGACCTTGTCAAACCAGAGAATTCACTGTCTACATTGCCTTAAATGCACAGTGGAATATCTGTGTGTAATACCTTAAACCTCCTTTTAGAGAGATCCATGAAAAATACACAACTCACTCCCTTAATGCCATATAAGTGGCCAGCACACAGCTTTTGAATGCCCCTGAATTTTTTTCAAGTCTTTATTAATGCATGCAGGCCAAATCTCAATACCTGTTGTGACAATGTGAGGTATTGCTAGCTATGCCTGCAGAAGTAGGGCAGTGGATGTGTAACATATGCCAGCACAGTTAGCTGGACTTTTGTAAAGAATTATATGTCATTCATATGTCAAACTGATTTGTAAGATGCTTATATTGAAAAATGTATTTGTAAAGCTGCTTGTGTTAAAATTGTACCCACAGTGTGCCCTGCTGGGCAGAAAAAGAAATATGCATGCATTATTGTAACCATTTAAATGTATGTTTTAACAGAAGATACTGGAAGAGAAGAGGTTATTCTGAACCTTTGAAAACAGTTTTAAATTAAATTACCTGGCTTAGACCATAAAAACTGTTTCTTACACTTCTCAATGCAGCCAAAGTCAAAGGATCTGAACTATAACGCTTCCTGCATTGTCTTTGGGATGAACTAATTGTTACTCTGGAAGGGTAAAGGTTTGAAATTGTTTCATGACTTCCAGGAGCTGCAGCAGATTTTAGCAAGGCTGTGTGTGTGTGTGTGTTTTATTGATGTATATATGCTAAAGCCTGACAGCTTTTAGCCAAGTGGGGAAGTATAGGAACCAGAAGTCAGATGACCAGATGTATGTGATGTCATTCTGTAACCCATCACTAAAAATGATATTTAATACTAGGTGAGTCTGAAGTGTCATAGCACTCTGTTTTGGGAACCTGACAAGGAAGGACCCCTCACCTACTTCATCTTGCCTTGCTCTAGTAAGTGACCAGGGAACAGAAATTATTTAGATCAGTCAGGAAAGTATTGTGAGATTAGTTAAGTACTGTTTTTCTTTATCTGTGTAAATCTATTTGTCTGTGTTATTTTAATATTTCCTGTGAGTGAAACTCTGGTGCTTATTGTAAATATATATCTAGTATTTTCATGTTATTTCATTCTTTATTATTAAATATATTTAAATGTTTCATCGTGGCTGGTGTTTTAGAGAATATTTTCAATGTTAAAAGTACTTGTATGTATTTGGTGACTCTGTGGCCATTCCTGAAAGCCTTATTGCTTTGGCCAAATGCTATCATTTGTATTAATATTAATTTCACTCAGTATAATGGGAACCCTTGCAATATCCTCAGAGTAGCTAGCTTTGGAGTGTCTCATGGCAGTGTAACTACTGTCTGGGCAGAAGGGGGCATAGCTAGTAAATCTGTGCCAGTCTTTCCAAGGCGTTTGTGTGTGTGTGTGTGTGTGTGTGTGTGTGTGTGTGTGTGTGTGTGTGTGTGTGTGTGTGTGTGTGTGTGTGTGTGTGTGTGTGTGTGTGTGTGTGTGTGTGTGTGTGTGTGTGTAAAGCAAATCTCAAAGAGCTGCTTGGAGCAGGGACACAAAGCACTGGTTCCATAGAGAGAGTGCTGAGGACTTTGCTTGGATACTGATCTGAGAACTTAACCCTACACCTGTGCCAGTGGGGAGTCTTATTGGGTATCTGGAGAGAGAGGGAGAGAGAAAGGATCCAGCCACATGACTGACTGTGTTCCCTATGTGGTCTTAAGGGAAATTGTACTTGATGCAGAGAGCTGCATCTGGAAATACTGGGTGTATCCATTTTTCTTCCAAGTGAACATCCTTCTTCACTGTCAGTGGTGAGAATTCAGGGTCCTTGATTACTGGCCAAGAGAGGGGACATCACACCTGTAGACATAATATTTTTCACCCTTTTTATGGGATTATCAGTACATTATAATGGATAGTCTGTCCATATCTGTAAACAGTCATCTTTCAACAAAAGCCATAGTTGCATAATGGAGACCAATGTATTCTGTTTAGGTGAAATTTTAGAATTTATTGCTTAGATTCATTGTATGGTCTATATGTGATAATGGTTGGTGGGATTTTAGCTGATTTGAAGCACCAAAAGAAAAAAAAAGTTAGCAGTAGTCAGACTGTTGAATAAGATACTTATATTTATACATCTCCTTTTTATGTTGGTATTATTGGAGTCTTTTTATGTTATTGGGTTGTTCCTTGTGGATGTATTGACCAATTGTTCTAAGTTATAACACAATCACATTATGTTTCGTGGGTGGAATGGTACAACAGTGGTATTGATATTGAAGTCTCCCAACAGAATAATATTACAATGTATACATGAACAAAAGATGTTTGCAACTAGCTTTTGAAGTAGAGCAACTGAGGAAGAAGGGGTAACTATATGACACACAGATGTATTGGTATGCCCACCTATAGCTATGTTCAGTAAGATCCATATGTTATTTTGTGAGTTCGAAAAGCAGACTTTAAAATGCTTTTCATGATTTTATTGTAAAGTTTTACTCATCAGTATTACTACTACTCCACCTTGTCTGTCTCCCAATTTATTGTCATTCCATACTTTATAGTGTCATTGTATGTACTAAGAGGGGCAATAGGTGTCCTTCAATAAGGTTTTTATTAGGCTGACTATAAGGGGTTGTTCTGCCTCAATCCGTACGTCTAGGCTGGCCCATTTGAAATTTATGTTACCAGTGTTCAGGCTGCAAATTTTAAAGATATTTCTATCACTAATGCTAGTGTTAATGATTATGATCTTTAGGTTTTGCTTGACTATTGTCGCTGTGAAGTGGATGTAGATAGTGTGTATTGTGAAGGCTTTGTATGTCCTGGTTTTGCTTTTATATCAGCTGCTAGTATAAATTTAAAGTAGAGGTAGTTTAATTTTAAAATGTGTTTTTAATTGAGCAAAGGTAGCAAGAAAGTTATTCAAGAGGGCACAGTTAAGTATGCATTGTTTTCTAGCAACATGTTCTAAGGCTTTTGCATAGTTCTAAAATGATGGCACTGGGAAAATGTAGTAGTGGGTTTAGATTATGGTTTATTCAGTGAGTTCACGTTTGCCTTTATTAGGATTTAGTCAGTAATGAGTAAGCAGAGAACCAATGTGAGGAAGAGTGCCAAGAATGAGTTAAAAATATTACTTTACGGTATATTATAAATGTGACTTTATGAAAAGATTTTTAAAAGAAACAATCGGTAAGTTTAGGAGTTAGTGATGGTAAACAGAAAATTGTACAAGGGTTGTGTAAGACTATGCAATGGTGCACACGTAAGAAACAGATAAGAGGTGTCAGGTAGGTATTAAATGTTAGTCTAAGATGATAGGTAAAATAAGATATGCAAAGAATAGAAGGGGAGTTTTAGAGCAAGAGAAAGTAAAGAGAAGACATAAGAGTCTGCACTGTTCAGAGGCTCAAAAATTGAAATACCACTGTTGTCACAAGTAAGCTAAGTGAAACATTTGAGTTTTATATAGTGGGGAGTTAATTAGCTATGTTTGTTGCTCTAGTGATATGGAACAAATTCACATTTTGCCGCAACCTCCAGCAGATTTTGTCATTCATTCATTCCAGGCAACAATGGAAGGGAAGCATTAAAGATATTGCCATGTTGTGAAACCTTTATTTATTTGTAGAATGGTTTTGATAAAAGTGTCTCCAATGAGACATTGCTCCTGAATTTTTAGATACAACTGCAAGCTTATATTTAGACAGAAAATAAATCTCTAGAAACTATTGACAGAATAATTTTAGTTGATATCAAAATAGCTTTATTTATGAGATGTTAGCATTATGACCTGAACTGTGGTTTTCAATTTTAAAGTGAAAATTCATAGCAGTACCTTTGTATGCACATTAAATAACAGCTACAACAACCTATAATTTTCCTGTTTATTCTACCTTACCCTCTTTTGGCAAAATATTTGCCTGTGGCTTGACCATAGAGTTTAGTAGCTGTACCACTTGTGCCTTCCCCTTCATATTTTAGCCTCACTATGGTAAGTTGTTTCTTGTTTCCTTCATTTTCATTGCCAGATATGCTCTTGCTTTTTCGCAGTCTTCAAAACTCCTATTCCCATGTTTACAGCTTCTGTCTGCAGTGCCATTCTTTCTATCATATTAATCTCATGTTTTACAATAGCACACTTTTTCCATGATCTGTCTCTGTCTCCTTCCTCTAAAATAGCTATTTGATTATTACCTCATTTAGGTTATCCTCTAAGCACTTGAGCCATCACACCTGCAGTCACCACCTATCTCCTACATACATCACCAGTCCATCCTTTTAGATTGTTTTAGACACACCAGACAGTTCTCTTCTGTGTTCCTCTCATTTTACTATAGTACATTATTAAATATGCATGCAGTGTATTGCTTTATATCAGTTTTCATCCAATTCATTTATTTTATGCTCCACCCCTTACACACCTTCACGTCCTCCTAGTATCCCTTTGTACCATGAGCCCTTTTTTATCTTTCCTATTTTCATCAACCTTGCAATCAATTTTTCATTCATCTTGTATTCTTAAAATTCTGTCTAGATTTCTGGCTTATTTATTTTCATTTCTGATAAAATTAAATAGCTTTATAATTTTTCCTTGATAATTCACCATTATTGGGAATCATTGTTATAAATCTCTCGCTTCCCTTTTTCAATGCACTGATTTGTTTTCAGTAATATAGAATTTTCTGCATCAGCTATCATCATCACTTCCATATCAGTTCTTCTTGTAGTGTCTTCTGGATCTTAGAAATCTTGGAAAAATCTATGATTTCATTAGACCATTATAGGGATGTCTTTCGTTCTGCTTATTCAAACTTTTTAAAATCCTCTATTGTCTAATCAGTACACTCTCCACTTGTCAAATTTCTTATCATAATCATTGCCCTTTTTTCTGCCATGATTCAAAGAGGATCCACTTGCTAACTCCTGCTTATCTTTTTGTTTCTTCACTCAGTCTGCTTTAATTCCATCATCTGGTATAAAATGGTATTCCCTGCTTCTCTCATAGTTACCTTTACATTTGCAATATATTTAATATTTACTTGCGTTCTTATTACTCTTGGTATTACTTTCAATAACCTTACCTTATCTCCCCTATCCTTTTTGTCAAGTTCTTCCAGAATTAACTTCTTAACTAACAACATATTATATTTTCCCTCTCTTCTCCATCTGGATACTGCTTTCTAAATTTTTCACTCCAATTACCTATATTCATCTCCTATCTTTTCTCCTTTCCTCTTACTAGTCAAATATGCCACCATCCTCTTTGCTCCTACCACTCTTACAATATTTATTTCTTCCCATTTCCATCACGGGTCAGCATAACTCTATTTAAACATATGGGAATACCTAGATAAATGCAAGTATGTGCAACAGTACTAATATCCAAACCAGGAGTTTCCCTTCATTGATTTAAGACTATGAATCCAATCCTGCATGTTTTCTTATATTTATTTAAGCTCATCTTTAGTCCTTCAGTGCCCAGTTCAAAAGGCTTTACTAATACCACCCCCTCATATTTTAATTCATTGAAGCTTGTTGAGACATCACCATACCAATAACCTACAATAAATTCCTGAAGAGTATAATTAAAAGTCATCCGTACAGTATTCATGTCTTTCCACATTAATAAATAATTCCCAGTAAAATGCATTAAGGAAAGAAACACAGCAGATCAGCAATAAAGGAATGTAAAGTGCATAAAACTATTTTGATGTGCAGAAATCAGTAGAATTTAGCCCAAAATGGAGAACCATTACTTTTGGTTGAATTAGGGAGACAAAAATCTCATGGTTACTGGGGTGACTAAGTTGTTACATATTATGCTCTAAAAAAAAGCAAAAAAAAAAAACAAAAATAAAACAGTTTGACTGAAAAATAGTAAGTCCAGTTTCTTTTAATCTCTCTCATTGAACATGACACAAACCACCGAAGGCTAACAGTGAAGGAAATAACATGTTTAGTGCTTTGGTTCATTATTACAAAGAACTTCATCAAAACAAGTAACTTTTTCATGTATGCTCTAAAGATATGAGTGTGCTTTTTTTTCTTTTTGTTTCCAAAGCCAATGTATGTTTCCAGAGTTAATACCTGCACTTCTAAACACATGTAAAATGAAGATCCAGACATGTTTTCTGATAACTATCAATGGACAGCATCTCTGTAATATGATTTAATATACTCATGTTGAGGGTTTTCCCAAACATATGGGAAAACATGTAACTTTGAATTAAATTCCCTGCCATTAAATAAATATTTACTAAAACTCAACTTGTCCATAACAACATATTTTTGTCGATCTGTTTATTCATTCATGGTTATTTTAATATAATGTAAATGAAAACACTATAATTTATCCAAGGTTATGCAGTGGAATTTAATTTAAGCAGCACTATACCTCTTTCTGTTTCAACAGAGAATCAAAGTGTTAGCCCTTCAAGTATAATTCTGCATTGATAATTTGAAATTCCTTAAATGATTGCCCGCAATATTAGGTCTGTAAAGAAGATTCTGAGTATTGTTTCTTCATTGCAAATAAGTGTTTTCTTGTGTGAATACTCAACCTCCTTACTTTTTCCTTATATAATATGCTTTACAAGTGCTAGTCTTATCAATATATACAGCTTTATATGACTAACAATTGAAATGTTTTAGGAGACTCATTGGTTTTCTCAAAATTCTGAACTGTACATAAGATTGTTATAAAATAAACCTACATAGTAAACAAAAGTACATTGGCATGTCCCATTATTTTTATTGTATAAAACATTTACCTTAGTTGTATATACCTCTAAAAGAGATTTCAAATTATTTTAACATTTGTATAAAAATGTACTTTTGGGACTTCCCACTTTATATAATTATATATCTCTTTTAAGACCGTCCAATTATCCCTGACAATTTTCTTGATGTTCCACATTGTCAGAAATTAAGTAATCCCCCTATTACCCTATTAATCTGAGCATTCATGTGAACAAATTTTACATTATCAAGACAAGCTTGTAATAGAGAGTCAAATTCTTTATTTCTGTCCAACATTACTTCTGCCATAATATTTAAATGTGTCCTCCTGATTACCACATTCTATTTTAAATGTTAAAATTTAAAAGAAAAAAGTTTCATCCCCCCAGAATAAGTCTTAATGCTTGACTCTTAAGAACATTTTAACATAAGCAAGGTGGCTACTATTAGTGTGCAAGCTTGAATTTCTGAAAGTTGTTTTCCTATATAGCTGAAATATACCTTTTTTAACAATATCAACCTTATTCTTAATATATATAATTCAATAGTGCTGTATAAATGAATGACCAAGAGACCTCTCTCAAAGTCAGCACAGCTTTCACCCCAATAAAAGTGCTCCTACTGCCCTTTTTTAATTTTACTAATATTGTTAACTCAACAAACCTGAAGATTACTTACTCCCTTCTCTTTACCCTGATGTTTCAAAGACATTTAACACTATCTCCATCAAAAACTATTATATAAACTCTCTTGTTTGGGTCATGCAGAATAATCACTGTCTTGGTTTTATAGTTATCCTTCTAAAATACAACAATCAGTAAAATTAAAAAAATAGTGCCTCAGCCTTATTGCCTGCATCCTTATGCATTCACAAAGGGTTTATTCTTGGCCCCTTACTATTTAAAATTTTCATAAATGATCTTCAGACGACATCTAAACATCCCACTATGGTTCTCTATGCAAATGACTCCTTTCTCATCTGCTCAGCCCAGAAATGTTAACAACTCACTTTCTTGACTATTTAAGACTCTGCTAAATCCAGAAAAGAAACTTAATAATTTTTGTTTCTATGCTACTCTCTGATCAGAAGATACTACATACCCTAAAATCATCAAATGCTACCAAAATGAACTTGTGACACCCTCAGAGCTACTAGGAGTAACCAGAGATGACTAGATGAAATGAAATTTGACCAACATTTATAACAAGCAGTTAAATACATAACAAATCATGTCTCGGGTTTTAATTTTTCCAAATATTTTGCATTTCTAATGCAAGGATGATAGTAGACTACATTCCCAATTCAGGGTATGATTAGAGTTTATGTAATTAGTATTGTTTTGTCTTTAATGTTACCTGATAGTGCTCTTCTCAGCATCTGCAATGTGGCCAGAATTGCCTCCTTCTGTAATTTATATGGGATTGCATTTTTCTGTATAAGACCAAACCTCATCTCACAAACTCTGACAGAAAAAAATGCATCAATCTACTTATAGGCCTCATTTCCATATCTCTCTTATAATTACTAATCTCCAAATTATTCAGAAAAATATACAAGAACACTGTTATAACAAAGTGCCAACATTTGCAGCAGAGCATCCTTATAGGTCTCATGATTGTTTGTCTGTTTAGCACCTAAATTGAACTGAACTACAACACTACTTAAAATTCTCTCAAGTTAGTCACAGCCACAAACATATATATTAACCTGATGACTCTCCTTTAATTTCACCCAACATTATTCGTCTAATAAAAATGTTTGCTCAGGGGATGAACTTCTACTTGCTACAGCTAAATCCAACAACTGAATGTGATTCATTGTATACTAGCTATGTTTCCAAAAGCCAAACCTCCAGCCCTTTATATTTCAAAATTTAAGACAACTTAAAATCTTTCAAATCCCAACTACATTTTTCTTTCTTTATTTTAGCATTGCTGACTGGGTTAGTCACACTAAACCAGTGGCATTTTTCATGTTGCAGATGAGACTTGAGATAGTATTTGTACTGACTAGGGGAAATAAGGCCAGGATACTGAGAAACTTCTGCAACCTTCCTGGTAAGTACAATGGGATGTTTTTACTTCCATGTGAGCTACTACCAACATAAGAAGATGTGAGAGACATTTACCATAACTTCACTATTACAATACAATTGAAAGCATAGAACCCCCATCTGCTGCATAGCATTGGTATTACTGGATGATTAATCTAAGCACCTGGGGTGGGAACAGAATTCACAGAAGTCTGATCTTCCAGTGCCAAATGCAGGTGTGCTACCTGTTGAGCCACTGACACAAAAACAACATTTGACAGACATGAATGTGCTAATGTTCATCTTTGGGATAAAGTATGTGCATAAGCTATTTTCTATTTAGCTACTACTTTTGAAATATTTAAACAAACCTTGGGACTCAATAAAGCATTTTTCCGTGCAGGAATAGTGTAGCAGCTCCTGCACTGAATATGGCCACTGAGCTATCCAGGAAACAAGGCTGAGGACATGCATGAGCCTGCTAGCACTATTCTTGCACAGACAACACTGAATTATACTAATTACCTCATTTTCTGGTGAAAACAATGTAAATGAGGTGAATTGGTGATTCAGTAATCAGGCAGACATCCGTGCAAGAAGTGTGAGTTGCAGAAATGTATTCGGTTACTAACTGAGTACATTTCTGCAAAAATCAAAACGGAGGCATGACAGCTCAAAGTAACCCACGTATTATAATCATTAGGCATGTCAATGACCAAAAATATTGTCACCAACATGGAAAAGTGTTGCAAAAATATGAATATCAAAGTTTTTTTTTTTTTTGGCCGATTTCAGCTGCTTAAGCATAGGGCAGCAGCACGCAAACGGGATTGTGCCAAAAATAAAGAAAAACATGTGAAACGACAATTTTAAGTGAAAGCTGCATTTTGCCATTATAGTGTATGGCATGCAAAATCAAAACAATAACAGGTAATAGTGATTGCTAAGGAGGAAGGCTGTGGTGTAGTGTTGTAACCAGGGACTAAGGCACTGGGGTATGCAAATGAACACATTTTACTGAATCAAAAATAATAGACCATTCTCTAGCTGCACCAAACCATGTAGGAACTATAAGCCAGTGGTGTAAGCAGGAGAAGCAGCTGACATGAAAAAGGTGTGTGTCATGCTTGGTGTAAGCACATTGGAGCTCCATGGCTCCCACTTGAGCTTAGCTAAGCACAACTAAGCAAGGGTGTGTGTCTGAGACAGTATTGACTTATTCCATGAAATGAGGAGCGTGTACGCTTCCAGGCAGGGTGACTTCTGCTTCAAAGTGTTTACATTAGCGAAACAGGTTTATGCCATGCACACCCAGTCTAAAACAAAACAAAAAAAACACTGGAAATAGCAGTACTGTTTACATGTGGGCACCGGGTTTGCATAGCAAGCCTCGGGGCTTAAAAGGGGAGGAAATTAGAAGGTAAAAAAAAGGGGGGGTAGCAGAATAAAAGCAATCAAGTACAAATAACATAGCTGGCAGGTGGAATGCATCATAGTCAGCCAGCATCTGCAACACAACAGTATAAACTATGCAAACAACTTTCAGTCTGTTTTTTCCCAAAAACTCTGCACCATTGTTGTACCCACTAGTGGGAAATTTTAACCAACAAAATGTTAGGGGCTGCTGTTGCTTTGTTACACCAGTATGTGCTAATAGCTGGTGGTGGTGAGGAGGAAAATGCTGGCAACTGCCCTAGACTCAGGAGGAGGAGAAGAATGTTCAGACCCAGGGTAACCTACCAAGGGTTACATAATCTGTAGATAGTAGTGTGCTACAGGGTGGACAGAGACATACTTCAGCAACTCATCAAGCTGTGCCAGCCTCACCTCAGACCCAGAGCCAACAGATGGGAACCCATCACAGTGGATACCAAGGTATGTGTAGCCTTAAGAATACTAGCTACAGATACTTTCCAAAGACCTACTGGGGACATCATGGGGGTCTCACAGGCCTTTGCATCCAGGGTACTCCACCAGTTCCTGAATGCCATGCTACCATATGCCGGTGAGCACATTTACTTCCCCAGCACTCATGCGGAGAGGACCAGTAATAAGCACTTCTTCTACCATATAGCAGACTGCCCAGAGGTACTGGGTGCCATAGACTGCAGTCACATCCACATCAAAGAGCCACCTAGTGAACAGGGTAGGGTCTACTTAAACTGCAAGGGCTTTCACTCCATCAACTACCAAGTCATGTGCAATGCCCAGGGCATTATCATTAATGTGTGTGCTGGCAGCCCTGGAAGCTATCATGACTCCCACATCTGGCATTCCTCACAGCTGTACCAGGGATTTGCCCGGGGGGGGACATCCCATATGGCCATATGGTGGGGGATGCTGGTTATGCATTGGAGACATGGATGATGACTCCCATCAGAAATGCACACACACCCACTCAAGAACACCATAATGAAAAAGTTTGGCATGAGCCAAATGAAAGCACTTACTTTACTGTTTTAAGAATTGTGGCTTTTTTATTTTTTTTATTTTTAAATGTGTTTATACATCGTGTTTTTTTTTTTTACAATAAACCTTGCTGAGTTTAACTTGGATATTCGTTTCTGGTGGATTGTGCCAACATACTTTCGTCAAGCAAGTCCGTTTTTCTTTGATATTTGTTGGTTTATCTACACTCTTAACACCATAATGAGGCACATGCACAAACCAGGATCATTATAGAGCATGTGTTTTGGATGCTCAAGTCACGGTTCCTCTGCCTTGACATATCTGGTGGAGCCTTGCAGTACTCTCCAGCCACACGTGCACACATGTTTATAATATGTGCCATGCTACACAATATGAGCCTGTGAAAACAGCTGCAGCAGGAGCAGCATGAGGAAGGGCCACGCAGCCCTCCACCATTGCCATGGACCCCACAGGCACAGAGGGACTCAGAGGAGGAACCCCTGAGCCAACTCCTGTAGGCGGATGGAGGCATGCCCAGTATGTCCTGGCCTTCGCAAAGAGGCAATGCATAGCATACACACTGACACTGTAGGGACCCAGGGATTGACATCTCTCTCCGACTCATGCTCACATACAAACACACACACACACACACACACACACACACACACACACACACACACACACACACACACACACACACACACACACACACACACACACACACTAAAATGGATGACACACACAGGCACTGTACTGTGTGCATCTGACATAAGCAGCCCTCAAGCACCATCCTCACAACTGCTGCAGTCACAAGGTAATTCAGCCTTCTTAACAATAAATGAATGGAGTAGTATGTTCTGGTAGCATATCTATGGTATTTCTGCATGCATGCAAGGGAATGGTGTGGCCTACTGGGATAGCAGCAGACAACTGACAGCTATGTGGGACAAAGGGAAATGTTTGCCAAATACCGGCCTTCCCACACTATGCAGTAGTATCAAACGTGACAAATCCCACTGCAGTATATGTGGAGGGCCAACTAACTGGGGGTTATAGGTCACAGGCATGGATGTCGGTGTGGGTGTCCCATACTCACCTCTAAGCCTCACCCAGCAAGTCAGCTGTAGAGAACCATAAAGAAATGTCTGGCAAAGGCTCACAAATGGCAACAATGATGAAATACCCCCCTACAGAATTACACAGTGATAGAACAGTAAGTCTTGCAGTCGCAGTAAGGCTCTGAAGGGTAAGAAATCTGAAACTCAAATGTATGCCATTAAAATCTTTCTTGTGGTCTTTAGAGATATGGCTCTAGTCTCCAAGACAGGGAACAATACTATGCAAAATGGAACCAAAATGTAAAGCAAATATCAGCACAGTCTGTGCAAATGCATACAGTTGACAGTTGTGGCCCCCCACACTCATATTTCCACAGAAATGCAGTAACATATATGTTTGCAGGGAAATAGCAAAGCACACATTACCAGGGCTGTTGCAATCAACATGATAACTTGTTGCATGTCCACAATATGCAGGGGTCAATGAGCTCTGTATATGTGTGGTTAATACTGTCAGGATGTGGCCAGCACTTACTCCCAGCTGTTGTGTTGTAGCAGCCTAGGTACAGTGCTGTTCTTGACAGGGGCCATGTTCCAAGAACTACAGTGCCAAGTATTCTGCATGTCAGCTACACCTATGGTAGGAGTTGTACACACTGCCCAGATGTCAATATCTGTTAATGCAGGAAAGCTGTATAAGTCATGGACCAGGGTCCACACATATGGGCAGTACACAGCTTGGAGAGACCTACACAGTGCCTACCATACCTCTCAACTCTACAGACCTATTGCAGAATGTCCAGAAGTTTGCATCATAATTGTGGTCTGTATAACATGAAATAGTGGTTGTCTTTCAATTCACTGGTAATTCTCGCAAGACTAAGGTCAGCAAATAATGACAGATTGTAATGTCAGACTTCATACCCTATAGAAGCATGCATGTTAATGCAAAACCTGTTATTGAATCATCTTTATAGGTTTGTAAGGCCAATACTTAAAAATGGTCCCTAAATTTAGGCCTCTGTCCACCAATCACCTATGGCTTTGTCCAGATGTCTGGCTTTCAGAAGTTGAGAGGTATGGTGCCTAGTAGGACAGCAGGTACCTGAAGTTCAGTGTACTGCCAGTGTATAAAAGGCTGCAACCCATCTGTGTCAGTAATGACAACATGTCACTGGCCAACATCATACCCCTGGAATGAAACAGGTTGTCACAGAAGGAGCACAATTATGCCTTGTATGTCTGTTCTGCTTGCCCTAACATTGCATTTGCCTGCCAACTATTTGCAAAACAAGAAAGGGTCATATCAAAACAGCAATGGCAGAAAGAAGGGAAGCAGACGTGAAACCCATAAGAGCAAACAAGCAATTACCAAACTGGTTTCCCAACTGTCCATGTTTGGCAGAACATTTTTAACACCCTGTCCCCATGTGTGGGCCTTTGACTGTCATATTTCGGTCTGTGCAGATGTCAGTCTGTGATGGTATGACAGCTACGCCCACATGTAGCCTCATAATAACATATAGCAACACAAACTGTCTAAGCACCAAAGCAAATGGAGTAGTGCAATGATGGACATCCTGCTAAATAGGTACACTCAGAGGTGTGAAGTCCACAACCCTGTTTATGATTTAATGGCATGTACCCTGCCTACATCAGAATTACAAATACATAGCAACCAATGTGGCCAAAGCCTGTGACTGAACTACAGAAGGACAAAGAGACCCCCATAAGGGGAAGGGGAACCACTGGGCAGACAAATGGAGAATGCGCACACCAAAACAAATTGTGCAGTAACATAGGTGCCATGCAGTGTAAGGAATCAGTAAACATTGCCTGCAAATATGCAACACACACCCATGTAAGTGGAGGTCTGCAACAAAACAAAACCCAAACAATGGACACCTCAGAGGAAAAATCACATGAGAACTCCACAAACCTACACACCACAGACCATGTAGACTCCACACACCATGGTCTTGCAAACACTAAGCCTTACCCCAAACCCCAAACACCTACCCTACACAGATAGGCTAACAGCACTATCCCTCTACCCCGTTCCATACAGACTCTGCTGTGGTGACCCTTGTCTGGCATATAAAGCAACCCAGACCCTGCCATGATGGGACTGTTGCACATCTGGAACTCAAGGCCCACTCCATCAACCTGTAGGCACAGCATCAACCTGGGCTGTGGTATCAGTACGGGTTGTTGGTGTGACAGATACATGTACCACACACTCCCCCTTCTGTGGATTACACTCCCTGTCAACAGCAAGCCAAGTGCCTCAATACCCCTAGTGATGTGCTACCTGTATAAGTGCCTGGGAAACACAAAATACACTCCTGTGATCCCACCTGTGTCTCTGCTGGACAGGGGCTCTGTGTGCTGAATGTCTTAACATGGGCTCCACTCTCATCTGCATGGATTATAAGGGCTTCAGGACCAATGCCCTACTAATGTCATAGCAAACTACCAATCTATACATAACTGTCAGTGGTTCACCCCATTACTCTGTACTGCTCTGCCACTGACATACCTGGAAGTCACAGTGCTATGTAGAATATACTACACATATAATGGACATTTCTGCAAACTAGATTGCACTCTGTACCCACAATCATACATCCCAACCTCTGGCAGTAAGACATCTGGACAAGGTCATAAATATAGTGGGACAAAGGCACAATGATAAGCACATGTTGTAAATATTGCCCTTACATACTGAGAAAGTTGGTAGGATAAGGGGTTCTGCATTAGCAGGAATCATCTGAAGGTTATGAAGTCTGAAACACTAATGTCTGTCATTATTTTTAACATCAGTCTTCAATTATATGCAACTAATGTGCCATAAAAACACAAGTTCAGGTGGACGGAGCTTCTAGACAAACACCTGAACAATCTGCCAAAAAATGTACAGTTGAGAGGTATGGCCACAAAAAGATATGATTTTTCAGGTAAGAAGAATACCACACAAGCAGAAAATCCCCAGCCAGTATATCAACCAGTTGCTGGACTATTTACACAGCTTCATCATGTTCAACATGGTCTGATGAAGTGGAATTTTTTATCCGTGAAAGCGCTTACCTGTTTGTACATTTAAGAATAAAAGAATTAACAAAACAAAGCAAAGATCGTATTTGCTGTGTTTGGAACCTCTGTGATTGTTTTTGCTGCTAAATATGTACATATACAGCTGTACCTTGGCAATGACATGGTCAATGTGATTCCACTCTGCCATACTCCACATTGGTAATGTCTGCAGGGCCACAGCCTGCAGACACACAGACACCTGGAACACAAAGGGAATACAGCATGTCAGGCTACATTCAGTCAGTGGTACTAACACCAATAATGCATCATGGCTAATAAGGTACATACACTTGGATGTGTACCCATAACAAATGCAAGCAGACAGCACCTTACACAGAATTACATAGCTACACTGTAGTATATTCACCCTGTGCATCAGACCCATATTAGCATGTTCTTGCATTGATGGTATAAATAACAGGGATGTGGCACAGCTACCATCATATGCACAGGGTGTGCTGTGTGGGTCTCCCAGAGGCCTTGGCTGGGCCATATGGGTGACATCATGTGTGTGTATTTGGAGGGGTGTTGTAGAAATGGGCTTTGCAGACGTACTGTGTGTGTCGGGAGGTGAGTTGTGTGTGATAGAGATGTGTGTGTGTGTTTGTATGTACACAGTCATGACATGTGGCTGCCCTACACAGGTGTATGTTAGACAGCTGTGGACCATACATGGCAGGGTGTACAGTTCACCGTCTCCATCTATGGACATGGGAACTGGTCCTGTCAGGGGTATCACTGGCACCACCAGTTCCAAGGCCTGATGCAGAACTACTCCCCAATGGTGACTGCTGTCTGCTGGATCTGTGTCCCTAATGGTACCGGCCAGAACCATATGCCCATGGCCTGCTCTGATGTGGTGTGGACATCACCCCCTTTCAGTAGTACTGGTAGTACTGCGACTATGGGAATGTAAAGGTGCACAGCCTCGTAGACTTTCAGCTGATCTTGGCACTGACCTACATCCACATGGCTGATGCCCATCCCCCACCATATGCTTCAGCACAAACATTCAGCTGAGGATAGCCAAGGTGTTGCCCCACCATTTATTCATGACCTCAGTATTGTGACATGTGGCCTCCACAAGGTCACATAGGTTGTCACGGATGCCAGAAAGTGTTGCATCCGAGACCCTGAGTATTTGTCTGGGGTTACGTTCCATACGTGCCTGTGTTTCCATGATGGACCAGAATATGCATCTGGTGACACCAGCTGTGGCACTTGTGACAGGGGCTTGATGAGCAGCAGTCCTCCATAGAGCACCCCTGCCCATTTGCCTGTGGGGGACCTCACCTGCACTCTGGCTATGGCTAGTCAACATTCACACTTGTCATAGTCACCACATTAGCCTGTTCCAGGCCAACCCCCCAACTGTCCATTATCTGTGGCCTCTGGGGATGGGGTATGTGTGAGCATTGTGATTGTGTGTAGGGACATTGAATATAACAGTGGGATTCCAAATGATGGCACAGACTCAGCCCCTGACAACCCCTCCTGTGCCTCACTATGACCACCATCATCGTCAGAGTCCGCAGAGACAATGACATCAGGTTTAGAACGGGAGGGATCACAACCCCCATAGCCACCTGTGAGGAGAAGACAGCATATGTAAATTAATAACTGCACTATAAGGTCGACTGCTACATGCACATGCACACATGTACACATGCACACACACATTCCCACACATGCACACACACACACACACACACACACACGCACACACACACACACACACACACACACACACACACACACACACACACACACACACGCACATATATACACGGATCAACGCACAGACATGCATGCACACATGCATGCTTGCACACATGCACACACGCACACACACACAGGCACATACAGGTGAGATGCCACAAAGGAATTACACAGACCTCACAATATCCAAAGGGTGACATGCATGACACATAGTCAGACCACAACATACACACTCTGGACAGGCCCTCAACATCATGCAGTGCGGCAATTTTCACTCCATGTTACTACTAATATACACCTCTGAGATACTTTAGTAGTGTTTGTGGGTGATAGTCCTTCACCTAGCACACACTGCACCCATGTAAACATTATTGCTGTTCACCTGTATAGCACAGTGGCAACTCCTACAGAACATACCTGACAACAGTACAGATTTCCCAGAATGTCTAGACATCAGGCTCATATTTTTGCTCTGTTCCTCATAAATCCTGTGTTTGTCTGACACATTACTGGAATGATCTGAGGACTGACATCACCAATTAATGACATACAGTTGAGTTTCAGATTTCAAAACCAGCAGTAAATGTGTGTTGAAACAAATCCTGTTATACCAATAACTTGCTAAGCTTACAGTAGATATAATAAGTGTATACACCCCCGTCAACATGCCAGGTTTTTGTAATATTTAAAATGAGAACACAATAAATCATTCCAAAACATTTTCCCACCTTTCATGTGTGATACAATCTGTGCAATCCAATTGATAAACAAATGTGTTAGGTGTAAAATATAGTAAATGTCATATGTATGATTGGCTGGTTGCATAAGTGTGCACACCACTAAAATACTTTGTTGAAGCACCTTTTTATTTAATTACAGCATTCAGTCTTCTTGAGAAGAAGTCTATCAGCATGGCACATCTTAACTTGGCAATATTTGCATACTCTTCCTTGCAAAAGCCCTCCAACCTTGTCAGATTGCGAGGGCATCTCTTGTGCACAGCCCTCTTCAGGTCACACCACAAATTTCCTATCAGAGCTAGGTCTGGACTCTGGCTGGGCCAATCCGTAACCATGATTGTGTTCTGGTGAAGCCATTCTTTTGTTGATTTGGATGTATGCTTCTGGTCATTGTCGTGTTGAAAGATGAATATCTTCTTCATCTTCAGCATTCTGGCAGATGCCTGAAGGTTTGAGGGCAAAAGTGACTGGTATTTGGAACTGTTCATAATTACTTTCAACTTGACTAAAGCCCCAGTTCCAGCTTATGAACAGCAACCCCAAAGAGCGACACTGCCAACACCATGCTTCATCGTGGGGATAGCGTTCTTCTTGTGATGCAAAGTGTTGCTTGTGCAACAAACGTACCTTTTGGAATTGCAGCCAAAAAGTTTAACCTTGGTCTCATCACACCATAACACATTTTCCCACATACCTTTGGGAGACCTGATGTATTGTAGTGAGGCCTGGATGATTTTCTGTGTGAGAAAAGTCTTCCATCTTCCAACCGTACCCCATAGGCCAGACATATGGGGAATATGGGAAATTGTTGTCACATGTAGTACACAACCAGTACTTGCCACAGATTCCTGCAACTTCTTCAGTGTTGCTGTAGGTCTAGCAACCTCCCTAACCAGTTTTTGTAATGTATTTTTATCAGTTTAAGAGGGATGTCCAGTTCTTTGCAATGTCACTGTTGTCCCATATTTTCACCACCTTTTGATGACTGCCTTCACTGTCTTCCATGGTATATGCAATGCTGCAGTAATGTTTTTGTACCCTACTCCTGACTGATACCTTTCAAAAATGAGATCCCTTTGATGCTTTGTAAGCTCTCTGTGAACCATGGCTTTTGCTGTACCAGGCAAATGAGTAAATGTCAGGAAAACCCTACTAGGACAGCTGATCATTATTTGGTGTTACTCAGATTCTCTTTAATTGATGGCAGGTGTGTACCCAAGCAGACCGAACACTGTAATTAAATCAATTGGTGCTTCAACAAAGTATTAGTTTAAGGGCATGCACACTTGTGCATCCAGCTTAGTGTAAGTTTTTTATTCTTCATATTTGGTCCCCTAACAGATTTGTCTGTTTTTCAATTGAATTGTATAGGTTATAGGTCACATTAAAGGTTGGAAAAGGTTTGTAATGATTTCCTTTGGTCTTATTTTGTTTATATCACAAAAACCTGGCATCTTAACAGGGGTGTGTACACTTTTTATATCCACTGTATAAGAGTAATATTTACAATATGTTCTTATTTATGGACCTTTGTCCCCCCATTTTGTCAGTCTCTGTCCAGATTCCCTGCACTGACAGGTTGTGATATTTGCTACACAAATGTTACATCTCCTGCAAATAGGCTCCTGTGGTGACCACTGCGATGCAATTCAGTTAACCCCACCACAAGTTAACATGCACATATCACAATATGGCTAGGAGTGACAGTTGTGTGCATGGGAAAATGCATGTCCTTAACATGCTTGGGGTATTGGTGAACCACAGCAGGACAATTCCATACTCACCAGCTTCAGGCTGCTGTCCCACATCCAGACCAGATGGACCTATGTAATTGTGGGAGAGAGGTATTGACAACAGACTCACATGTGGTATTGGCACATGATGAATGCAGCTTTTCTGCACATTTACAGTACAAGCTCCAGTACTACACAATTTGCTGTATTACAGCACAGATGTGTACTTCTGTGCATTATAAAAAACCCACTCACAACTGCATTATGACCTGACATATGCACCTACATACTCTATGGATGCTAGTATGGCTGCTACAATTAATGTCTACTGGGGCCTTACCTTCATGCTCCTCAACTGTTGTCTGGGTGCCACCCACCTCCACAATGTGGGTGTCTTCACTTTGACGTTGTGTGGTGGGTGTCCCAAGGTTGGCAAGGACCTCCTCGGTGGGTGTAAGTGGGGCCTGCATGGCAGGACACCCACCTATGGCTGTGTGGTCACTGGCCATGGCAGCAGCCTTTCACTGGGCATGGAGTTGCATGATGCCTAACCTGCTTGTATGTTCATAAATGCAGGCCGACATTGTTTGCCCTGTGGACAAGGTCGTCCCACAGGGTGGTCCACTCTCACAGATGTTGTTGGATACAGCCAGACTTGACCCCATTGTGCTGGATTATGCTGTCAATGATTAGACCAGTTTCATCCTCTGTGTATGCCGGCTGTCTGGCACAATGCATTGCACCTGGAAGACATAAACAGGGAAACACATCACAGGACCTCATACATTTTTCAACATTATTTACAGAACCTGAACTTCAACATTGTGTAGCACTAGCCACCACTTATAACCACATCATACCCATGTCAGCTATCAGCACAGTATGAGCTTGCATTGCACTCCTGGTCCTGATGCGTCATGTTCCCCCCAGTAAGGGCCAGTAAATTGCATAATCCTACATTCAGCATTCACTTCTGTGTAGAGGGATTATAGTGGCCATCTTCCATGCAGACGGGGTGTGGATGGTGCTTATGCTTTGTCTGACTACAGTGTGTAATGGAGCTGGGATCACATGCCTGAGTTCATGTAGGATGCAGACAGGGATGTTATCAGGTCCCATGTGGACTTCAGTTTGTTTCCTTTGAGTAGGAATTATAGATCTGCTCCATTATGATGAGGGGAGGGGTGCAGGTGCTGTGCATATCCACCTATACTGAGGGGGAGACAGGGGGTGATGTTTTCACTTAACCTGTCTGCAGCGGGTTGGCTATAGCTATGGCATGTGTGTATGTGGTGTGATTGACCACCAGTACAGGGTGGGTTGGGTTGTTGCCTCTGAGATTGAAGACATATGTGAAGACAAGACAGCCTTGTAACTGGGCTTGGTGGAGTGGATGTGTCCAATTTGTAGTCATAGTTAGCCTTGCAGTGATTCATCTGTGACCTTATATGCTTGTTCAGACAAAGGTGGACATGCCTCCAAGTTGGTACCTGCACCTACTTGGCCCTGTACAGCCAATATAGCAACCTATTATGTGGTCTGTGTATTGCTGCTGTCCACCAAAGAGGATTGCTCTACCTTGGTGGAGGTGGGTTTTACAAGTCAGGTATTGCTGAGTTCATACAGCTATGTAGGTGTTCATATAGCTAGTTGTAGTAGGAATGGACATGAGGTCATAACACAGTTGGACACTTCTCCAATTTCAACCTGATAATCATGCTTATTCTAGTACCCATTTCTATGTCAGGGCAATACAACAACTAGTAGCTGTAGACATTTCTGTCTGTTGGATGCACTGTAACTCAGATTACGCATGTGTACAACATGTACAGCTTATTTATCTGACAACTTGCAACTCATGTCTGTCATTTTGTGGCTTCCAGCTACACCTACTCATACATACATGTGCACAGGTGATACCTGATATGCATTTCTGTTCTATGTCAGCATGGCACAATGTATTTACACTCACTGCTCAGTCATACCTACCAACCTATTAGAGCAGGACATCTGGAGGATGGCACACATAAATGGGGGGAAAGTGCCCAAAAATAGTGACACTTTAGTAATATTGCTATAACATACTTAAGTCAGTTGATAGCAAAGTAGGCTTTTCATTCACAAAAATACCCTGCAGGATATCTGACATTCATAAGTATGTTATTATATTCTGATGCCAGTGTTCACAGATTTCCCAATGATTTTCCAGACATAACACAACTCTATGTTTAAATGACTACAAATATTAGGCACACATGTCATTAGTGTGCAGAACACTGGACAGTTGAATGGTATGATCTCAGTATATCACGTGCAGTTCAATACACACTTCTGCAACAGTAGTGCACTATGCACATACTGTATATATGTATCTTATATTTTCAAGACAAATGTGTATCATAGTTGTAATCACAAGTAACATATGGATGTTTAAAACATCCCAGTAGTTGGCCTAGCAGTGTCACAGTCAGTATTGTTTGACAGATACTCCAGTAGGAGTCATATGTGAGCTGTCCTTTTCTGGGGTGATTCAGGTGCCTGAGCTATAATCTATGTCACTGTAGACAGAGCCAGATGCTATGGCCATAAGTGCTGATCAGCAATTTATCAGTACAGCAAGTCTTGTTGAGGCATATTTGTTTAACTTTCTATTTCCCATTATTACATACCCCCTACTGCATTCCATTAAATGCTTACTTGTTTCACACACCTGTTTTTTTTCCAAGTAGTGTTGAATGGCTGGTTTGTTTGTTTTGCTTGCTTCTCTCTCTCTCTCTCTCTCTCTGTCTACTGATGTAAAGTTATAGACCTGTTTTGCATAGGCAGCTGCTTGCCTTATGTAGGTAATTCTCATGAGAAGGTGATGGCCTGTGCACCAATTGGTATTCCCCACTTGCTAATTGCATGGATAACAGCTGTGTTGTTATTCCAATATCCAATGGCATGACAACACACTCCTATAATTGAGTACTTCATGTGTGTGTTGCCCGTTTTGCTTGCCTGTGAGGGGGACATCATGGAGGTTTGTGAGCTACAGCATCACAGAGGGTAGGTGGGAATACCTCTTACAAGACCTGTGCAGACAGCCCAAGAAAATGGGGGAGAAGGTTCCAGAGTTAGGGACAGAATGTGAGTATTGTTGTTATACAGCTGGTATAATGCTAGTTTAACAGGGTTTGTCTGGACATGCATTTTCTGCATGATTTTAAGTCTGAGAGTGTTATGTGGATGACATAACTCAACTGTAGGACTATCCACAGAATGGCCAGAGGTTTGCTTGTTAAATTTGGTCAGTTACCCAGAAGGTTTTTGTGCTTGGCAAATCAGTAGGATACTCTTGGGATTGCAGTCAGTAAATGTGAACATCCATTTGTGTTTCTGACTTCATATCCCTCAGAAAAGATATGTTAGAACAAACCATGTAACACCAGCAACTCTGTTTTTGAGCCTCTGTCCCACAATTATGTCAGGCTTTGGCCAGACATCATGCACTAAGAGGTTAACAGGTATGGTATAACATTATTTAGTGCCTCCATTCCTGATATCATTCCAGTGATGTAGCAGACTCCCAGACATGTTACGAGGAACAGGCTATATATATATATATATATATATATATATATATATATATATATATATGTATAAGACCAAAGCCTGGACATTCTGTGGGAATCTGTACAGTTGAGAGGTCTGTGCATGTCTGGCCATTGTTAACAGACTGTCAGGATTGTGTAGCAGTGTAGTGTGTAAATGTTGGTTGGGCTGTGTAGGGAGGAGGTACATGTGAGTGTCATGGGCCCTTACTATCTGACTGTACATGCTGCTCCAGTTTCTGGTGTTCTATCAGCTGTATATGTTGGTAGAGGCAGATGGAGACATGTCCTGTATCATCTCAGGATTCCTACTACACTGTGACTTGGAGTAGTATGTGTAGGGGTAGTATGTGAGTGTCAAACAGGATGTTTTTGTTCACACAGTCGTTATAATCTAGTGTTCATTTGGATTACCAGTATGTCACTGTGACTGTGGTGCAATTGGTTGTGGGTATGCACTTTCACACCAGTGCCTCCTTTTCACTACTGTTACATCCCTGTAGTGCCTGATATATTTGTAAATGCATGTGTAAGTCCACAGAGCTGATTTGGGGTAGTGTTGTGTCAGTCTGACTGTAGTTTGAATGGTGCTTGAAGACATGCTTGGGAGCTCAGTGTAGTTTCCCTAATGTTATGTTACGTCCATATATTCATATGATATCCAGTTGTGTGGCTCATATCTTTGGTCTGGTCCCCATAACAGTTATGTATTTCTGACAAATCAGTGGGATGATGAGAGGATTGAAGTCACTAACTAATGGGAAGCAATTGAGTCTCAGACTTGGGATATTTCAGCCAATATATGTTAGAACAGACGGTGTTACTGCAGCAACTCTCTCAGCCTATCTACTCACGTATTTCAGATATGTTCCTACTATCATGCCTTTGTCCCTCCACTTTGGCAGGCTTGGTCCAGATTCATTGCACTAAGGGGTTCTGAGCATACCTCTCAACTGCCAGGGGTTTCACAGAATGTCCAGATGTTTGTCTCATATTTTTGGTCGGTTCCACAAATGATTTGTATTTGTCTGATAAATCACTGTGATGATCTGAGGATTTATGTCAGTAAATAATGACAAACATTTCAGTTTCAGACCTCATATCCTTCAGCAAATGCATGCTGAAACAAACCCTGTTACTGTAGCAACTTTCTAAGTTTATGACAACGATAATGTAATATGTCCCCATTTGTGGCCCATTGTCTCCTCATTTTGACATCATTTGTCCAGATATCTTGCACTAAGAAGATGAGAGGTCTGATTCTGAGGTATGACTCCACTGCATGTTATATACATACACACACTCACACACACACACACACATATAAATATATATATATACATATATATATATGTATATATATATATATATATATGTATATATATATATATATATATATATATATATATATATATATATATATATATATATATACATATACACACACACATATACACACACACATATATATATATATATATATATATATATATATATATATATGTGTGTGTGTGTGTGTGTGTGTCTGTGTGTCTGTGTATGTATTTTTATATATACAAAAAATGACTGATTCCACAGAGTTTTTTCCCTACTGCATGATATGTTTGAAAAAGCATCAGAAATTCCTGCAGCTCAAATGGTGTGAGCCATCTATTTTGTTGCTGGGCAGAACAGGGGCTAATAGAGACAGAGTGATTAAAGTAGTTTTAAATGGGTTTGCATGGTTTTGCATGAAGCTAAGCAAAGCTAACAAACATTTACGTCCTCTTAGCTTCATTCAGCAGTGCTTATTCCTGCTTACACCTGCAATAATTTTAAATGCAGAAAAGAAAAAAGGTGTGATAGGAAAGTGGTGAAAAAGGGCATGGAGAGGGAAAAACAATCTAAAAGGTAGCTAGAGATGTGCAGGATGGGTGTAGGGAAGGTCCATAGCTGTCCATTCTTTTTCTACAGTAACAGCTGTGCCTTTGTGCAGAATTTGGATGTGAATTTGGATCCTCAAATCCCAGAGAGTAGGGTGAGGACAACAGAAATGTCCAGGGGACATGTGTGTGAAATGGAGAGCTATGTATGGGGACAGATGCCCTTTTTGTTTTTGTAAAGTGAGAGTGGGATGTTGCAGAATGATTAGATGTACGTTTGAGGAGGTAGGCTGGGTAGACAAGACTGACAAGACAGCAGACAGGGGCAGTGTATGACACATGTCAGGGGTAAACACCTTGGATGGTGTGAGGTCAGGCATTTTGAGGCTGCCGATGTCCCTGCTCATTAATGTCCTTGATATTGCCTTCCACGACCTTGCAGAGCTGGCTAGTAAGGCTGATGTACATATGATTGGCTGGGTCAATGGATTGCTCTTCCTTTGAGTATAGGGATGACAGTGGCTGTCCTCTGTGCAGATGAGATGATACTGATGCTCAGGATTTGGTTGACTACAGTGCATAATTGATCCGAGAGCTAATGACAATGTTCATGTAGTATGCAGCCAGGGATAATATCAGGCCTATGGAGACTTCTGTGTGTTGCTTTTGAGAGGGCATTACGGGCCTGCTTCCTGATGATGAGAAGTGGGCAGGTGCTGTGCATGTACATGTGTAGCAATGGGGGACAGGGGGTGATGTTTACACTTCACCTGTCTGCAGCCGGTTGCCTATATCTATGCTGTATGTGTATGTGTAGGTGGTGTTATTGACCACTACTACAGAGCAGATTTGTGTGTTGCTTCTGGGATTGCAGACACATGTGTGGAAGGTCTAGTGATTGGCCTTGTTGGATATGTCCAATTTGCATTCAAAAATAGCCTTAGGGTAATTCACCTGTGACCTTATTTGCTTGTGAAAGGCCAAGGTGACATTGCTTCCAATAAAGCAACTGTTCTTTCTTGGCCCTGTCCAGCAATTATTTCCACCTATTATGCTATTTGTGTATTGCTGCTGTCCAGCATGGACATTTATCCTATCTTGAGGGAGATGATGTCCTGTCATGTATTGCTGAGTCCATACAGCTCTGTAGGGGGGCCACATAGTATTGTGGTGTTGGCCTGGGCACTACTGCTAGTTGCAGCTGATGGGTGTTTGGCTGTGAAGCTACTTCTGTCTGCTCTGAGGAGATTTATTGTCATTTCTGTAAAGTTAATTATGCTTGACCCTGGGCCATGTGTTTCATGCTAAGACACCTAGCTGCTGTTAGAGCAAGACATCTGCACAAAGGCATAAATCACTGGTGGGCAAAGGCTGGAAAATAGTGTCACTTTATGAATCTAGCTGAAACATACTTAGTTGCCAGAAAAAAACAGTGTCACATTCACAGGTCTATTCTACAGGATGTGACATCTGACAATCAAATGTATGCTATTATGTTATGACTTCAGCCTTTGGTGGGTTGCCAGACAATGTACAACTGTATGAGGCATTGACTACAAATATGAGGCAGACATGTGGTCAGTCTGCAAAACTCTGAATAGTTGTCAGGTATGGGCTCATTATATAACATACAGCTCAACATACTTCTGCACCTGTTGTGTACTATGCACACACCTTATATAAGTCTATTATATTTGTAAGACAAGCATATGTATCATAGTAGCATTCACAGGTGACATATGAATATTTAAAACATTCCAGGTCTGCCTAGCAGTGTCACACTCAGTATTAGACAACAGACATTCCAGTAGTAGTCATACATGAGCTGACCTTTGCTGGGGTGACTCAGGGGCAGAGATGTGATCCATATCAATGCAGACAGGGCAAGCAGGAATGGCCATAGGTGCCAGATGGCAGCATGTGCATCTAGCAGGTCTTTGTGTGATCTAGTGGTCAACTTCCTATTTGACAGTATTGCATCCCCCCTTCTGCATTCCATTACAAGCTTACATGATTGACATACCTGTTCTAGTGCTGAAGAGTTTCCTCAGAATAATACAAATGGTTAGGTCAGTGTAGTCACAGCCTGTCTCTGTGCACATGGGTTCAGACCTTTTGTGAATCTGCAGCAGTTTGTTTTTTTTAGGTAATTCTCATGAGCAGGTGATAGCCTGTGCACCAATCAGTGTCTCACACTTGCTACTTGCATCCAGAGAGGCTGTCTTGTCTTTCCATTACCCAATGTCATAGCAACACACTGTTATAATTAAGCCCTTCATGTGGTCCTTGCCCTTTTTCCTTGCCTGTGTGGAGGGAATTATGGAGGTGTGGGGTCTACAGCTTCACAGACAGTAGGTGGAAATACCTCTCAGGACAAGACATGTGGAGACTGCCCAACAACATGGGGGAAAAAGCTCCAGAACTGGCTACAGATTGCAAGTAGGTATTGCTTTTATACACATACAGGATTGCTAGATTAACAGGGTTGTCTGGGTATGCATGTTCTGCATGACTTGATGTCTGACAGTGATATGTCTCTGACATACCTCTCAACTGTCAAGATGTTCACAGACTACCCAGAGATTGGCCTGTTATGTTTGGTCTGTTCCTCAGACAATTTCTGTTTTTGTGAAATCAGTAGGATAATGTGAGGATTGCAGTCAGTAAATGTTGACATCCATTAGTGTTTCAGACAGCATATCTTTCAGGGATTTTATGTTACAACATACTCTGTAATACCAGCAACTCTTTCAGTTTGTAACACCATTATGTGAGATATGTCCCTCTTTTTGGCCCTGTGTCCCCAAGTATGTCATTCTTTGTCCAGATATCATGCAGTAAGAGGTTCAGAGGTATGGTATATCATTATTCATGACTGCACTCCTGATATCATACCAGTGACTTAGCAGAGCCCTGGAAGTGATATGCAGCAGTGGCCATAAATATGGTCCCACATGCTGGACATTCTGTGGAAATCTGTATGGCTGAGAGTTATGTATGTCTGGCTGCTGTTAACAGACTGCCAACATTGTGTAGCACTGTTGCTTGTAAGTGTTTGTTGGGGTGAGTAGGGAGAGTAGCAGAAGTGAGTGCCATAGATCCTTTTCTATCTGACTGTGCATGCTGCTACAGTAGCTGGTGGACTATCAGGTGTATATGTTTGTAGGGGCAGACTGAAAAATGTCCTGTAACACCTCAGGATTCCCAGTAGAATGTGACTTGGGGCAGTATATGTTGTTGTGTGTGACTGGCAATCAGGATATGTTTGCTCAGACAGTCGTTCTACTCTAAGAGTTCAATTGGGGTACTGGTATGTTGCTGTGATTGTGGTGCAATTGGTTGTGAGTGGACATTTTTGCACCAATATCTTTTTTTCCCTACAGTTCCATCCTTGTCATGCATGATATATTAGGAAATACACAGGTGGTTCCCCACAGCTGATTTGGGGTCATGTTGTGTTGGTCTTTCTGTGGTTCAGAAGGTGCTGGGTGAAATAGTTGGCAGCTCTCACTGTTTTGCCTCTTCTGTTACATGACTGCAGTCATACCTCTCCACCGTCCAGATGTCTAGACACTGTCCAGATGGATGGCTCATATGTTTGGTCTGTTCTCCATTACTGCTGTGGGGTTCTGACAAATCACTGGGATGATGTGACCATTGACATAAGTATATAATGACATTCATTTGTGTGTCAGACCTTGAATCTATCAGGTATTATACATTAAACACATCATGGTACTCTAAGCAGACCTCCTCACATATAACAAACATATTTCAAATATGTCACTATTGTTTGCCCTGTATATATATATATATATATATATATATATATATATATATATATATATATATATATATATATATATATATAGTTGCACTTCATAATCTCAAATTACTGAAATCCTGAATTTCAGTAACCCCAGACCATGAAGGAGAAAACCAGAATGCTGAAAGTGCATATCTTCGAATATCTTAAATCCGTGCTTATGCATTTCTGGTACATCGCGTGTAGTGATATGGTACCTGAGACTGCAAGTGCGTGAATGTTTGTGTGTGGTTTTGTATGTTGTATGTGTGGGGAAGAGTAGGGAGGTGTAAGTGTGAGTGTGAGTGTTGGATTTGTTGGTGTTTGTGTATGTGTGATGTGCATTTGTGTGTGAGCAAGTGGAGGATGGCGTGGTGTGAGGGTTTTTTTATGTTATATGCAACCTTGGAGTTGGTATATATATATATATATATATATATATATATATATATATATATATAAGTAGGGGGGTATGGGAGTGCATGTGTAGTGTTGGGCTGTGTGATTTGTGTGCTGTGGGTGGAATGGTGTGTGTGTGTTATGTGATGTATGGTATATGTATTTTCGTGATTGTGTGATTTAGGATTATAGATTTCGGTATTGTGAATGGTTCAACTTTATAGTCTTGGGTTACTGAAATTTGGGATTTCAGTAATTCAAGATTATGAAGTGAAACTATATATATATATATATATATATATATATATATATATATATATATATATATATAGATATATGTATATATTTGCATTTATATATACATATATCTGTATATAAGAGTACTACGGATATATATTTTTCCTTTATGTTCAATGACTGTAGTGCATGATATGTATGTAAAACATTGCAAATTCCTACTGCTCAGATGGTGTAGAAGTACGTTGTTGTGATTGTAGTGCACAGGATCCTGGGTCCAAGACTTGGAAGTGATGACTTTTTTCATTAACGTTAAATGACCAGAATTCATGATATGTTTGTAAAAGCATTACACATACCCACATCTCAGATGGTGTAGTGGTATGTTGCTGTGATCATAGTGCCAGTGTCCTGGGTTTAAGACTTAGCAGTACTGATTATCTTGTTGCTGGGCAGAACAAGGGCTGATGGAGACAGAGTGATTAAGACATTTTTAGCAGTTGTAAGCAGGTTTGCATGGTTTTACATGGAGCTAAGCAATGCTAACAGATGGTTAAGTCCTTTTAGTTTCACTTAGCACCAGTTATTCCCACTTACAACCATGCGAATTTAATTAAAGAAAATAAAAAAGTGTGATAGGGAAGTAGTTAAATGAGGGCAAGCAGGGGGTAAAACATTAGAAGAACCTACTAGGGATGTGCAGGATGGGTGCAGGAAAGGACCATAGCTCTACATTTCTTCTGCAGCAACAGCTGTGAATAATGTGTAGAATTTGATATTTACAACCTCACACCCCACAGGGAGGGGTGTTGGCTACAGACATTTGGAAAATAATTTGTGGTTAGACTGATTAATTTCACTGTACATGGGGTGAAATGTAGAGCTATGTATTGGACAATAATTTTTTTGAGGGACAGATGCCGTTTTTTAGGTGAGAGTGGGATGTTGGGGAAGGGCTGTAGTTATGTTTGAGGAGGTAGGTTGGGTAAGCTATGTAGCATTTGCAGACAGACAAGACACACAAGACAGCAGACAGGGGTGTTATATGACACATGAGGGGGGGTAAACACCTTGTAGAAGTAGGGTGGTTGGGAATCAGAGGCCCGTGAGCCCCCAAATGGATACAGTGGTGCTGATGTCCCCACCCATAGACAGTCATCATTGCCCCTTCACAATCCCAAAGGTGGCATTGCTGGGGGTTGAACAAGATGGGCAGCCTGCTCCTCAAGGTGCACCAGGCAGCCCTCCAACTGGCACAGCTTCCCACCCAACTTGGAGCGAATGATGCTGCCCACCATACCCCGGAACTGTCAGCAGGTGATGGGCTCCTCTCAGTGTCCGCTCCTGGGGGGTGGGCCTCATCCCCTGAAGTGGTTCCACCGGAAGGTGGTGCAGGACCAGCGGAGGAGGATGTTTTGGGTTGGGTCCCTGATGTGCTGGGGCCTGGTGCTACGGCCAGATGGGGTGGGACAGGCAAATCTGCTGGGATCTGCCTTCCCAAATGTGCTATGGTGTTGTTTTCCCAGATATATTGGCTAGTCATGAGCAACACATTTCAAAATTAGTTATAAAAACATGCATGGACTTTCCCATTAACCCAAACTAACAGATTTGAATGAGTTGCATAGCAAACAGAGTACATGCACAAATGGAACAACAGTAATCATTTTAACAGCATGCAAATTACATTGACAGCAACAGGCCACCAGTAATGGTATTTGAACAAGGTATGTTAATATGCAACCAATGAAATATATGAACAATAATAGAATGCATGTGCCAACAATAGGTTTTGAAAACAACATACCTGTAGTATATGAATAATAATTATTGATACAGATGACAGGTGGGGGGAGAGAATAAAGAAACCATTAACAACTGTATCGCTTCTATTTTTCACAGCAGTACTGCTCAGTACTCTACAGGTCTGCCCTCACTTTACATCTATCTATGGCCCATAGCTTCTGTGGCACATACATACATGTTAGACTGTCAACCTAGAATGGCATGGGGCAGACTGGGTACACTGTGGCTACTTTACTGGAGGGGGCTTGTACATGTCAGGGTTACATACTTGACAGAGAAGGAGCACCCTGCAATGATGTTGTGTGAGTCTGCTACTAGCATAGTTTACCTGGATTCCTATCTGTGTCCAAGGGGATTGGCAGCAGTGTCTGCTAGCCATGATAGTGTGACACTTAAGAGACATGAATCAGGAAGAGGGGATGGTGTATGTACCAATCTTGCTGACATTTGCAGGCATATGGGGTTGGACAGTGGAACAGGTGTACAATGTCTATTAGTATACCCTTCATACAGTTACTACACACATTTCTTTACCTGTAAGGCCTGTGGAGGAAATATCTGTTAACTCCTTCTGAATGTTTCTACAAGTATTCAGGTATATTAATATATCCTTTGTACAGCTACTATACACATTTCTTTACTTGTAACAGCTGTGGAGAAAATATCTGTTAACACTTTCTATTTCTACACATATTCAGGTGTATTAGTATACCCTTCATACAGCTACTACACACATTTCCTTACCTGTGAGTCCTGTGGGGAAAATATCTATTACAACTTTCCGACTGTTTCTACAAATATTCAGGGCTTCTATTGTGTATATATGCACACATCTCAGTACCACTCCTTGGATTCAAACGTATGGGTGTGCTAAAATAAACAACAAGACTGTTTTCCATCACACTGAGCTACTTGGCAACTGCTGTGTTGTATTGACTGATTTCTGACTAATACTCTCTGGGTTGGATAGTCTGTCCTTGTAATCCTGAAATTCATGCATGGCAGATAGTTATTATGCTGTGTATTACTCCTTTGAAATAATGCAATCTGGAAACCAAAGATTAACACAAGACTGCAATACATACTAGCTGTTTCCCAGAACAGCCTCAGTTATTTCATGATATCAATTCTATATTTGCTGTAAAGAACCTGTACACATTCTATTTCTACATTGGCATACCAGAATAAACACATCAGTTTATTGTATATTTTTATTACAGTGAAATGACTCTTTTATTAATGGATATCCTGTGGATAAGTATTAGTGTGACAAACATATTTTATTGATTAGACATAGTACACAATCTACCTACTGATAGTAAACAATGTACTCCTTCTACTTTATGGCACTATATACTGCAAGAAATGATTTGTACTCACTAGCCTGTTGGCACATCCTGGTCAGTCTGTCAGCATGGGCCTCGATGTTCATAGCCCTCTCTTCTGCAGCTGTAGTGGTGAGAAACAAACAGTATGCATACCTGTCTATCACATATTCAGGCTAAAATTTGGTACAGCTCTATCTGGGTTACTTGCAAACTACTGGAGCACACTAGTACAGAGCATCTTGAATCCATTGGGCCAAGAGCTCCTGCTTCCTACACTTTAGGTCAGCATAATGATGCCATACTTGCTCACCAGTTCAGGGGATTTCAGTGGCACTGGTGAGGTCGCGTGCAAGATTGTCCCAGGCCTCTTTGTACTGAGAGCCCTGGTACTGGCCCTGCATCATGGTTTTCTGTGAGGAGTCCAGCCATGACCCTGGATTCCAGGATGCTCCAGCACTGCACCCAAAAGCATGCTTCCTCTTCAATGCCAGACATGCTCCTGCAGAGATCAAACTAAACAGGTTATGGCTGTATTCCCTCCTGCACTGTTTAAATAAGACCATATTCCCACCCTTTGCTGTCACTGGACCATTTTGAAAATGCTGACCATAGCTTAGCAACACACAAACCAACTAAACTGCATTGAACAGTGCTTAAAGATGTAATTGCTGAGCATTGCTTAACAGTGCAGAAATCCATTTAGCTGAGCTGACTGCTGCTTAGCATTCATATTTAAGCAATGCTTACACTGACTATCCATTGCTCACTTTTAATTACAAAAAAATCAGGATAATGACTTCATTAATCATTACTGACATATTAGTGAGTGTATATGATTTACTTTATATGACATCCCTCTATGTGCTTTCATTACATTGCCATGGGGTTTGACTATACTGTATGGGACACTTGTGTATACATGGGTGATTTCACATGTTATATGCACTCACACTTGCATTTTAGCCCAGCTACACTACCCTGGTTTACAAATATCAATTACTACATAATTTTAAATTAAAATAACATTTTTAACACTGCTTTCCCATGTAAAAATAAAGTGACTCTCCTGGTACTCGAACCATGAATGCAAAGCTGGGACTCTACTCATTACGCTATCTTGGTATGGCTATTTTAGCTCTATATTTTTTATTTATCTCCTATGGGATGTTTAAGCAATGCTGAGCAGAGGGCCATAACGCGCACACCCACTCAGCTACACTTTAAACATACCTTAGAATGGAAAAAAAGTAATAAACCCACTTTATTTGCATGTATCTGTACTCCTTATCAGTCACAGTAGGGAAATTATGAAGGGGCACATATGGACAGATTTTAATTATTGCTCTTACAAACTTAAGAAGTGTGACTTTGGTTTTCTAATAACTCTTTGACAAATCACTAGGGGTTTAAGTCAGAACATACTGACAGACATTTGTGTTTCAGACTTCGTACCCTTCAGGAAGTCTGTGCTACTGCAAAACTTTTATTCTACCAGCTTTCTGAGTTTGTCAGTGCAATATTTAATAAGTGTCCTTATTTTTGTGCCTTTGTCCCCCCATTATTTATGACTTTGTACAGCTTTCTTGCTCTAGGAGGACGAGAAATATGTGAGACAGGCATCTGGGCATTCTGCAGAAACCCATACAGTTGATGGCTATGGCTGTATAGCACATTCAAATGGCAGACATTTGGGTTTCAGTCTTCATACCCATCAGGAAGTCAGTGCTACTACAATCCTCTATTCTATCAGCTTTCTGGGTTTGTTAGTGCAAGATTTAACAAGTGTCCCTATTTTTGTGCCTTTGTCCTCCCATTATTTATGGCTTTGTGCAGCTTTCTTGCTCTAGGAGGTTGAAAAGTATGTTAGGTAGGCCTCTAGGTATTCTGCAGAAACATGTACAGTTGATGGCTATGGCCATATGGCACATTCACATGGCAGACATTTGTGTTTCAGTCTTCATACCCTTCAGGAAGTCCGTGCTACTGCAAAACTTTTAGTCTATCAGTTTCCTGGTATGTCAGTGAAATGTTTAAAGTGTATCCCTATTTTTGTGCTTTTGTCCTACGATTATTTATGACTTTATGCAGCTTTCTTGCTCTAGGAGGTTGAGAAGTATGTGAGGCAGGCATCTGGGCATTCTGCTGAAACTTGTAGAGTTGATGGCTATGGCTGTACAGCACTTTTACAATGCAGTGGGTGTGTGACAGAACCAGTCATACACTGCCTACATTGTTTCTTGCTCTCCTATCTATTTCAGTGTCTGCAGACACTGAAATATTCATTTTATTTCATTTCAGTGTCCGGGAACACTGAAATGCATTTAAAGGTGACGTATGGCACTTTCTGAGTGTAGGGGGCATGTTAGATGTGCTTACACTACCAAAACACGCCCCCCTGAACTCAGTAGTGTTTGTGTCAGTTTAGCCTTAGCAGCAGTACGCCTTCATGAATTTGCAAGGTGCACTGCTGTTAAAGCTAAAGCTAAATGGATACGGTTCACTCTGTGCAGGAATGGGGAAAGCTTTTTATAAGTAATGCCTTTATCAATTCTGCTCACTATATTTTCTCTTTTTAGTTTCACTTTCCCTTTAACACATGCTATTTTCATGTCCTTTCCTATCTGTGCCTTATCTTTTTATTCAAAGTCTATTCCTCTTTATATTCAATTTCACATTTCTTCACTGTATTTGTAACTCCATCGCATAATTCTGTCCCAGTTTTATATATTCCTGGTAGACTTCCTTAGCCACTATCCACACCAAGATAGCTGTACTGTGTTTCTTTCTTTAATCTCAATTTTTAATCTATTTTCAGTTTTCAGTTTTCTAAACATGTTCCACTTTTTTCTTATCAAAGTAAGATTAAGTATAAGCTCACTTGCTTCCATTCCTCTCATTGCAAAATGATTTACACCCTGTTATATTTTAGCTACCTCAATTAATATTTATTGAAACTCGGTATCAATCAGTTTTTGTATTTCAATTAATTTTCTTTTGAAGAATTGTTTATTTATTTTTTACTTTATTATGTAGTTTTCTTATGTTTTATTATTTCATTTTCTGTAGAGCTTTTCTCCACAGATAAGGGTCCTTCTACCAGTTGAACTTTCATGGTAAGCAAATGCAAATAAAGTGGCACATGCATCCTCATTTCCCATCCATCTCTACTTAAATTAAAATCCATTGGTCCTTATTATCTCTGTTTCTATACAGGGTGTTCTGCCTGTGCCCTGTTGTATGATGACACCATTGTGGTAATATATTTTTTTCATAACTGCAGTGAATTTTTTTGTTTGTAATTTTATCCTTCCTTTTGAAAAGATATCTTCAGGCAATCAATTATCTTCCAGCCCATTTCTACATTTTTTTCAGAAATAATATGGGCAAATTCCCCAACATATAAATACTCTTAGCATTGTGATAACACTATGTAAGAATGAATACAGAACAAATATGTTAAACTTATCCATAGTGCTTATAACACATCAGCCTATTAGCCTTATCAAAATAAGTCTATACAAAATAGTTGATGATGTATGTAAAACAGTGTACAACTTGGCTCTAGATGATTGTTACTGTTAAAGCAACACTTCAACCCTATGTGCAAAAATGGGAAAAAAAGGGTTGTAAATGGATGGACATGCCTTCTTGTGATTAATATTTAACAGAAATGATTGAACATTGCTGAAACAGATCAACATCTTAAATGCACAGGTTCAGTTAGGAGTGACACATCTCTGAAGGGCTACAATATGATGGAAAATGATTTTGGTTTGTCTTCTGTATATTGAACACAATATTTTAATATTGAAGGGGATATTAATCATGAACACTAGGGAGCATAGCATTTTACTGACATCTGATTAGGATTTTTTTTAAATATTTGTTGATGCAGCATTCACATTATTATATTGTGGAAAACATTTGTACCCATGCATATTCACAGACATAGACAGACAAATATATACACACACAAACACACACACATTTTTTAGCTATGTATCTAACACTATTTTTAACTGCTGCACAATGGGTGAAGTGTATGATCCAGATGATTAAAATCCATCATGAAAAAATATAGCAAGAAATTCAGACTGACGAAAGCAAAACATATTCAGTTTTTACTTGCATTCCAGACAACAGGGGCATTTTGATACCTGGTTGTTTAGCTTGACACAAAACCTACTAAACAAGCCAAATGCATAGTGACTTAGTGGTTTGTTGAGATTTTAAAGGAGGATGAGTTGAACATTGCTCAAGTATGTGGTATCTTTCATGAGGTAGTGCGTTGTATTAATGAGTGTAAAATTCCTTACATACCTGTATGTATAAGAATGCTTCAGCAAATATCACTTTTGCTGTAAAAGCTGAGTTGTGTTCAGCAAAAGTCATAGACATGTAAATGCAATATCAAGAAAGGCCCTCTAATAGACATTAAATGCTAACAACTCCGATGCAGATATGATGTCACTTGAAGTGTTGCATTCCAAAATTCATGGTTGATTGTAAGCTATATATAAACACACACACACACACACACACACACACACACACACACACACACACACACACACACACACACACACACACACACACACACACACACACACACACACACACATACACACACACACACATTTATATCTATAGGTTTACTTTCAAAATCATAAAAAGCTTATTGTCATGTGTTCAGATTACCAAAAAATAACATCGGAAACTTTCATACTGACTGGTCAAAATGTCGATTTGTTTGGAAGGCAAAATCAACAGTTGGCATATTCTCTACCTTTCAACATCCACAAAACAGCTCTTAATAAGTTACATATTTTGTTACTGCTTTGTAGGGGTGCAAGCCCTCCTGCACCCTCCATGTGGGGGGCTGACCCATTCCCCTCTGCAAATTAGATATTCTAACTCAGAGAAAGTACTACAGTGAGGAAAAGAGTCTATATTAAATAAACAAACACTTAAAATGTCGAGTACAACATACTCGAACACTGTTAAGTGAACATTTATTTACTCGACAGCTCTAAATATCGAAAATAGGAGTTCTGAAATATTTTGTTTGGCCAGCAATGAAATATGTGATGTATCACATCATGTAAGCTACTCCAGCCAAGCGAAACATGAATAAAACTAAGCACCAAAGTCTAACCATGAAACTGTCACACTACACTGAGTTATATACTAACTGCAAGACAAAACACAAGTAAAACATAACATGACACTCAGCAAAATGCAGATATACATTACTAACATTGCTGCTTATAAAGGACGTGCAGTAACACAAAAGGATATAAATAGTGAACTATGTCTTAAATGTACAGGGCATTACCATGGTTCAAAAGAGGTATAAAAGTACATTGCTTGTAGTAAATTGAAGACAAGTGCTCATATATGTTGAGTGCATTGCGTACATAGTCATGTTTTTATTGCTTTCAGTTGGTGTAGTGTCCGACAGATCTTGGGAGGAGGAGGTGGCCAAACAAAACTTTTCTACATTCTGGATTACGACATTTCGAGCTGTCAATTAAATAAACATTCACTTAACAGTGCTCGAGTATGTTGTACTCAACATTTTAAGCATTCGTTTATTTAACATAGACCCGAGGAAAAGGGTAATGTTCTAGATCCCCACTGTAGTGCGATCCACTTGCAAACAGCAACACTCAAAACTGTGAATGCAAGCTGTGTCTCGATGTTCTGGAGACAATGCAATTTCTGTTCAGAATTTTCTCTTTTTTGCACCTTTACTCTTGACCATC